>NW_004567131.1:5130695-5188819 GCF_000260355.1 Condylura cristata
GTTTTCGTTTGGGTTAAAACTTGTAGTAAGTGAGTCTATAGTCTGTTTTCAGTCCTCAATTCCTATGCTGGCTTGGACGCGGTGATCTCGGCGTCTTTACTCTGCAGCCATCTTCCGGAAGTCCCTTGAGCTCTTTTTATGACTCATTCCCTTTTATGATTTCTTCTTCCTCCAAGCATTGTTAAATATTACCATTAATTATTTTTTTACTGTTTTCTTTTATTCCTGTTTTACTTTAGCCATGATTTATATGATAATAATTCCTAGATTCTCTCTCTAAGAGAATGCTGTTGTCTGTCTGCATCTGCAGATCAAATATCTAAGTGGACATCTCCCAGTGAATATTTCACAAGTATATATTAGAACTCAGTACCACAAGAACTTGATTTATTATCTCCTTGCCCTGCATAGTCCTCCTTTTCTCACATATGCAAAACAGCTGCCTCCTTTGTTTTCAATTGTGGTGTATAATACTGTTTACCTAATTACCCTGGCATCATAGTTGATTTCTTCTCATAGTCCACCAATAATCAACTCCTACAATGTTCGCTTAATGTCTGGAAGCCTGACCACTTAGTTCTCCATGCAGTTACTCCATGTTCTAACTGCTACCCCTATTCCGCATCCTGACTGTCTTTCATTTTTTTCTATACTATGTCTTTACACCATTTCTTCATTTTGTTCCTGTATGCTAGGACACATCGGTGGGTTTTCCAGCCACCCAGAATAACAAACTTTTTAATGTGATATTAATAACAACTTTGCTATTATTCAATTGTTTTCTGCTCCCTCCCTCCTTCATTTTCCCTCCTAAATCTCAACGTGTATTCCAGAAGCTCAATAGAAAACTATTCCTCTAACAAAATGCTTTCTTCCCTCCTACTTTTATGCTATATTTCTTTAGCCTAGAAAGTATTCCTTGACAATACTCACTTGATATTATAGATCCCACTGCTCTCAGATTTTAGCAGGGCTACTTCTTATTTTGGGAAATTTTCTTGAAATTACTAGGGTATTCTGCTCTCTTATCACATGATCACTGGCCCAGTTGCTTGTTGCTTCTGCCCACATCTCCTGAACTGCAATGTGATTTGTAATTTTTCTTGAATCTAATGTATAGTACATTAACTAAAATATAATAGTCTCTTAATATATTTATTTAATTGATTATTATATTTGGTAGATAATAGATGACGACTTAAATAACCAGCTCAGTAGGAGAATGTGGGCATTTTCTTCCTTATAGGATTTTTAACAATGGTGGGTCTTGGGGAAATGAATGAGTGACTAAACTGACATACACTAATTAGGTGAAATGAAATTTTTAAGAAATGTAGTTTTATTTTAAAGCATGCAATGAAACAGCTATCAAAATGAGCAGGGAATTATAATTAACAAGTTGAATTATATCTGCATTCCAGAATTTAAAAATAAAGCTTCCAGTAAATGATTGTAACTGAATCTAATCTTTTTAGACTTTATTAGTTTGTCAGGGAATACTTTTCCTAGTGGCTGTGCAAAGACAAACATTTGTTTAACATTTGATTGCAAATTAATGAATAAGAAACCTAGACTACTGAAGCTCAAAAGGAAGGTAAAGATAATCTAATTTAAATCCTTGCTGTATAGTTGAGTAGTAGAATTTTTTTAACAAGATACCTTATCTAGGCCCTCCCTGGTGGCACAATGGGTTAGAGCACAGCAGTAAGAGGCTTGGGTCACTTCTGCATGAGTGGGTCACTTCTGCATGAGTTCGATCCCCGCCTGCCCCGGAGGTGATCCACGCCTGCCCTGGAGGTGATCCACGTGGCAAGGCAGACCTCTCCTGACCCGCCCGCTGCTCCCCTCAGCAGTGTACTTCATTGATCTGCCTGTTCTGCTACCCACTCTGTGTCTGGTGAATCCTCTCACCCTCCGCATCTCTGGCCTGTACCCCAGTTCTGTATGAATAAATAAATATATCTTTTAAAAAAACCCTGAAATTAGTTTAAAAAAAAAGATACCTTATCTATATTTAATCAGGAAATATTTATAATTACCATATATGTTGAGGAAATTACAGGTATATGTGACATTATTCATGTTATCTCAATGTAATGGCTCTCATTTTATGTAATTCATTGTTTTCTGTGAGAGAAGACATTAACATTTTGCTAGAGAAATAACTTTATTATAAGGGTAAGTACACATGCAAGTTAAAAAATGAACCTGTGGAAAGGAAGGAGGAGAGCAGTGACTTTTAATTAAGTTGATCAGGAAAAGGTTTGAAAAGTATGAGACTGCACTGTATAAGACGTCAGATCCAGAATCAAACATGTTCTTATCTGTCTCCCTAGACTTCAAGTAAATAGTCCCATTTTCCATGAGGCATTGAAATAATACAGTTAGAATTCAGACACAGTAAGTCAGAAGAAGGGCTAAATGGACAGGTTGGTTCTGTATATATGCCCAGAGTGAGGCTTCCCATGTTGGGTCCTTCACAGAAAGTTTCACTTCGTCAAGGCATGCAGTAGGCAGTCATTAAGATGATGTGAGAGTACAAAGAGTTTGTTCATTATAGAAAATACTTGATTATACTTGTCATTTTCCTGATTAAATGTAGGTCTTCTATTTGTTTAATCTTCTGACATGTCAGCAAGATTTTTTTGACTACTGACCTTTTCTCTCCTACTTGCTTATCAGTCAGAGGCAGAAATACATTTTCAAGGGAAACAACTTTAAGAATATTCAACAAATAATATTTTCAACTTATAAGGAAGAGCACATGCTAGAAAGTTCTGTTTTTGCTTTCTGGGATGATGTCCTAAAGGCCTTGTGAGTTGGACATACTGTTCTGCTAGCCTGTTTCTGATAGTGAGATATTTAAGTGATCCATAATTGAGATTCTATTGTTATTTCCATAGTCATACACCTGATCATAAGAGCTATAAAAAATATCAAATTTTATCTGTAGATTGTGAAGATAGGTATAATCCTTTAGGGAAATTGAGGTTTGAATTCTTGGTTTTTGCTTATATGTAATTAACATATTTCTCATACTCAGGGATCAAATTTCATTCCTGTGCAAAACCATTCTATTCACTACTTGTTTGCCAATATCACCACTAATTGTAGTTAACATTTTAAGAATGGCCTTCTGTTGGTAAATGTTGCATTGGAGGATTACTGGCATTCAAGATTCTGCCTAAGTGTTTTCCAACATAACTTTTTAAAAACTATTGAAGAACCAAGTCATCCCTTTCCATATTCTTATTTTAAAAAAAGAATGGAGGGCCCTCCCTGGTGGTGCAGCAGGTTAATCACAACACTAAGAAACTAAAGCCACTGCAGCATGAGTTCAATCCCCACCCCAGAGGTGACCCACATGGTGCAGCAGATCTCTCCTGGCCCGTCAACTGCTCCGTCAGCAGTGTACTTCGTTGATCTGCCTGTTCTGCTCCCCACTGTCTCTGGTGAATCCTCTCACTGCACCTCTGGCCTGTACCCCAGCTCTGTAAGCATTAATAAGAATAAGTTAAAAACATTAAAAAAATGGAATTGAGGATTATATTTGGCACAAACAGCAGGCTGGCAGGAACTCAAGAACTAAACCTATTTATAGAAAAAGGTTGAGGTCTGAACTTGTGGTGATTCTTATCTGTCAGCATTTCGATGTTGCACCTGTCAAAATAATTTATTTTCCAGGAGTTAATTCACCAAATTCTCGTTTAGAAGTGGACGTTAATTAATAGTGATGCAAAAACAAAAATGTGAAAAAATGTTACTTTAGAATTCAGTGTTTATTATAAATGTCTAGCTGTATGTTGAATATCAACTGCTTTTTTTACATAGAATGCATCATATCATCTCTCTTAAATGCATTTTTGCTGTGCAAATAGGTGCTGCAATTCCAGTGGTAGAAAGGGGAGGCTCTCTGGGAGATTTTGGGATTGAGAGAAGGAACCCTTAGGGTATTCTACTGAGTGTTGGGAGAAATGAGAGCCTCACCTTTCTTCCAGTGCCTTGATTTGTCATGCTGATCTTTTTAGATTGTTTTGATTCTCCCCACTGGAATCACTCGTGACTATTCTGTCAGACCTTTATTGTTGA
Source organism: Condylura cristata (assembly GCF_000260355.1). Lineage (NCBI taxonomy): Eukaryota > Metazoa > Chordata > Mammalia > Eulipotyphla > Talpidae > Condylura > Condylura cristata. Next base: position 5,134,785 of record NW_004567131.1, read on the forward strand.
GAGACCACCTCTCTTCCTAAAGTAATCAAGACTCTAGCTCTGATTTCCCACCTTCCTTTTCCCTGATCTTTTTGACAATATTTGATAAAATCAGATCTTTTTCTTGTCTTTTTGTATTTGTGGCTGATGAGATTCTATCATCACCCATGTCTTCCTTTCAGATTTCTTACTTATTGGGTATAATTAGGTAGAGAGAAGTTGTCCTTTCAATTGTATTTCCAGAAGTATTGATTGATGGGTTTTGATGAAGTTTTGGTGTAGGGCGGCCATGGAGTACTGTTTTTTTCTCTCCGAAGACAATGAGTCCTTATGGGGTTTGACCCTGTAACCCCAACATCATTAGCATTGTTTTTGAAACTACTAAGCTAACCCAATCACAGTTCATCGGCCCTGAGAGGAAATAATTTCTGCTCAATTGCTTGTGAATTGCAGTGCCTTCCTCTCAGAAAAGGGGACAAGATATCTGCTGGGGTCACTGACCTGACTAATAGGTCACCTGTAACATCATAACTTTGTGACTGGTTTTGCACCTGGTTAACAGGCACTTGACTAAGAAGGTATGTTTTTGGATGAATTAATATATTATTAGAATTGAATTTCTATTTTTGCATGACATTATTTCTTACCCACAACTTCATATAATTTTTTTTTTTAGATTTATTTATTCATTCATACAGAACTGGGGTACAGGCCAGAGATGCGGAGGGTGAGAGGCTTCACCAGGGACAGAATGGGGAACAGAACAGGCAGATCGACGAAGTACACTGCTGAGGGGAGCAGCGGGCGGGTCAGGAGAGGTCTGCCACGCCATGTGGTCTCCTCCGGGGCAGGCGGGGATCGAACTGATGCGGAAATGGCTTAAGCTGCTTAGTGCAGTGCTTTAACCCACTGCACCATCAGGGAGGGCCCAACTTCATATAATTTTGTTGAAATTTTTATTTCAATATGTTGTGAAAAATAAGTAATGCAGGTGATGGTTTGAATGCTTGTTTGTAAAAATCAGCTACATGCTTATCTTTGTGTCTTTTAACCCTGTGAAAACACATGTCGGGTGCAAGTGACCCACTCCAAAAGGAAAACCAAAGAAGTGAGGCTGTGAAAAAGTCACTGGATGAAACGACTCTTTCAGGATTTTCTATGTGACCTACAAGCCACTAAGGGGCAAAAAAGAGTATCTGTTTCAATGCTGTGGTGGGAAGAGCCCTCGTTGTCCTTAAGTGGCCGACAACTTAGTGCAACTCCAGCAGAAGGCCTTGACTCTGGCATGCACACAAGTCAGTTTCAGGTAAGAACACTTTAATGCAGAGTTCCCTTGATGCTCAAGAGCAGGGCATGGCTCCACTAAGCTGGGGTTGGAAGCCACTTCTGCAGGGACTTTGGCCAGCCCACCTTGCATTGCTTGGTTCTCTTCATCTTTAAGAAGGTCCTTGGACTCAGTGATGTATCATTCTCTGCCACATTACAGATGATCCTAACACTTCAGCCAAGTCCAGCTGATTTTTTTCTGGCTGGCCACATTCACTTTATCTCCCCCACTGATCAGAGTTGCAGCAATGTTCCCCTTTATCATACACTGTTCTGTACTGTCATTTAGAAATAGTCATATGCTCACCCAGTGAATATTGATAAGATACCTTTAGAATGAGATAAAATGTGGTAAAGGAAGCATCTCTTTCCAGTGTGATAAAGAACTTTAGAATATGTGATAAAAGCAAGCCCCAAAGGCCATTATTGAGAAGAACAGTCTGTGATGAGCTCTGTATCAGGGTGACAGAGGACAAGGGAAGATGCATATTGTTTGGATCGGCTCTTTCAAAGGTTTGGGGCTTTTCATTTGTGTTTCTAAGGGAAAAAGCTCTTTGAAGGTCATGTTTGAATTAAAAGCTGTATTTATTATCTGCTTTTTCAAGTTATCTATATTACAATTGCATATTGAATTTGGAAGCCCAGTATCTCCTGAAGGTAGTTATTTTCTAATTCCACTTTTATCCTCCCCTCTGGTGTAGTATTTGTCAGTGCATGTTTGCATCTGCTGTGGCTGATAAGGTAGAAACTGCTACCTGACTAACATTATTATAGTTTTCTCTCCTTCTTCCTCTGCTAGCTAGTTGGAGATGATTATTGCCGCTGGACTCTACGTCATCCGCAAAAAGATAACATAGTTTTTGGCCACTTTACCTCTCATCACTTTGAAGTAATGGTGGCTCCAGATAGACCCAGCCAGTGGGATATCCTAGTCACTGTGTATACAAGGAAGGGAAAGAATCTAAGGGGAGTTGGTCAAAGCAGGATTAAAACAAACAGGGGAGGTATTGTTATTATAATGACAACCCAGGAACTCAGTCCATGTTCAGATTTCTTTTTAAACATTTATTTATTGATGCATACAGAACTGGGGTACAGGCCAGAGGTGCAGGGGTGGTGAGAGGATTCACCAGAGACAAAGTGGGAAGCAGAACAGGCAAATCAACACAGTACCCTGCTAAGGGGAGCAGCGGGCAGTCAGAAGAGGTCTGCCTGGCCATCTGGTCACCCCCTGGTGGGGCTCAAACTCATGCTGCAGTGGCTTTAGCTCCTTAGTGCTGTGCTTTAACCCACTGTGCCACCAGGGAGGTCACCCTTGTTCATATTTTAAAGCAGGGAATGAATGTTTATGAAAGGACAGTAGTGCTAACTGTAGCACCCTTACTCTAGGGCTTCTGCTACCGAGGAGATGTAGGGTAGTCACAGGACCAAGAGAAGCATCTTTAAGAAATATTTTCTAAACATATACAACTCTTTTGAATTTAGTAGAGAGATAATATTAATAAGTAACAACTAATGTTTACTAGAAGTCCACCATTTGTCAAGCATTAGAGTTTATACTGTTCCAGGATATATCACTGTGGAAGAGGGTAGAGTGTTGCCATGGCATCTGGAACATGCACCATCTTCTTGCCCTCATGGCCATCTGGTCACCCCCTGGTGGGGCTCGAACTCATGCTGCAGTGGCTTTAGCTCCTTAGTGCTGTGCTTTAACCCACAGCACTAAGGATTAGTGCTCACATATCTTAGAATTTAACTCCCAGCATGTCATGAACTGGAATTCCTGAATGAGGGGCAGCTGGAACAGAGTAAAAAATAAGGTGCATATGCCCAGGCAGAGCCCAGTGGTGGGGTTCACTGTTCAGGACATATACACATATGATATGGCTGCTTTTGATGCTTTGGTGCTTTGGAAGCAGTAGAACAATGGCAGTCATCCTCTTGACCTTATGATGTGTTATATGGTACATTGTGAATTTGGGGTCACTCCTATCCCAGCTTTCTGGGACCTAACTAGCCTCTGCTTTATGGTACCCCACCAAAAGGTAGCTTGGATTCCTGGCAGGTTTTCAGGCCTCACTGGTACTTCTCTGTGCCTATTGTGTTTGGGCCTTTGCCCACAAAGGGATGGGTGACTTTGGACATTAATCAGTTAGGGTTAGGGTTATCTGAAAGGTGCAACTCTTGTGCCTTTTCCTCTCTTAGGCCTTTTACCCTTTGGACTTCACTCCAATTAAAGACCTTTGAGCACATTAAGAATCTGCTTTCTTTGCTTTTGTGCTCATGGATGACCAGACCCTTAGAATGGGCAAAATAGTTTTTTGTTTTTTTTCCTTAACAGAGTTATAAGACACATTTCAGTTTTACTCAGTTTGAACTGACCAATGAAATAGACATTGCTAAAATCACCATTTTACAGATGAAATAAAAATTTGCTTAAAAAGATTCACAAGCCCAACTTTGCAGATACATGAGAGAGAAGAGTTGAATGCATTCAATTGTTAGGCCTTCCTTTTTTCTTTTTTTCTTTCAGTGGTATTTCTCTTATGTTACCTTCTGTGGCCAGAACAGAAACCATGGCTTTTAAATATATCCTACTTTCCCTAGGCATTGGAGAGAATATGTAGTTTTTTTAGCTTTATGGAAATATAACTGACATATAGTATGTTTTAAGGAATACCACATCTATCAGAAGTATTGGACATCCTAGTATTAGATCCTAACTGAAGCAATTAAAAGGAGTTTTGAAAGAAGTAAAACTACAACTATTTGCAGATGATACGGTAATATACATAGAGAACCCAGCAATTCCTCTAAAAACAATTAGAAATAATAATCAGCACAATAATATGGGGCACAACAAAATCAACCTGCAAAAATCATTGTGTTTCTATATGCAAAAACATAGCAGAAGAGAAAGAAATCAATAAAATGACCTCATTTACAATCACACAAGAGACAAATCTAGAAATAAACTTTTAAAAGGAGAGAAGCACATTGTTACAAAGAAAGTACAGGACATTGTTAAAAAAGAAAAATGTAATGATGTTGTCTGCTTACCATTTGGAAGAATTACAAAATTGTAAAATGGCCATTTTACTCAGAGTAATACAGAGAGTCAGTGCAATCCTCTTCAAAATTACTGTGGCTTACATCAAAGAAATAGAGTAAGTGATACTGAAATGCATATGAAACTTCAAAACACCCTGAATAACAAAAGCCAATCTTGACAAAAACTACGAATACAGGTATCAACTCCCCCACTTCAAAGTAATGCAACTTTATAGTGATCAAAACAGTGTGCTATTATAATAATAGAATTGAGAACCCAGAAATGAACCACACTTATGCAGACATTTAGCCCATGACAAAGATGTCAAAGCTATTACAATGGAGAAAGAAAAATATCTGCAGTAAATGGTTGTTGGGGAAACAAGACAGTCAAGATGCCAAAGAATGATCATCTCACACCATTGAGTTAATATACACAAAATAACTCAAAATGGAGTAAATACTTGACCATAAGACTTGAAACCATAAAATCTATAGAATAAAACAGACAAAATATTCCACAATATTGACTTCAGTGATGTCTTTGTGAACTTGATAGCAACATGGTAAACGAAGGCAAAAATAATGAAATTATTTACTTTCACAATGTAGCGATTTTTCAATCTATCATTAAAATTATGTGACACTCTACTAAATGAGAGACAATATTTGGACTTCATACATCTGAAGAATGGCTGATATCCAAGATGTACAAAGAACTTGGAGTACTTAACAAGAAAACAATACAAAAAAATGGGGAGAAGACCTAAAAGGACATCTCTCCACAGAAGAAATATAATACAAGTGGGCACAGGTACAAGATAAAATATTCACACCACTTATCAGGGAAATTCAACAGAAAACTGCCTAAGATACCACCTTACGCCTATCAGAATGGCTCATTTAAAAAATACCAGAAACACCAAATGTTAATGCGAATGTGGAGAAAAAGCAACACAGTTGGTGGGAGTGTGGACTAGTCCAGCCACTGTGGAAAATAATGTGGAGATTTCTTCATTGAAATTATATCTACCTGGCCCTCCCTGGTGGCACAGAGGATTAAAGCACAGCATTAAGAAGCTGGGGCCACTTCAGCATGAGTTTGATCCCCGACCCGGAAGGTGACCACATGGCGTGGCAGACCTCTTCTAACCCCCCCACTGCTCTGTTGAGCAGTGTGCTTCATTGATTTGCCTGTTCTACTTCGCACACTGTCTTGTGAATCCTCTCATAGCCCCTGCACCTCTGGCCTGTACCCCAGTTCTGTATACATAAATAAATAAATCTATCTTTAAAAAAATTGTATCTATCATATGATCCAGCAATTTCTCTCAAACCTGAAGATTGCAAAACCATAAATTCAAAGGGATATATGCATTCCTATGTTCATTACAGCATTATTTATAATACAAGCCAAGTGCCCAAAGACAGATGAGTTAAACAGGAAAATGTGCTATATAGATACAGTTGAGTTTACCTAGCTATAAAAAGATGAAACCTTACAATTTGCTACATGAATGGACTTGGAGAGAATTATGCTAAGTGAAACAAATCAGGTGAAAGTCAAATGTCAGATGATTTCACTCACATATGGAGTATGAAGAAACAAAACTAAAAAAACTAAACAAAAAAAATCCTAGAAATCTTGGGTAGGATTGAGACCAGAGGAGAAGGGTGGAGTCTGGGGAGGAAACTGGGGTGGGTGCCCAGTGGACTGTGATGGATGATTATAGATGCTTTCGTGATAGGTGTGGTATGGTAACAGGCAACTGAATAGGTGTGAAGCTGTTCACCTGAACTATACATAGTGTTCTAAGTCAATGATAAAAAATAAACTTCAAAAATTAGTTTTATTGTATTAAGGTGTTGACTTGTTACACCTATATTATTGCAAAATAATTAAAATCATAACAGAGCTAACACCTTGGTCATGTCACATCATTACCATTTATTTTTTGTGAAATATTTAATATCTCTATCAGCAACTTTCAAACATTTAATGCAGTATTTTCTATAATCACATTATGCATTAGATACCTAGAACTTACACTTATCTTGTTACTGGAAGATTGTACCCTTTGACAAACTCACCTCATCCTATAGCCCCTGGGAAACAATAATCTGCTACATTTTTTTTTCCTTAGAGTTCATTTTCTTGTATTCCACATATAAGTGCTAACCTGTAACTTTGTTGTCTGATATCTTCATGTATTTGAGGTGCTTTTTTATTATTGCAAGTGGCATAATTTTCTTCTCTCTCATGCCTGAATAGTTTATTGTGATGTATACATGTTAATAAACATCTTTGTATATATTAATATATATTAACACATACATATATATAAATTGGAATAAAAGTCTCAAAGGTTGTTAGATCGAGCTGATTATATAATCAAAGTTAGATTTCAAGTCAAGGTGAAGAGACTGCTGGAAAAGGGCATCCAAGCCAGTTGCTTATTTGTCCCTCCTCTATATAGACTTGATTTTATTAAATATTGAGATAAGTGGGGGTTTTTTGTGGGGAGACAAAGGTAGCAGGTAAGGGAGAGAGATCCAAGCAAGGGAGGACAGCTCATTTGACTCCAGAGATGGATCACATGTGTTGGGATAACTACCAGACTATACCTGAGGGGGGATCAACCTGCCTGCAAATTCACAACGATGTAAGAAAATAAATTTAATTAAAAAAAAGAAAAATGGAAGATAGTTGAAGGTATCTAAAATCAGAAAAGTTGGTAATCTGTAATCCTCATGAATATTTGGGGATAAACACAAAGGTCCTGTTCCTTTAAATTAAGCTGGGACTTTGATTCTTCCAGAATTTCTACTTTATAGAAAAAAATACAGCATCAGTTTATTCTAGTTTATTCATATCATATGTAAAAAAATGCCACTCAAAGACTGGGCTTTTAGGAATAGAACACCTGGCACAAACAATAAGGGTGCCTTAGTTTCCAGATCTCTGTCTGTGTTCAGATGAGCTTGAAATTGGCTTAAGTCACTTGCAGGAAGTTTTCAGAGAATTTGTAGCTAGATTGGAAGGATTTTAGTTTCTGCCTTCTCATTCTGTCTTTCCTCTCCCCTTAGAAACACCACACAACAGGAAGCAAATGAAGCAGAAGGAGTGTATTCCTTCCAAAAACACACACACACACCTGAGCGGCCCTAACATCCCCAAACTAGTTTATACTGTGATCTTTCTACAGAATGGGTAACTTAATTTAAAAAAATGGGAGTTATTACTATTTCTACTCCAGAAAAATGTTTTTAATTCACTCAGAGCTGTCATTTTTACTTACAAGATTATTTTCAGTGGGATGAAATTCTGTAAAACTGACAGAATTTAAAAATACTAATGTGCAATGAGGAGAAGGAACTTATGTTTTGGGTTGATGTCAAAACATTGAGTATATATTTTTACTAGCCTTGTAAGTAATATTTTTAAATAACACCACAAGTCTGCCCCCAAAATTTTCATTCTCTTTTCAATGGAACTTACCTTTTCCTTTAAATTGACAACATTTCCAATACTTCAGTAGTTAATAGAGAACGAACTGTTTTCTATAGAATACTATCTTGTACTCCAAGTAATAAAAATGAGGAAAATGTCATTGCAAAGTTCTAGGTGATTTATGGTGGTAGCCTAAGTTCATTTATTGCCCTCATTGTTTACAGAGAGCTTCCAGGGTAGTAGAAGAGAAAGACCTGGAAAATACAGCTTTCGGTTGTGGAGAAAATCCATTCAAAATCTTTGTAATGATTTGTAATGCTTAGGCAATGTGTTAGTCTATGTTATTATTTGTCAAATAAGTTCATTCAAACATACTTTGAGAGTGGTGTTACTCTACTCAAATTATGAAAGGCAAATGGAATGGAAAATGTACCTTCATGATTAAATGTTTATTTCAAGAGCTAAAATCATTTTTAAAAATCTAATCATTAAGCTTACTAATATCATTAAAATAATGATTAAAATATAAAGATAAACAGTATTGGATAGGGAACAGACTATATTTCCCAAATCCTTTGAGGTTTTCCTTTTTTTTGAAGATCTTACAGGTCTTTTATTGGTTTCTCTTTTACTTAATCACTTTTCATGTATGTTAAATGAGGCTAAGTACTGTGCTGCAGTTTTATTAATAAAATCAAGAAAAGTATGAAAATGCCCAGTTGACTCATCAGTCGTGATTATTTTTCACTTTTCAAATTTAGGGATTACACTTTTACTCCTCCATATGTGCAGATGCTCTACTCACACCTACCAGACCACCCATGCCCGTACCCCATCTGCATCCCTCAGCACCCCTCCTCCTACTCCTGTTCCCTCTGGTGAACCTTAAATTCTTTCACTCAGTTCAAGATTTATTCATGCTTTATTTTGCCTGTTACTTATATTTCATAGATTAGTGAAACTGTCTAATATCTTTGTTTTATTCTGACTTATTTTCACTTAATATAATTTCTTAGAGATTAATTCATCTGGACCCAAAAGACACTGTTTCAACTGCTGAAGCAGACTTATGGTTTCAATTGTAGAAGAAACCCTACAATTTCTTCATCCACTTGTTGAACATTTAGGCTAGTTCCCTAATGAGACAATTGTTAATAGTAATGTAAGCATAGTACAGATTTCCATTTTTTGTTTTCTTCAGAAATCTCCATACAATTATGCATAGATGCTGCCTCAAACCTACATTCCCACCAAAGGGACTGAGAGCTCCTTTTTCTCTACATAGTTACCAACATTTTGTTGCTTCTTTTTTTTTTTTTTTATAAAGGCAATTCTCATAGTGGTGAGGTGAATTGTCATCAGTTATTTTGATTTGAATTTCACTTATGTAAGTGATGAACATTTTTTCATGTATCTGTAGGTCATCTAAATGTCTTCAGAAAAATGTCTGTTTAGACAACAATGAGATACCACCTCACACCAGTGAGCATGGCACATATATCAGGAAACTAGCAACAAATGTTAGCAAGGATGCATTGAAAAAAGAACTTTTTACACTGCTGGTGGGAATACAAACTGGTACAACCACTATGGGAAGCTGTATGGAGATTCCTCAGACTACTAAGAATGGAACTACCATACAACCCAGCAATTCCACTCCTAGGGATCTACCCAAAGGACACAAAAACAATTCAAAAGCATTTATACACCCCTGTGTTTATTACGGCACTACTTATTATAGGTAAATCCTGGAAACAACCCAAATGCCCAAAACTAGATGACTGGATCAAGAAGATAAGTTGTGTGTGAGAGTGGAGTACTACTCAGCAATCAAAAAGGATAAACTCATGCCATTCACAGCAACATAGATGGAACTGGTATGGATTATGCTCAGTGAAATAAGTCAAAGAAAAACATGAAATAGTTTTACTTATAAAAGGAATTTAAGAGAACCAACTAAGACATGGGGGAGGGAATGTATTACTACAATACAAAACACTACAAAACAAAAATGATATAAATCAGAAATATCCTACAGGCAAGGAAGACAAAGGGATCAGAAGGAGGGAGGAATGTGGGGGACTATAGTGATGACAGGTGGGGGATGGGGGTGTTTTAAAATGTTTAATAATGTAACTAGATATATTTTTAAAAATTCAGAAAAAAATTTATCTATTTTAAAGCTTAGTAACATCCAATAGTATAGCTATATCACATTGTATTTATTGATTTGTCCATTGATTAAATTGGTCGCTTCCAAAAAAGTCTATTTAGGTCTTTTGCATATTTTTTAAAATGTAAGGTTACTGTTTTTCCATTTTTGTATTATATTTTGTATATTTTGGAAATTAACTATTTGTTCGATGTATAACATGCAAATAATTTTCTCCATTTTGTTGGTTGCTTTTTTTTATTATTTAAATGGTTTCTTTTGAGGTACCAAAGTTTTTCAATTTGATGTAGACCCACTTGTTAAATTTTTGCTTTGTTTCCCTAAACATATCCTTGTGTTAGATGCCCTGTAGTATATACATTTAAGTATTTTATGGTTTAGGTCCCTGTAATCCAGATCTTTAATCTATTTGAATTCATTTGTTAGGTGGTGTTCAGTATGGGTCTAATTTCTTTTGCATGAAGCTATGCATGATTCCTAATATCAAGTGTTAAAGAGTCATTCTCATAACAATCATGGCATTCATGTATAGTCTTGTCTTGACTCTTTTGTTAAAGATCAGCTGTCTATATTTATGTGGGTTTATTGCTGGGCTCTCTATACTATTTCATTGGTTGGAGTTTCTGTTTTTGTTCTAATACCATACTGTTTTGATTACTGTTGCTGCTGTGTAATATAGTTTGAAGTCAGAGAATAGGATACATTTATTTTTTCTTCTCTTGAAATTGCTTTAGCTATTCAGTGTCTTTTGTAGCTCCATATAAATTTCATAGTTGTCTAATTTCCTTGGAAATTGTCATTGAAATTTTGAAAGTTTTCCAGTGACTCTATAAATTAAATTAGGTGATACTGCCCTTTTAATGACATTTATTCTTCCTAATCAATGAACATAAGATATCTTTTACTTATTTTGTCTTTTATTTTCTTTAAGAGGGTTTCATAGTTACTACTAAATATGTCCTTTACCTACTTCATTAAGTTTACTTCCAGATATTTCTTCTTCTTGATATGAGTATAAATGGGATTATTTTCCTTGTTTCACTTTCTTCTCATACATTGTTTATGTAGAGAAATGCAACTGATGTTATGTCCTGCCACTTTACTGTATTCACCTATTACTATATGATAATTTTTGGATTTTCAGTGTATGTTATAGCACCTGAAACTTTACCAATTTGGATTCCTTTGTCTTTATCCTCACTAATTGCTCTTCTAGGACTTGAAAAATAGTGGTGATAGTGGACATCCTTGTCTTGTTCCTGATCTTAGTGGAAATACTTTTTGCTCTTCACCTTTGAATTTGATTATGGGTTTGTCATATATGGTCTTTATGATGTTTGGATAAATTCCACATATTCCCATTTTATTGAATTTTTTATCATAATTTAATGCTGCAATTGTTGAATTTTCTTGGCATTAATTTAAGTGATCATATAATTTTTGCCTTCTTTTTTGTTAATCTGATATCTGACAATTGATGCATATCTTGAACTAGTCTTCCCTATGGAGGATAAAATCTACTTGATCATGGTGAAAGATTCTCTTAATGTATTGCTGTGTTTGACTTGCTATGACTTTTGCATCTATGTTCATATGGATATCAATTTATAGTTTTCTTTTGTACTGCCTTTGCTTAGTTTTAGGATCAGGCTTACTTTAACCTCATAGAATGTACTTTGTAGAATTCTTAATTTTTAATTTTTTGGAAGAGTTTGAGCAAGATAGGTTTTAGTTCATGTTTGAAAATTTGGTAGAACTTTACTCTACAGCCATCTGGTCCTGGATTTTTGTTTAAGAGAATTTTGATCTTTCAGTTTCCTTGTTTATGATTCCCCCACCCCCAGGTTTTCTATTTCTTCCCTATTCAGTCTTGGATGACTGCATGATTCTAAGAATCTAACTCATCTAGGTTGTTCTTGCAATAAATGCTCAAAGTAATCTCTCATTATCCTTTGAATTTCTGCTGTTTCTATTGTTATTTCCCCTATTTTTTTATTATATGTATTTACGTTCTCTCTCTCTTTTTCTTATAAAGCATAGCTAGTGGTTTGTCTATTGTGTTAATTTTTTTAAGTGCCAGCTTTTGATTTCATTGATTTTTGGACTATTTTGAATCCTATTTCATTTACTTCTGCTCTAATTTTTATATTTCCTAACTTCTACAGACTTTAGAGTTTTTTTCTTACTTCCTTGAAATGAGAGACAATGATGTTTATTTGGGCCCTTGTTTCTTAAGGAGCAGTAAAAATCCTTGGAGATGGCACACCTAGCTTTATTCCCTGTTGTTCACTGAGTGATGTCCTCTTTTCATCTTTGGCAACTTCTTTCACAGGGCTGTCTTAAAATCTGTAAATTTTGGATTGTGGAAGCAATTTTTCTCCCAGGAAACATTTTGCCTACTATGAGTATTACACAGATACTTTCTCTTTAACAATCTACTGCTTTTCATTTATACCAAAATCAGAAGATGACCTGAATTTTTAAAAGTGTATTTGCGTTCACTGTTACATGTCAAGATACAGTAACATTACACCCTGTTTACTAATATGTACATTAAAATTACTCCATTTTCCTTTTGAAAATGCAGTGAATAGAAAGCGACTCACTTCTTTTTATTGTGTACCCTTAAATTACTGTAAATCTTATGTGCACTTTATTTAACCTTTTAAGTTTTTGCAAGTGATTAGGTAGTTACTCTTTACCTAGAGTGGCCAAATAGAAAAGTTGAATAACTAGCAGAAATGATAGTAAAGGAAACCGAATAACCAGTTATCATAATGAAAATTGTTAGTGATTTAATACTTCTTTAGACAGTTTATTTCATATCTATAGAGCACTTGCTATTTTTAGTAGGACATTATATAATAATAAAATTAAAATTTTTATTTGGGAGGCAGTAAAGTGAATAGTCATTGAGTAGCAAACACAGAAATCTTGTAACATGGCATTTACAGAAACAACTCTACACAAGGTTCAGTGTAATCAAATGTTACAAAAAGATAGACACTCTATATAATGGAGTGTCTATATATATAATAGAGAGAGAGAGGAGAGAGAGAAATTATTTTCAGTGGAGAAGTTGGTATTATACATTAAAACAGTGAAATATGAGGGCCCTCCCTGGTGGCACAGAAGGTTAAAGCACTGCACAAAGAAGCTTAAGCCACTTCCGCATGAGTTCGATCCCCTCCTTCCCCGGGAGGACATCCACATGGTGCCGCAGACCTCTCCTGTCCCGCCCCCTGCTCCCCTCAGCAGTGTACTTCGACAATCTGCCTGTTTTGCTCCCCGCTCTGTCTCTGGTGAATCCTCTCACCCTCCACATCTCTGGCCTGTACCCCAGTTCTGTACGAATAAATAAATAAATCTTTAAAAAAAAAAACAGTGAAATATGAGTTGGGTCTTACTAGGTATCTGTTAAACATTTATTGTTTTGCTCCCCATCCATTTTCCTTCACTCCTGTAATTTCTCTGTATCCTTGGGAAGCCAGGCTTTCCCCACGTTTGGTCATTGTGGTCTAAGTGGTTGCTACCTCTTATCCACAGACAGATCATGTAACCCCAGTATGAGTTATTCAATACTTTGAATCCTTCAGATATAATTTGCTCCAAAGTAACATGGTATCTAGGATGACCCAATCAGAGTGACTATAGAAATTCTTCAGAGGTTATGGAATATGGAAAAAGAATCTTTATTTTTCCTCATATATATATATAATATATTTATTTATTTAAAGATTTATTTATTTATTCATACAGAGCTGGGATACAGGCCAGAGATGCGGAGGGTGAGAGGATTCACCAGAGAAAGAGTGGGGAGCAGAACAGGCAAACAGATGAAGTACACTGCTGAGGGGAGCAGGGGACGGGTCAGGAGAGGTCTGCTGCGCCATGTGGATCTCCTCCAGGACAGGCAGGGATTGAACTCATGAGGAAGTGGCTTAATCTTCTTAGTGTAGTGCTTTAACCCACTGCGCCACCAGGGAGGGCCTTATTTATATTTTTATGAAGATACAGGGTTGGAATTACTGCAGTGCTTAGAGTTGGAGGGTACAAGAATGGGTTCTGAGTGCCTTACCTTAAGCCTTACCCAAAGCCTGAACTACTTTTGGATTTTTAAATGTGAGCCAATACATTTTCTTTTATTAGTTTACCTGCTGGGTTGGATTTATCTGTTTTGCAATCAGAATACCAGTCAACTTGCTTAGCTAGGATTGGACAAAAGTAGTCTGATGAGGATAATCTAAGTGAAGAGGCTTAAGAGAAAAAAATCCCAACTGTAGAAAATAAGACTTGTTTAAGGAGTGTAAATGGTACCGTTTAGCGGAATTTTAGGATACATGGAGGAGAATAGAAATCTAGAAATTTTGACTGGGATATAGTCATAGAAGTTGTTGAATGCTAGGTTAAAATTTTTATTTGGGGCCCTCCCTGGTGGCGCAGAGTTAAAGCACAGCACTGAGAATCCAAAGCTGCTTCCGCATGAGTTCGATTCCCGCCTGCTCCGGAGGTGACAACATGGTGTGGCAGACCTCTCCTGACCCACCCGCTGCTCCCCTCAGCAGTACTTCATCTGTCTGCTCCCCACTCTGTCTCTGAAGCCTCTCACCACCCCTGAGCCTCTGGCCTGTACCCCAGTTCTGTATGCACAAATAATAAATAAAAAAAATCTTAAAAAAATTATTTGGGAGACAATAAAGAAAAGTGAATAGTCTAAGAGAAAAATAAGTGTACTTCAACTTCATGTATACATGTAAGAGAACACTTGGTGATGGGTAAATGTAGTTAGATGTTTGTATTAAGACAACGTTAATAAGGTAAATGCCATCATCACTCCGCGGAAGGATGGAACTTCATCACACAAACTTTGTGTTTTTATGTTAAGCCTGGTAGATAATGATACACATGTACTAAATGGGGTTGGAAAATTTCGTTACTTACATAGTGAGGATTTCTGGGGGAATGCAGAGCAGTTTCTGTGCATATCTGAGCCTCGTGAGAGTACAGGCAAAGGACTATTTTAGCATTTTTCACTGGTTAGTGAGTAGATCAAGATAAAACGTTCTTGTATGTGGTTTGAAATATTTCCACTAGCACCAAAGAGGAACATGTGGGCTTTCTTATCGGCATTTCTAAGTAAATACATGTATGGATAAACCTCTTTGTCATGTTGTAATTAGGAGGCTTGGGGACACATTATGGATAAACATTATGATCAGGTTTTAATATGAAGCATAAAATTAGTAATTATCTTTCAGGATGTGGTGGAAATAGATAAAATGCTCAAAGAAGAGAAATTAGAGCTAAAAGGATAAAGGATTAAATTTTGGAGAACTGCAAAAAAATGCAAGTCAACTAAAGGTGAACAGAGAAGAAAGTGGATGGCAGGAAAAAAGAGCATTGTGATTATAAGATATAGAAAATATTTTATGCAGGAGAAATATTTTGAAATGATACAGAGAAATTCAGGGGATGGAAATTTAAATTGGAGATGTCATGGGTTGCTGATTTTCTTAGAGACAGGAAAAATATTTTTTTAAAACATGATAGAATATGGGGAATATTGAATGTAGGGAGCAGAACTTGTATTTTTAAGTAGGTAAAGAAATTGGGACAGTGACAGGGTTTGTAATCAATAAAAGGGACTTAGCATCATTGATGATAAGAAGCAGATTAAAGATGTGTAAGCAGCACTGTTAAGCAGAGCAGAGTGCCAAGTAAAGGGCAATTGTGTGCATTTCTAATGAATCATAAAATACATTCCTCTGATCTGAAATAATAGATCATAGTTAAGAAAATGCAGGATTAAACATTCTACCTCGTGTTAGGAATTCGCAATATGAACATATAGAATTGAATGATAGGGGTGGAAGTGGGAGAATGATGTAGTCTAGAAGGAAATTAGTTGCTCGTGTTCATAAGGATAAAGTATGTTCAGTGTAACTAAAGGAATGACATACAGGACAGACAACAAAGCATAAAAACTGGAATGGTTCAGTTCAGAATGTTGATATGATCCGAGTCTGGATAGTGGAGTGCGAACACATTTTGCTAACGTTAAGAATATTGAAGACTTATGAGGATATCTCACTGGTTGTGGAGAAGACACAGGAATATTATGAGTCCAAAAGGCTAATTAATATAGGAGGTGGCCCTGAGCCTAGCTAATAAGGCAGAGTAACCCTATAGACTATTAATGCTGAACACCATTAGAACTTAAGTACATAAAAATCAAAATAGTGTTTAAATCTGCCGGCGGGCAGGGTTGTCAATGATTATAGAATACGAAAATCAGAAGAGTTGACCAGTGTTAGTAACATGGGTGAATGTGGAGAATAGTTCAGGTACGTTAATTCTGGACGGAGAAATGTATATAGTTAAAAATCGCCAGAGGTCGGATGAAAGGGACAAGATTTGTAATACCAAGTTCTTGATAATTAAAGCCAAAGTAATGGGAATGAAGATGGGATATGGGAGTGAAGTCATGTGAACTTTGTGAATGTCACAGATTCCTGGGCTCTTGCTCAGGACACACCAACTTCAGGACACACTACACAATTTAACAATCACAGTGTAATAACAGGATTTATTTACAAGGGGGGAATTGGGAGAGATGGAAAAAGAAATTTTTCTGTAGTGACAAATGACTGTCTGACATACTTGAGATAGTGCCTGTAGCCCATAGCAAGCCCACTGCTTGTGGAAGATGGCATGGTCCTGCCGATGGGGACCTGGAGTTGGTGGCACACTTACAGTAGTGAACTAGGATTAACTCACTGTGGCAGATGGAGAGCATTGCAGGTGGCACTGCTGAGGCAGAACTTCAGTAGCCAGCAGTAGCAATCCCAAGGCTGGACTGAGCTGCATTAGAGGCAACAGCAACAGGAGACAGCTCTAGAGGTGTCTTGGGCAC
The DNA here is from genome assembly GCF_000260355.1 of Condylura cristata. Classification (NCBI taxonomy): domain Eukaryota; kingdom Metazoa; phylum Chordata; class Mammalia; order Eulipotyphla; family Talpidae; genus Condylura; species Condylura cristata. The sequence continues at coordinate 5,151,678 of NW_004567131.1, forward strand.
AGGCCTATAGCAGTGATCATGCAGCAGTGATCAGGCAGCTGATAAAACTCTCAGAGCTGCATGGGCACAGGCCACCAGTGCCTATCAGGAGGTGGTGCCAAAGGATCAGGCATGGGCATCAGGAGGCAATACTAGATGCGCTGGAGGCAGGAGGGGGCATCTAAGATGGGAAGCACCAGTCAGAGATCAGGTGAAGGTCATCCCGGGAGAGTACATGAATCTGCTGCCCAGAATTATGGGTTTCAGAGTACCTTCAATCCTCCCCTTGCACCCAACATCTCCTATTTAAGGTGAGTTAAGTTTTCAACTTTTTTTTGTGTGTGTGGGTATCTGAAAGTGTCACCTGGCATGGAGGAGGCTTCAGGATGTTGCCACTCAACCGCTTGAACTGGCTCAGCTAGGTGCCTGCAGGGACACACTGGAGCCAGAACAGCTTTCAGACTTCATTGGCACTGGCTCAGTGTAAAATCCACCTTGTGCCCACCAGATATAGTGGTGGACATATGGGGCCCAGGGGTCAGGGGTGGCCCAAGTTGCTGAGGTGGGTATAGCAGAGGTGGGCATGTTTGGCTGCACCATGAGCCATGAGCCAGGCAGTTCCTTTTACAAAAGAGATAGACAGGCAGGCCAGGGAGTAGCAGACCTCTGACAAATTGTTTCTAATGTTCACTCTGTCAACATTGTCTGATTACTATGTAGGACAATAATAATAATAGTGGTAGGTGTAATAGTGCTACAGTGTTTACCATTTATTGAATGTAGCTTTTAGTAGCCAGACACCATGCCATGCATTACCGCATTTAATCCTCCTTACTATCCTAGGAGGAAGAATTATTATCCCAATTTATAGAATAACCAACTAATATTTAGATAAATTAGTCACTTGCCAGAGGTCACACAGTCAGGACTAAATCAGTTCTTTGTGACTTCAAGCATGCTCTTGTATCAAATAACTTTGCGCATGTTAGGTAGCAAGGGAACAGTAATGAGGTAACAATGTTTTAAAGAGAGCAGTAGTATTTAGTGGTTGAAGCTTGACTCTCTTCACATTAACCTCTCATATCACAACAGAATATTTTTTTTAAAGATTTATTTATTCATACAGAACTGGGGTACAGGTCAGAGATGTGGAGGGTGAGAGGATTCACCAGAGACAGAGTGGGGTACTGAACAGGCAGACAGATGAAGTACACTGCTGAGGGGAGCAGGGGGCGGGTCAGGAGAGGTCTGCCACACCATGTGGTCACCTCGGGGCAGGCGGGAATTGAACTCATGCGTAAGTGGCTTAAGCTTCTTAGTGCTGTGCTTTAACCCGCTGCACCACCAGGAAGGGCCACAACAGAATATTTTTAGCAACATTTGCCTTGATATGATTAGCCTTTTAAAAATTTTATTCTAAAGTATCCTTTTGTCTCTGGCATCTGAAAATCCAAGCAGACTGACTATAAATGCAAATAAGAAAATTGATTTGCTCATTTTGTCACCTCTACAGAACAATTCATCATGAAAGGAAGTTCTAACTAGTCAATCAATAATCACTACTTAAATCAGAGACTCAAAGAATAGTCTGTTATTAAGAAATGTTCATCTGAAGATGATGTTAAATGAAAATAAAGGAACCAATCTGGTTCATGATCTGTATTCAGCTTCAGGAAATAGTCAGGAATAAAGGATTCTGCTAACACTATTTAAAGCTTTTTCTGTTTCTGATACTTGCCCTAGAAGTGGGGAAAATCCAATTTCTCAAAAGCCACTGAACTATTATTAAGCATTTCATGGCAACATGGCTAACAAGTGCTATTTGTGGTGTTTCTGTCACTATGATGTATTAATCAAAATTGTTGTTTGGCTATCTGTCTCATTTCAGCTTATATTTGACAATGGAATAAACAGATCTATAGGAAAACATTCACTGCATAGACCAAGACAAGTAGAGCCATTAATGGTTGGCAATTCCAATATTTTAACCCATTCTATAACCCTATTTCTGGAGTTAGTTACATAATTTCGTTGACCACAGAAACGTAAACTTTGACCTTAATTACATTAAAAAGAGCCTTTGCCTACATGAAGAGGAAAGATTTTTTCCTTAATGAATCATAATTGGAAGGTTGTAATAGGTATAAGTGTGACTATGTGGGAGAGGAAGTGATGCTAATTTTTCAAGTAATTAAAATATATTAGACTATACTTTATCACTCCACATTAGGGTTTCAAGTGGACTATTACTGCTGTTTTCCAAGTAATATGTTCTGATATTCAAGATGTTTTTATTGCCATCAGGGATTTTTGAAACCCAGTTCTGTATCTAGATGAGAATCTGAAATCCAAGGTGATAAGATTTGCTCAAGATCTCACAGTGGCAGTTCTGTGACTCAAGCTTGAAACTTTGGTAAATTCTGTCAAGCTTATTGTTTCTCCAGATATGATTCTGAAAATTGAGTTATATGGCAGTTGTGGACATTCTGTTATTACTTTTAATCAATAAGACATCTGTAGAAATGTAAGAATACCAGAGCATTTACACAATTTCCTCTCCTCATTAATAAGTGAAAATTTCCATTAGATGAAGAGCAAAGTGTCTTGTTTTCTTAATTTTGAAAAATAATATAGTAAGCACTCATTCATAACCACATTCTATAACATTTTACAAAATGTAATTCTGTAATATTGAATTGAAATATTTCAAAATATGCATATAAATTATAACAAAATTTATGTTAACATTGAGTGCTTTGCTGTCTTCACCGGGATTACCTCCATGTTGATAGAGGAACAAAAAGTAAGACAGTTGGGCAAAAAGTAAGGGTGCCATGGTAGCTCTTCTGGATTAACCGTTACTCCTTTTCTGGCTGTCCATTAGGAGCTGAAATCTCAAATTTATTTATCTATTTCCTGGAATGTAAAAAACCCTTATTAGTGTGAAAATATCCCTAGAAGAGGTAATACTGAATATTTTGCTGTATTAGCTATAAACACCTTCGTAATAATGTGTCTAGCTTTCCCCACCATGGGAAATTTCTACTGAAGAGGAAGGCACCAAAGGTAAGTTTTGCCTATTTAACAATTTTGCCTAGAGCTGAACCTGGGTATACTATGAATAATAAGTGAAAATAGCTTAAATTCCATTAGTAGCTTTATTCTAGTCAATAGATTCTATATCAGGAGGGGATGCTATTATAAATCATTATTATTTTATGTTCAGAAAATGAATACACCGATGTTTACAGTAAGAGAAAATGCAAGCCAGCTTTCACCTTTCCTCTTGAGGAAAATGATGAACTGGTATACATTTAGAAAATGCTGAATGCCTTCTGAGTCTAATCAGTTCTCTCCTAAAATGTCCATATGTGAATTAGGCACTTTGAAGGATTTTTTTAATTCAGCATTTACTGATCTTAAAAAGAATCACTAGTGTAAAAATATACCTCACCTTTGAAAGAAACCTGTTATATGAAAAGGTGTGAACAAAATGCATTATAAGTGGCTTATTTCATTTAAAGATGCTTATTTCTTTCTCCTCCCCCCTTCTTTTCGTTCAGTTGCAGTGCAGTTTAATAGGCAGATGACAAAATAGCCTCTCTGACAGTGACCATTTCCTCTGACTTCTATGTCAACATTCCCTTCCTACGGGACCTGGCATTAGTTAACTAGATAAAAGAAAATGCAAGGGTAAAAATCTTTAGTCATTTATAGTATGGAAACTCATGGAGCAAATGGGTCATAGTTCTTTTTTCTTGGTGCTTTGTCTATAATAGTTTCATCATATTTTCATAATGAGTAGTTAATTACTTGGATAATCTCATTCTCAAATACTAAGTGCATAATAAATGCCCAAGGTTTAATTTTTAACACAAATCCATTAAAATCAAAGAATTTAATATTGTTTTGGTATCTGATAAATGATTATATAAGAACTCACTCTTTATTATATGTATAACAGACTTTCAAAGACTTGTGAAATGGCATAAGTAGGCTTTGCTGTAAAATATGTACCAAAATGTACAAAACTTGTAAACTACAAAGCAGTTATCTCTAGACTTGTGTACCCATTGTGGACAAGGAAAGTGGGAAACTGTTTTTTCCTTTACATAGCCAATCAACTTTACCTGATAAAATTAGGGCACACATCTGAAAGCAGGGAAATATTTTGTGAAATGTTTATGCCCTAAATATTTAGTTAGCGTATCATTTTTATCTTCTAAATAACATTTATTTCGTCTTTGTGTCAGGGTAAATGGAACCGAGATCAGATGATGTATTCCTTATAGGTGTTTACACTCTGAAATGAGCACAACTCTTAGGATGGGTTGGGAAGGTGAAAGTTTTTCACCAGAGAAATATTTCTACAATTGGTGTTGGCTGAGGTGGTCTGAAATTTATCATTTTAAGCTAGTTTGCAGAAAATGGGGCAAGTTTGTTATCCCACACAAAATTAAAGATGAATAAACATTGTGGGGCACCTAGGAAATGATCAAGTTGCTGTTCTTTCCCCCTAGTCTGGGTCATAGATACGTTGGTGGCATAGTCGTGGCTGCCTTTGGAGGCAGCACTGGGCTATAGCCTCCAGGGCCAGTGATCTGTCACTCTCCCATATAACTCTATTTCAGAAGGATTGTAGACTGGCCAGGAAAACAGCCTGGCCCCCTGCTGTGGCCTGATGTCAGAGTCTGACAAGAACCTTCCCTCTTGGGCAAGTATTGACCCAAATGCCTGTATTTGAGGAAATCTTTAACATGACTCAAAGATCTGCATCTTATTTTGTTCTATTTCACATTTAAATGATACCCTGCTAAGCATGAGCTGATGTTACAAGGACTGTAGAATGAGGAAAATTGCACATTATATGGATAGAGAAACAATTTAAAAAAATAGCAAAATTTTGGATGCATTGTTTCATTAGATACACGCGCACGCATGCCCACACATACAAATTAAAATGAATTCTGACCAGAAAATTTAGAGATAATTACAAAAGTGGCTTTAAGCCATGAGTTCATACTTCATCAAAAGGATTTTGTTGTTAGTTTCATTTATAAGGAAAATTTTTCACTACAAAGTGTCAATAAGTACTTGTTTGTTTGTTTGTTTGTTTGTTTGTTTTTGGTTGTTTTTTTTTCACCCTTTGCAGGAATTTAAATACCAAATCATTTTGATTGCTTCCCTTCAAATCTTTGCATTGTATCGGGAATACAATCTTAATCTGTAGGCTTGTTCTTATATCTATGAATTTTGCTGACAATGCTGTTTGTAAAAACTTGGCAATGGATTATAGTGTAAGTAGGCAAGAAATGTCTTGTAACTATAGTAAGCAGACTGCATTCCTGTTGCGCTACAGTATACAAACTGGGCTGAGAAACAAAAATGCCTACACCAGCTACACCAATAAAAATATCAACTTCCAGCGTGGAAGAGGAAATGGGATAATTTTTCAGAGTTGCATCAAATTAAATGACTTTGGGAGGAGAATCTCTTGGGCTAAAAAAAGATAAAAAAGATGATACCTAGAAAAAGCCAGAGACCCTAAAATTAATGCAATATCCCATTTTTCCCCATACTAAGCCTCCATGTCATTCACACACACAAAGGAAATAATCAAATTCTAGTGTGCTCAAAGAGAGAAAAATAGAGAGCAAAAGGTAGGATAGGAGAGGATTTCAAATAATAGAGTCCTGATCAAACTCTAAAATACTCATACTCTCATGGACAAACACCCAGCAAAACTGGCTGGGCCCAGAGCAGAGGTTCTGAGGCCTGAAAGCAAAGCTACCAAGAGTCCAAGGCATTTCCTAGCTGCAATGTTAGACAGGGCCTAATGGGCTCAGAGAGAAAGACTCAGAATTCACAATGTGCCATCCATGCTGGATAATCCACCATAGTGTTAAGATGACAGCTGCCGTTGTCTCTGATGACTCTGCCTTTTAAAACCACTAGGACTGCAAAATGCAAAGACCAAGAGCAAACTACCTGTATGTCCTACATTCTTCAATGTCTCCCTCATTATTTCCTTCTTTCCAATAGCTCCATCCCCACCCCATTCAAGAAGTTCATTTCATGGCATGCTGGTAGTTAAGGCATCTGTGATGCCAGCTTAAGGAAGTATGGGCGTTAATAATACCTATTTAGGGAGTCTTTGTCAATGTTGCACCCCTGCTGAGGCAACACATCCTGTAACAAAGCCATTTATTTTGCTTATCAAATTTTTTAAAGATTCATTTATTATGCACACAGAACTGGGGTACAAGCCAGAGGTGCAGGGGTGGTGAGAGGATTCACCAGAGACAGAATGGGAGCAAAACAGGCAGATTGAATAAGTACACTGCTGAGGGGAGCAGTGAGAGAGACAGAAAAAGTTTGCTGCGCCATGTGAATCATCTCCTGGGGCTGCGATCAAACTCACACTGAAGCAGCTACCACTATTTTGCAATGCTGCATCCTAACCTAGTGTATCATCAGGGAGGGCCCTGCTTGTCAAATTTTTATATGATGGACTAAATTGCAAATTTTTATATGATGGACTGAAAAGCAAAATAAACGCATCACTAGTATGGTGAAGATGGCCCACATGAAAAATTGCAGAGGAGGAAAGTACTAAATACTACTTACCACAATTCAAGTTTGGTTTATTTCATTTCTTTTAATCAGATATCAGGAGCCAGAAATAAACCCTGAAAATGAAGTTTCTGGAAAAAAGTAGATCTTCCACTTAAACTTTGCAAAGTAAAAATGGTTTATTTAAGACGATCTTCACCTGCACATCACATTTCCCATGCTCCAAGGACTACCTTGAACAAAATTTTAATCATTAGTCCTTTCCCGCACCTTCATTTGCTGAAACTGCCTGCTGAAACTTGTAAAGCTAATGCATGTTCACTTGTTCTTGTCACAACTGCATTCCTTGATATGATTTCCAAAACTGCTTCCTTTCCAAATTCTATACATCTCTCTCTCAACTGTTCTTTCATACATCTTACAAACATTTTACAAAACATTGACTGGACAGTGCTTTAAAATTAAAGTGTTCTTAGAATATTTCTTGTGTGTTTATCAGATGGAAAAGAGCTGTTATTTTTAGTTGTCTCTAAAAACCTCCATGGTTGGTGAAAGGAGAGGCACTATTTTTTTTAAAAAGTTTTATTTATGCATACAAGAACTGGGCACCAGCCAGAGGTGCGGGGGCTGAAAAGATTCACCAGAGACAGAGTGGGGAGCAGAACAGGCAGATTGACTGAAATATACTGCTGGGAGATCAGTAGGTGAGAGGAGAGATCTGCTGTACCCCATGTAGGTCACCTTCCTGCCTAGGGATTGAACTCAAGCTGCAGTGGCTACAGATGGCTTCATAGTGCAGTGCTGTGTTTAACCTGTTGCAACACCAGGGAGGGCCCCAGGAGATGCACTAGTAAAAAGAGCCAGTTAGTAGAGGGGAGAGGAGGAGGTTCTAGAATTAACAGCGGCATTGGGATTCCTGGATATGGGGGAGGGGAGTAGGACATAAATCATGGAGGGAAAATGATTAGTTAGCACATACTTAATTAGGTATTTTTATTAAAACAGGAGCTGCAGACTGGTATTGAAGTTATGGAAATAGATAAGGGATCTGATCACGATATGTCTTCTTCCCTTTGATCCAGTGTACTAGCCATGCTAACTGACCATTTTCTGTATATCCAATCTAAATCCCTGTTAGCCAATTATTTGACCCAGTTGGTCAGGACTGTTCATGTCATAAGGCTGAGTCCTAGGTAACTGCTGGTTGCAGTGTTCTGTTTGTCTTATACTGACCATTTCCAGACAGCCCATGTTGTGCTGCTGAGCAGAAGTTCAGTGAAGAAGGAAAGTAATTGATTGGCTCTGTTGACAACTCTATCAGTTGACTCTCAACTCTACTCTACAATTTAGAGTTTAGGGAACCCCTGGTGGGGTAGGGGTTAAACACAGTACCATCAAGCTATCGCCAGCCACTGCAGCTTGAGTTCAATCCCCAGTGGGCCAGGGAGGTGACCCACATGAAGCAGCAGACCTCTCTGGTCTCACCTGCTGCTCCCCTCAGCAGTGTACTTCAGTAGATCTGCTCCTCTCTCTGTCTTTAGGGAATCCTCTCACCCCCTACACCTCTGGCTTACATGCCAGTTCTTGTAGGATTAATAAATGAATCTTTAAAAAAATAAGCATAATAAGCAACAAAGATAATAAAGGCATCATTGTGTTTTGGTCAAAGGAGCCGCTACTTAAAATTTTTTCAATGAAAGAGTTGAGGAAATCTGGTAAGGTGTATTTTGGAAGAGGTAAGTAAGTTGGATGAAATGGTGAATCACATAGATACAGGGAAAGGGGAATTTAGACTATACTAGAGAAGTGATATTTGAGGTATGTTTTAGAAGTCAAGTAACGAGAGATATTCAGAACAAGAAACGAACATGGTGATAAGGAGCAATGAAGAGTACACTTTTGTCCCACCTCCTTTTTGGGGTGTACAAAGAGAACTTGGTCTGTCCTGAATTCTCGGTTATGAGATCTTACCAGGTCAGGCAATTTCTTATCTTACAAATCTTTTGAAATACTCGAGAGAGGATAGTTTCCTCTTTGTATCTTGCGGGCCCATGGTGGTATTCTATGAAGTAGACTGGAAAAAGGACAGGATAGATTGTCATCCATTTATCTTTGGGGATTAAGCCATCCTTGCTATCTTTTACTTGTGGAGCTTTTCTCAATGTTGGGGTTGAGGTGAAACTAATCACTCTGATTCTCTCTCAAATGAGGAAATGTCTTTTACAGTAACAAGAACTTGCACCACCCCATCAGAGGTAACTGGAGGCATTACTGCTCAGATGTCACTTTATTATGATGAAATCTTAAGATCTTAATATTTGAGAGTACAACTTGGACTGAAAAGTAAGGATGAGTTTGAATATTCTTTTTTTTTAAAGATTTTTTTATGGATACAGAGCTGAGGTACAGGTCAGAGGTGTGGGGGTGGGGAGGGTGAGAGAATTCATAAGAGACAGAGTGGGGAGCAGGAAGGCAGATTTATGAAGTACATTGCTGAGGGGAGCAGCGGGCAGGTCAGGAGAGGTCTGCTGCACCATGTGGATCACCACTGGGGCAGGGATCGAGTTCATGCTGAAGTGGCTGTGGCTAGCTTGCAGTGCTGCTTCCTAACCTGTTGTGGCACCAGGGAGGGCCACTTTATTACTTCTTAAGACTATTGTGGGAATGATATTTTGGTAGTAAAAACTAAAATTTTTCATTAAAAATTTTTGTCTGCACATGAAAACTGAATTTTATATAAACATAATATGGTCTTTTTAATGGTATATTATCTGTAGATACTGACATTTCAGTTTCCTCAGACACCAGTGGGCTTTGTTCAATAGGCTATAAAGCCAAAAGCGCAGGTAGATTATTTTAAAAGATTTATTATTTATGCATACAAGTACTGGGGTACATGCTGGAGGTATAGGGTGGGGGGGATGCAAGGATTCACCAGAGACAGAGTGGGGAGCAATACAGGCAAATCTATTGAAATACATTGCTGAGGGGAGCAGCAGGTAAGACAGTAGAGGCTTCTGTGCCATGTGGGTCACCTCCCTGACCAGGGATTGAATCTGTGCTGCAGAGGCTGCCGATTTCTTCATAGTGCTGTGCTTTAATCCAGTGCATCATGGGGGAGGCCCCTGTTCTTGGGCGAGGAACTCATTCTAAATTTTTGGCTGTATACACTAGGTTTCCTTATAGTGAAATGAAAACTGTTGTAGGTAATCTTACTTCTTCCAGGACAAATGGTAAGTTGCCTTGTATGGTCATATGTGCAATAATTTTTTTGGGTACCTTAAAGTGATAGGTGTCTAGTTTGGATTGAACTACAGATATATGGGATAGAATTAACACCCTTCACTAAATGTGCTGGCATTATTTTATTTTTCTATTTTGCATTGTAAAATTCAATACAACTGTTATAAGACATACATTTGTCTTATATGAAGACAATTAAATTTTAAGTAGGACCACTTCTATAAAAATGAATTTGGAAGATGTATATTCATTCAAAAATTTACATTTTTCTTGCTGAGAGAGACTAGTGGGGTGGGATATTATTGACATTTATTAATTTAATGATAACGCTGACTCCCTTTATACAGTCCGTATAGCAGGATGCAATGAGAATTTCTTCAAAGGCTATATAATTTTGTAAACATTTCCCTGGGCATTACAGAAATTCTTACTCGTCTTCACACAATTTTATATGCAACCTCCTTGGACTAGGCCTCTGATTTGTGTTGTATGGATGATGCCTTTTTCTAATTAGGCAGATGCTTTTGTTTTACTTGAGGATCAGAAGACAACGTGTAATTGAATCTTTTTTCATTGTTTTTGTTTTGGACGGTGCAAGAGTTAACCTTGGAATTTAGTATCCTGACTGACTTGTGTCCTAATTAAAGCTTGATTAGATTGATTCTGCTGTGCCTTTCCATAAGAAACACAGGACAACTTCCCAGATTCACAACATGTTGGGTTTGCAAAGTGCTCCTGATTCCCTTTGTATGTTCTGACATTCACAACTTGCCACACAGAAACTCAGTCTGCAGCGGTGTGTTTTCTTTAGCTCGAACAGTGACAGATTACCCATGTTATCTTCTTTTATTGTTCCTTTGTTGCAGTATTCATATACAATTACAAAATAGGATTTTTGGCTAAGTACAGTGATATTTATAGTTTCTGTTACCTTAATAATTTACAAAAGAGAGAAGAACCACTTCCAGAATATGAACACACCGAAGATCTTATTTTCTTCCTCCTTGCCATTAGCATTGAAAGCTTGGAAAGTCCTATTATCCTAAAAATTAAATTGGCTTAGTCTAACACATACAGATGGCAGTGCCTTGTGCTAGGTACAGCTGTCATTTTCATCTTCAAAAGAGGAGGGGGTAAAGTATCATCAGCTCACCTGCGGCATGTAACTTACATAAGAAAGGTAAGCACTTGTGGAAAGTAAGAAAGTCTGATGTAGTTTGCATCTGCATAAAATAAGATCTTTGGGGGGGGGCAGAGTTTTCAGTATAATTTATTATGCAGATTATTCCAAACATATTTCCCATTTTAAGGAATAAACAACCAGATTTGTATTTTTGATAGATACCATCAGTCAAAAATTTCATATTTGAATAACAAAGCCTGATGTTCATAGAACCACCCAGTTAGATTCTCTACCCTGCCTTTTACATTGAAGTACTAGAAGTCCATTCTCTGACCTAAGATTGAATCAGTGGCTCTCCTGTGTACTCATCCATTTCTCTGAAAGCATTTTCAATCCTCTGTTCTATCAAATTTGTCTTTTTTTTTAAAAATCAACTTCTAAGATCCTTATGTTGTCTTTATGTTTGTTAAAATTATTATTCAATAAGCGCATGAACTTCTATAATAGGTAAATCATTTCACCAACATCTTCATAAAATGCGTATGCTATTCTGTTTCATTTAACATGTGTACAGCAAAGACATCCATTCTGGGTCTGGCTTTGTATTGTAAAGGTATAATAAATTCATAGTTTCAAATTCATAGTTCAAGGTTGTGCACTTTTCAGTAGATAATGCAAATGAGGTGAACAGAGAAATGATCACACTGCAGCTTATGGAGGAGAGAGATGCTCACTTAGCAAGCACCTCTACCAGCAGATTGTTTAACATTCTCTGAGTTTATTTTATAGTGTGCGTAGGCCCACTTTGCTGGAGAGAGGCAACTGCCTATGAGCTTTGCCAGAAATCTGGAATAAGACTTTTATTGGTGCCGTAAAGGAAAATTTTATTTTAGGTCATCATGGAGATCTTTCTTGGCTATTTTTCAATCCTGCAGTTATGCCTGGGTCAATAACAGAAAAAAATCTGTTATTAATTTCTATAATAGGAAATTAAAATTGACCTTCAGCAATCTGGCTTTGCAACATTCAAAATTTTAGAACTTGCCTTAATACAACTTTATTTACTAAATATGGTAGAGTATTTGGTAGAAATATATCCAGCTTTATATAATGACTATGTTCCAGAAAAGATGTTGTGAAAGGACTTAAGAAATAAATGAATGGAATATTATTTTAGATCATGTAAGACATGTTTCTTTGTAAAGGAGTCAATCCTGTGGTATAGAAACAATTTACCCAAGTATAAACTTGGGTTTCCAAATGTCAATTTTACCTGAAATGACATGCTTCTGTACTGAAGATAAATAACCATTTGGTTGCAGACAACAGAATCAAGTCATTTCAGTAAATGAATTACCATATTGACCTTGTATAGACCTAGGATGACAGCTTGCCAAGATGGGGTTTTGCCAAGTTCCTGTCTCATTGATGTAATTTAGACTGCACCTATTCTTCTGATTTATGATCAACTTGCTTTGAGAAAACAGACTGTTTGAGTTATATTTAATTGAATGTTCATTTCTTTTACTTTTCTCTTAAGTATGAGTAACTTCAAAAACCCAAGGGTCTTAGAGAGGGTAGAGTTGATAAAGTACCTGTTCTTAACCACTGACACAGGCTCAGGATTGAAGCAAAACAATGATGCATCAAGGGGAGGGTTGGTATAGATGACCTCCAAGTTTCCTTCTCTGATGTTACTCTCATATAATCCAGAAGGAATGGAAACCCTTTCCACACCCAGGCCTTTATTCATTTGGGCCTAGGATACATTGATCACCCCTAAAGGGACCATTTTTCCATCTGTGTGGCCAGGGAAGCTGAAACTCTTTATGGGCACACAGATACTCATATATCTTTGGAGAGCTGCCTCATCTTGGGTTGCTAGAAATTCTGGCATGAACAGAAACCTCCTTAAGATATATGATATTCTCCTAATATTCTTATACTATCTTGAACTACATAGTTCAGAATGTGTTCAAACTTGCATTATAACAGTCTTCTGGATTAAAAGTTCTTCATGTTTGTGTGTCTCTCTCAACTAGCCTTTGCCTATTCACGAGGTGGGAACCAGGTCTCACGTCTTTACTTCTCCCAGATTCTAGGGCATTTCTCCTTGAATCAGGACTCTGTAAATGTCTAACAGGTTTTAGTTTTGCTAATATTTCCTTATCTTCTCCTGAGCTTTCTTAAAAAAAAGTTTGAAATATATCGTATTATCATAATTGAATTTAAAAAAAGGCAACATGTCAAGAAGACAAGCAGATTTAGTTTTACTCAATATGTATTTATTCCCTTTCTAACTGCACAGTAGGCAAAGGTGGCAAGACTCTGCTCTCTTTCTCCTATATTTTACAATACATCACAGAATTGCTGGCACATAGTCACCACTCAAGACATATGTTTGAATAAACAAAAGAATTTATATGTGTTATGTGCCAGGTGTTCAGCTAGGTTCTAGTGATATACATGAAATAGGTCCTGACCTAAAAGAATTTAGGGTTTACTAGATGATCACAAGGGCATTAAAATCTGAGACTTGCTGATATCTATATCTTACCATTCTACTGTGCTGTTAGTCAAAATTGCTTCCCACTATGTGGTTTCACATCACAATCTGTAGTGGTTGTCAGTAAAGTAACTTAGTTTTGTTAAGTTTTAGCTCCTTTCCCTCTTTTTTTAATGCTTCTTATGATATCTATGTATCTTTATAAAATACTATAGTTTCATGTGTGTACATGCATGCATTCTGTGTTTTACACTCAGCTGTGTTCTGATGCCAGCTCTGTCAGAGGTTTTTAAAAAGTCAAATAAGGAAATTCTCTGTTTTCAGCCTTATATAAAGGATTCAGAATTGAAATAATAGTTACAAGGATATTCCTGGGGTAAAACACAGCAAAATGAATGTGGAGTGAGACAGGGAAAATTAATCTTGAAGACCAAGAGAAGAGAAATCAAGTTCTGAGAGAAACATGTTCAACTCCTATCACCCACTATATAGAAACAACTCAAACTGGACCAGTGTCCCAAATTTAGGAATTAAAATTATAATCTCTAAGAAAATAAAAAGGGAAATCTTTATGGTCTTGGACTAGGTAATAGTTTCTTAGGATAAGAAGCATTAAAAAAGGGAAAATTGGTAAATTAGTCTTCATTAAATTTTAACACTCTGTTCTTAAAAGGACACAATTAAGAAAGTAAAAAAAAGAACTCACTGGTAAAAGAAAATGTCTACTAAGTCTGTAACAGATGTTCTAAATAGCATTCTTTCTAATAACTGAAAAAAAAAAAAAAAGAGAGAGAAGCAATCCAAATCTCTATCAATTGGTGAATGGAGAAATAAAAATGTGGTATTTGTATACGATGAAATATTTGTCTATAAAGGCAGGAAACGGTGATCTAAAGTACAACATGAATAAAACTCAAAGACACTTAAGTGAAAACAGTCAGTCATAGGAAAACAGATTATGTGATTTGTTTCTCCAGATACATGAAATGTTCAGAAAAATTACATCTAGAAACTGAAAGTAGAAAGGTGATCGTCATGGATTGAGGAGGGGGAATCTCAGGGATTAGGGCTAAAGGATTTGGACTTGCTTTTGGGGCTGATGGAAATAGTTCACAGTTGATTATGGGAATGGTTGCACAGCTTCCAATGTATTAAAAACCATTAAATTATACACTTTAAGTGGGTGAATTTTATGGTATGTGAGTTATATTTTAATATTTTAAAAAATAAAACACAGCAAAATAATAGTCAATAGAACAATTATAGTTTTCCCATTGCACTTAGCAACAAGGTGGTCATCTGTAATCTTGGAAAGGGCAGTTTTGGGGGGACAAATCCAGATCTGCAATCTTGATAAATGAAAAAGGTAAAAACTGAGGTCAAGTATCAATAATTCTTTTAGATAGCTTGTCTCTGAGAGGAAAAGTAAAGGAAGGCAATTGGATAGGACATGTGATAACAAACATCCTATTTGAGATAGAAGAGACTGAGCAGTTTTGGTGCTGATAACAGAAGCCGAAGCTACAAAGCTTGGTAGTAAGTAATTGATGGAGCAGCAAGCCTAGGAGTGGGATAATATAGCCTTGAAAGAATAGTGGGTGGGCGGGACGAGCTTGAGACAGAAGAATCAATTTAAGTCTGTGTGACTCGATATATATTCTCACTAGCATGTCATGGTTAATGAGTAGAATCAAAGAACTCTGATGTTTGAGTTAGTACAAGGTTGGAATTTCACAGGAGAGGATGTAGAAAAGTAGTCAGAAAATTGAAGGCATATTGGAAGATAAGGATTTTACTGCTTGGCGATGGAAAAGTGAGGGTGGAGATGAATTAAATAGGGGTAAAATTGATTGGTTAAGGGGAAGGAGTAGAAATAACTTTAAAGAATAGATGTATGCTATATAAGAAAATAAAAGGTGTACTATTAAGAGATTTTGGTCAGTAAATGAAATCCATGTTTTAAGATTTGGAAAACAAAAGCATTTTGATTAATAAGATCTGTAATGATTATGGAGGAAGGATGCTATGGAGGGACATTGGAATTCCAGATATCAAAGAGCCATAGACCAGGTTAATTAATGCATTTAATGATAGAACAATTATGTCATCCAGGAAGAAGAGAAATGTGTCAAAACAGGAGCCAAAGTTCTCCACAAAAGTGTAACTGAAAACTCAGAATAGGAAGGACCAGAATAGTTAAGTTGTTTATATTATCTTTGTATTTTATTTTCCCTTATATTACCAATTTTTTTCTTTTAACATTATGAAGATAATTTTTATAGCTGTTGGTTAGATCTTAAGTATTGCTATTGCATTTAAATTGTTTCCAATTTTTCACAAAGTGAATGCCATGTAAATAATATCTATTTTTCTATTTTCATATACATTCCCAATGTCTGGAGGCAATATTTAATTCAAAATGTCTTGCTTTTCATTTAATAATCAACTTTGTTCATATCACTTTGTTGATCAGTTAAATTAATTCTGTGCATTCAAACAATAAACCCTCCACTGGTTGTAGTATCAGATTCCTAGTTTACTAAGACAACTTGTAGGTTGTTAGGTAGCTTGTTCCTCAGTACTTCAGTGGGAGCACTTAAATATTGTTCTGGTTTCCAACTGGAAAGTTTCTATCTGTGGCCCAGGGAATCTGCCAGATCTGATCTGTAAGATAATCCAAATTGTAAATTAGAAATTCAGGCAAAAATATATGATAGTTTGTTAAAGTTATGATTAATGCCTGTGTCTTCATGAGAAACAGTAAATTTATTAGTTAAGTACTGGAAAATAGAGTTGGTTCTGTATACTTATTAGATGCATCTGCACATAGAAATCCCTGTCAATCGGTGGAAACCTTGACCTTATGAAAGAAAGCAAAAAGTGGTGCGATAAGGGGAAATTTGCTGACATTATCAGGAAAAAAATTCTCATCCAGAGTCAAAAGAAGAGGCATTTTTGTGGTTTCATACTAGAAGGGGAAAGGGGAAAGGAGAGAGGACCAGAAGGTTAACTTGTTGTAGGAGTTAAAAACTGTATATAACTACGCAGAAAGGACCTAACCTTTCCTGAGAGCTGGCTGCATGCCAGGCATATTAATCCACTGCTTTATTTTACCCTCACACTGACTGTGTAATAGAGAGATTCTCGTTAATTAGGATTAGTGTTGGCTGCCTGTAAGACAAAAACAATTCTGGCTTAACCAAACAGGGTTTATCCTCACACTGATTCAGTGTGAATGAGTCAGTCCGGGGCAAGGTGGCAGCTCTGTGGGCTTCAAAAGGGACTCAGGCACCAGTTTTTCTTTGCCGAAGTACTTAGAGTATGGCTTCATTTTTTTTTTTAAAGATTTATTTATTTATTTGTTCATACAGAACTGGGGTACAGGCCAGAGGCTCAGGGGCAACAAGAGGCTTCACCAGAAACAGAGTGGGGAGCAGAACAGGTAGATCTATGAAGTACAATGCTGAGGGGAGCAGTGGGCAGGTCAGGAGAGGTCTGCCACGCCATGTGGATCACCTCCGGGGCAGGCGGGAATCGAACTCATGCGGAAGTGGCTTTAGTTTCTCAGTGCTGTGCTTTAACCCGCTGCACCACCAGGGAGGGCCAAGTATGGCTTCATTTTGAGGATCCCAAGATGGTTGCTGGAGCTCTAGCTCTGGCATTTGAATTCCAACTATCAGGAGGAAGGACTCCAACTGTTACTGCTTCTAAGACATCTTTCCCACATGTAAATTGGTGCAGCCACTATGAAAACATTATAGAGGTTACTTAAAAAATTAAAAGTGTTCTTGTCTGGTTACTGCGGCACATGGCACCTTTTACTCAGGACAGGACAGCTGGCATGGTACAAGTGCCAGAATTCCTTGTCCGTTGTCCCTCTTGTGAAACTCCAACCTTGGACTAACCCAAACAATGGACTATGAAATGCAGGTTTGCGGAGGTGATGGAGCCACAGAGCAACTCAAAGGGAGCAGTGGGCCACCAGCAACATTGTGTTGAAGAAAAGCCGTGGGCGTACCCCACATGGATGCTGAGGCACTGAAGAGCCTCAAGAATAAGAAGCTAGTTAACAATAAGCTGGAAAAGAAGCACACTGACTTTTTGGTCTCTGATAAGCAGATCCACAAATCTAGCACCCAGATCTGAGTAAGGCTAGCATGTTTCTTCGTTAAAGAAAAAAAAAAAGAGAGAGAGAGAGAGATTTAGGGCCCTCCCTGGTGGTGCATTGGGTTAAAGCACAGAACTAAGAAACTAAAAGCCACTTCAGCACGAGTTCAATCTCTGCCCTGGAGGTGATCCACAGGGCGTGGCAGACCTCTCCTGACCTGTCCACTGCTCCCCTCAGCAGTGTACTTCATTAGTCAGCCTGTTCTGCTCCCCACTCTGACTCTGGTGAAGCCTCTCACTGCTCTTATACATATGGCCTGTACCCCTGGCTTGTACCCCAGCTCTGTATGCATAAATAAATAAATCTTAAGAAAAAAAAAGATTTTATTTATACATACAAGAACTGGGGTGTAAGCCAGAGGTATGGGAGGTGGTAAGAGGATTCACCAGAGACAGAGTGGGAAGCAGAACAGGCAGATCTGCTGAAATACACTGCAGAGGTAGCAGTAGTGAGACTGGAGAGGTCTGCTGTACCATGTGGGTCAGCTCCCAGGCTGGGGATAGCTTCATAGCACTGAGACCTTAACCCCTGTGCCACCAGGAAGTTCCCAAGTTTCCTTTTTTGTAGACTCACAATGAGAATATGGTGGTCAAAAATTATGAAAGGAAGTCTGCAATCAATATCTAAGTAAAGGGGATGCTTTGTCTAGTGGCTGTTGGACACATGGCAATGAATAGAAGATGAGCTGTGTGTAGCATCTACTTTGCTGTCAGTTTCTTGGTGTCGTTGCTCAAGAATTGGCAGAATGTTCAGGGTTTGTACATCAAAGGCATCCTGGGCAAGTCCTAGCACATGTACTAAGCACAGCTTAATAAATCCTAATGCTACCATTAAAAAAAAAAACAAAACAAAACGTGGAACTGCCATATGATCCAATAATTCTACTTCTGGAAAAATGAACACAGGAAATGAAATTACTATCTCAGAGCTATCTGTAACCCATGTTCATAGCAGCATTATTCACAATAGCTAAGACTTGTATACAGCCTAAGTGTCTGTCATCTTTAGATGATGTGTAAAGAAAATGTGAAATATACATACTAAATTTATACAAATGCTGCATTTGTATGTATGCATAAATATATATACATATACACAATGAAATATTATTCGCCACAAAAAGAAGGAAATCTTGCCAACTGCAACATAAAATGAAAGTTGAGGGCATTATGCTAAGTGAAATAAGTCAGACAGAATGACAAATGCTGCATGAGCTCACTTTTACTTGTGGAACATAAAAAAGCTGAACTCATAGCAACAGAGTACAGATTGGTGGCTGCCAGGGGTGAGGCTGGCAAAGTTGGATATTAGTCAAAAGATACTAACTTTCAGTTGTAAATTCTAGGGATAGACTGAATAGCATGGTGACTATAGATTATATATATATATATATATATATAACTTTGAAAGTTGCTAAGAGAATAAATTTTAAATATTCTTATACATGAAAAAATGGTATTTATGTGAGGTAGTGAATGCATTAACTGATCTTATTATGGTAAGCAATTTGTAATATAAATGTGTGTAAAATCATGCTGTATACCCTACCTAATTTTATACAGTAGTATAGTTATGTCTCACTATACCTGGAGAAAGAAATCATCCTATAACAATTTTCCATTATAATTAAGTAAGGGGACATCAAACTGCAAAGGAAAATGACTGTCATAAAACCACTAGGTACAATGTCTCCTCCTGTATTGTGATTTATATGAATCACATCATTCTGATGACTAAACTACTCATTTTAAATATAAATTTGGTTTTTATCCATAGTTCCTGGCTCATAGTTTCTCAAATGTCTTAGAATTCCCTGAGTGTTGAAAGTGATAAAGGTGATTCTTACTATGTTAATACATCCAACTGGGAAACACCTAAGAATGATGCTGGTTGTCTGAAGAATTAACCACATGGTCAGATGATTAGGACTTCTAGTCCCACCTCCAGGTCTCTGGGGAGGGAAGAGTCTGAATAATATCCTTTATAATATATTGGTGAACTACTCAGTAAACAGGTTTCATGAGTTCTGTAAGTTGCTCTAGAAAATTAGTTGAACTTAACTAGGTGCTTTGGGAATCTTTGATTTATAGCCAATGGATCAGAAACAGTGCTTAAAACCGGCTTGTAACTGGCATCTAGTTCGAGGAGGGGATTCTGGGAACCTTCTGTCTAGAGATTTTTGGTCAGTACGGGTAGCTGTCTGCACTTGTGACCCATATAGAGTGTAAGGAAAAGCATCCTTTATTCCCCCTAGGTTATTCTAGACTGGAAGCCTTAGGCATATTGGTAAGAGAACAAACCAAAAATAAGTTTAATTGTAACATGTATTCCTCGGTATTATGGAAAAGACCCAGCAGGGCTGAGCAATCCATGCAACCTTACTAGCTATCTTAAAGAGTTTAGAATTCAGTTAGGGATTTATTTATTTTAAACAAAGAAATGCTGATTCCAGGTCCATGCTCTGCTTTGTAAACAAATAAGGAAGTTAGGTCTTCTTGGGAGAGGCCCCTGACAGAAATACATAGATAAATATCAAAAAACAACTTTCACTCAGCTTTCAGGGGACTTGTAATGATATAAAGCTCTTGCAAAATGAGACATATTTGGGCCCTCCCTGGTGGCGCAGTGGGTTAAAGCACAGCACTGAGAAGCTAAAGCCACTTCCGCGTGAGTTCGATCCCTGCCTGCCCCGGAGGTGACCACATGGCGTGGCAGACCTCTCCTGACCCGCCCGCTGCTCCCCTCAGCAGTGTACTTCGTGGATCTGCCTGTTCTGCGCCCCATTCTGTCTCTGGTGAATCCTCTCACCACCCCTGAGCCTCTGGCCTGTACCCTAGTTCTGTATGCACAAAAAAATAAATCTTAAAAAAAAAAAGAGACATATTTGGGCATGACAAATTTTTGCTTTACTGCTCAAGCATCTGAGATAGAGGGCACCCTTGAGAGCTTGAATTCTTAACTTGTGGGATCTAATGTTATGTCTGGGATGATAGTGTCAGAGTTGAATCTTTTGACACCCTGATGGCGTCTGAGAATTGCTTATTTATGTGGGGAGACCTCCAGATACTCACATGGAAATTGGATGCAGAAACCCTACATGTCTTTTCAAATAACAGAATTCTGATGGTGCATATGAAGGGGAACTTATATTAAACAATTAACTAGAATTCTTTTGACACTTCATTTTTCTATTGTTAGAAGAACAAGAAGGAGTGAACACAACCAGTAAATGACATCCTGATTGAACTCCATCCCCCATCCCTATGCAAAAGAGATCTGAAGTGCCAAAAATTAGAACTCCCAACATGCCATGAGTCTGACTGCCTGAATGCGGGTCTGCTGAGAACTAAGAACACAGCAAAGCAGCCATTCTTGATATGTAAGGGAACACATGCATGGTCTCTCTTCCTCCCTTATCCAGGCTTCACTTGCTCTCTAGTACTGCTGGGAGAAGATTCATAGATGGAGACATTTACAGGAGAAACATGTAAAGACACTTAGAAGAGAGACATAAATGAGAAAAGGTGGGGGTGGGTGTGCGTTGCGTCTGGACCTTGGCAGAACAATAGCAACAACTAATTTTCATTTGTTATATTTTGAATTTCCAGTCTTTCCTCCTGAAACTTGTCTAATCCCTTTAATTGTGGTTTCTTGCCAGAAGGGATCTTAGACTTGTAGAAAAATTTTGGACCTCAGGGACCCACTTAGGGCTGAACCTGTTGGTCGTGCAAATGCCCACAAGGGGGTGGGTATTGTACACTATGATAGATTTTTGCCTTTCTGTGCATGGATGGCCAAATCTCTTTTGGAGCACGTGCACCTTAGCTGTTTGGGATCCCAACATGGTCCTTAGTCATGCGCTATTTTCACTTTGTACTGGTAGAATATGACTCAGTACATAATCCAGGGTTACATGGTTAATGAGGGGAGGTATCAGGAGTAGAACAGTTTGGTTTCAAAGGCAAGTCTCCTCTCATGATGTGGCAGCAACTCTCAAGAGATGATAATTTTCTTATAGGCTGAAAGACAGTAGGTTCATGTATAAAATATGTCAGAGTTTAAGAGGTTTTACTTTGAGACCAGGTAATTATCTCCTCAAATGGATAAAGTTAGATTCTGACCTGCCTATCATATTTTTTAAACTCTAACTTTAAACTTTCAATTAACAATTCCATATTAATAATTTCATGTATCGAAATAATTAGTGGGCTTAAGGCCTTTTATATAGGATACTCACTGAAACTTTAATAGTAGAAGATTAAAACAACCAGAATTTCCAACAAAGGGAATTGGCTAAATTACAGAATACTGGAGCATCCATATGGTAGAACACATTGCAACTATTAGAAATCATGTTCTTCAACAATATTTAAGGACACACATGATAAAGCTTGTTAGTTGTTTTAAAAAAAAAGTTTAAAAATAGTAATCACTATTATCCCACTTCTGTAATATATCTGTATAGATTCAGAGAAAGAATCCTGGAAGAATAAGCATCAAAACATTAAAAGTGGTTCTTTTGTAAATGATGGGGTTATTAATTATTTTGCTGTTCTGAATTTTCCAATTTTCTATAATGAATATGTATTACTGTTGTAATCAGAAAAAGCTCGCAAGTGTGGTTTGAAAATATGCTTCCTCCTTTGGAACATGGTTTTGTTTTTCTCAAAATGACTGGCTCAGATGTTTTGCACTCCCAAAGTGCTAGCACGAAGAAGGTTACACTAGATTGACTTCAATAAATATTTATTGAGTGCAGGTTGTGTGTAAGTCACTATTCTGGGAACTTGAGGGAGTGGTGTGGATGGCAGGGAGGAAATAAACTACAAAGATAAACAAGTCAGGGCCCCTGTTCCCAGAGAGGTTTCTCTGAAAAGGACAGTGCTGGGGAGGTGAGAGGAGAGGGTTTCAGGCTCTCATGGGGTGACAAATGAGGCAGAAAGGGCATGAACTCAGGCTGTGTTTAGGGATGTAGTGACCATGTAATCTAGTTATTAAAAATGCACATATCCTGGAGATTGGACAATAGTAACATGGGGCTTTAGGGGATGAGACAAGAGAAGAGGCAGAAAGATCAGAAGGAAAAAAAAAAAGCAATTCAGAGAGATGGCAATGGCATAGTCAAGGCTAATGACAATAAAGGTCTTGAACAGTGTTAAAAGTTAAGGTGTATTTTCATTGTTGCACAGATGGAACTTACTGATGAATTGGCTATTAGCAGTAAGGAAAAGGAAGGACTCAAATATGACTCATAGGCTTTGGACTGAGCAACTGGGTGAACAGTTGCCAGTTACCAAAATGAAGAACACCAGGATGAATGCCTGTTTGGCTTATAGAGCAAAATAAAGTTGTTTTGATTGTGTTAAGGTAGTGATGCCAATTAAATAATTAAGTGAAGATGTAAAGTGCACTGTTAGATCTTTGAGTGTGAAGATCAAGGGAGAAATGTAAATCTAATAATCAGTATATATGTCTATGGCACTTAAATTAAATTCAGGGACTGAATGAGATCATTTAGGGAGAAAGTCATTGGAGAAATGAACATGTCAAGGACTGATCTCTTTGGCACCCCAGTGCGCATGGGAGAGCAGTGGAAGATCTAGCAGATCTGGTTGAGGAGGAATAGAAAACCAGGCATGTCCTTATGTGAAGACAGTCATGGAGGGGTGAGGGAGTAGTCAACTCGGTGAATGCGTGTATAATAAATTCTAGAAAAAAAACGGGAGTGGAAAAGGAAAAATCACCCTAAGAAATCTGTGATGATGATTTTGAATATTTTTCCTTGAAATCTTTCCTAACACTTAGCAGTTTGGGTTTGTATTTTAAATAGTCTAACTATATGGCACATGTCACTCTATACCCTGCTTCTTTTACTCTCTTGTGTCATTATATTCTTCAAAACGTTTTAATGACAATATAAAAAAAATGCCCTTATTCCATTTGCCTAAATGCCAAGAATAACACATGCAGTTGAAGTGAGTTTGGGCTATTCATGGGCAAAGCTACCTACTTATTTCCCCAATTAGAATCCAGCAGTCAAGTAAGAGAGTCACCTTGACATCAACAAAAATAACTAACAAATGACAGATCCTATCAGTGGAGTGAGGATTCTGTGTAGTTTCTATATAGTCAATAAAGTGTCATTACACAATAAGAGTAAAGGTCTGTTTTCTAATACTGCAGATTTTTGAAAAACAAAACAAAACAAAACATTTTTGTCTTGGTTTGAGTAGATAAGAATGCTGAGTCCTGTTTAGATATTAAAACAGGTTCTATTAGAATGCAGGCCATATTTCTCTTTTTTTTGAGACTGCGAGGTTTACTCTTTTTTTTTTTTTTTAAGATTTATTTATTTATTCATACAGAACTGGGGTACAGGCCAGAGATGCGGAGGGTGAGAGGATTCACCAGAGACAGAGTGGGGAGCAGAACAGGCAGATCGATGAAGTACACTGCTGAGGGGAGCAGCGGGCGGGTCAGGAGAGGTCTGCCGCGCCATGTGGTCACCTCCAGGGGCAGGCGGGGATTGAACTCATGCAGAAGCGGCTTTAGATTCTCAGTGCAGTGCTTTAACCCGCTGTGCCACCAGGGAGGGCCTGCGAGGTTTATTCTTTTGTGTGTCTTTCAAAATTCTGTATTAGGCCCTTAGATGCTTGCTCCATGTAGCAGAGTCCTTTTAACTAGGTTGAGGAAATTCTCATTTTTTGCCTCTGCTCCAAGTTCACTTTAAGAACTAGATCTTTAGCAAATACTCAAGGAGATTTTGCTTTCCCTCATATACACTTCACATTCCATAACTCAGTAATTGCCTGGGAACGATTTCTTTTTCTATTTGCCTAGTCCTGAAGCTCTCTCTTCCTCTGAGTGTTCTCCAGCTATTGTGTGTTTATGTTATGCTTGGGAATGGGAAGTCTTGAAAGCTCATTTCTCTGGATGGATAATCAAATCCTGACTAGGTCACAGTGAACATGTTTCTACCTATAAGGAGAGGCACAGTTCCTCTCGTCCTACACACCCTGTCTGGCTGTAGTGGTGGCAATGAAGGCAAATGATGAGAAGGAGATTGTGGGGTTAACCTTGAAACTTTCAATATCAAGGCAATGACATATTGACATGCATCTCATTTTTAAGATTTTTAAAAAATGTTATCTGGTTTCAGGATCTAACACACCTGGTCCCACACACCCGTCTTTTAAAATTATTCTTTAGAACACGTTAGCCAACTCACTACTCAGTTCACTACCTTTTCCTCTAAAAATAGAGTACACTTTGAACCCTTTCTTCCAGGAAATCAGACCATATGTTTTCTTCACTTGGAGTATCTATCCTTGAGTTTTTTCACAGCAGATGAGCAGCTGCCAATGAAATGCAAGAAAGGTCCAGGCATTTACAGGAGACCAAGGAGGCAGAGAGGCAATATGGTGAAAATGGAGGTGCACAGAGAATGAATGCTTCTGTGAAGGGTCAGTGTGTGGTGTTCTTTTATTGCATTTGAGATATTGTGTTAACGTTTGGAGCAGGGCAACATCTTTTTGAGACGCCCCTTTGCAGCAGCAACTGCCAAGTAACGAGGCAAATACTGCTATCAGTAATTTTCATCTCTTTTTGTGGGGGAAAAACCTTACAGGTCTCTCATGATGGTCCATATAGTGCCACCTAGGATGCAATGCTGTTATAAAACAAGCCACTGGTGCTTTGTTCAAGTCAAAGGCAACTGTTGTAATTTTTTCTTTGAAGATTTATTTATTTATTCATACAGAACTGGGGTACAAGCCAGAGGTGCAGGGGCAGTGAGAGGCTTCATCAGAAACAGACTGCGTAGCAGAGCAGGGGCAGATCCATGAAGTACACTGCTGAGGGGAGCAGCCGGTAGGTCAGGAGAGGTCTGTCAAGTCTTGTGGATCACCTCCGGATGGGGTGTCAAACTCGCATTGAAAGGCTGTGGCTGTGGCTGTGGCTGTGGCTGCGGCTAGCTTGCAGTGCTGCGTCCTAACCTTTTGTGCCACCAGGGAGGGCCCAAATGTTCTAATTTTTTAAATGTTCTTAAACAGTAGCAAATATTACAAATTATATATTCAATGTAATATATGTCTTACTGTTTTAAGATTAGAATATAATATACTTAGGATTCCAAATGGTAAGGAAGGCGCAGTTAGAGTGGCATCTGGTATACCTTGATTTTACCCTTTCTTCTACCTCCTGGGAGTTGTGAAATTGCAATGTAGAACCTGTTTTTAGTCGAACAGACTTCATTTTATTTCTAAACTGCCGTGTTGAGACATCTAGGTGAAAAATAAACAGCATGACTTAGTCATTTGATGACAACAAATATGTAAGAAATCATCTGCTGACCGTGGCAGCAGACCACCACTCTGTGGCCTCCTTTCTGGAGACCTGCCCTCCAATCAGAGAAGTGGACTGTAAGTAGCAGTCCAGAAGTTCCACAAGTGACCTAATCTTAGGCTAGGTACTCCTGTCTGATCCTTTGAAACACGCCTGTTCCCTGACAAAGGGTCTATCCCTTAGGATTGCTCCTTAGCCTGTGGATCCAATTTGCCTCCAATTTTCAAATAAATGAATGCCCTTTTGATCATATTACAGCCTGATAATTCCTCTGGAGTTGACAATGAACAAATTAAATAAACTTTGTCTCAGTTTCTTCATTTTATCTGTTTTATCTCCATCGACCGGGGCTGTGCTATATCAAACTGTGTTTAAAGTGAGAAGAATCCTTGCCTTCCTGCCTTCCCACCTGTGCAGCCTCATGAGCCTGAGAATGACTCCAAGGGCGACAATCCAGAACCCAGGGCACCAGACAGTCACCATGGATACTTACCCTCAACTTCACCAGTAGTCCTTTTAAAGAAATAACTTTATTTATGATTGATGATTAGGTGAATCTTTATTGCAGAAGTAAAATGTACTGTTGATAATTCAGGAATTTACAAAAACCTCCAACTCTATATTCAATTATGATTGTCTTGTTTTATCCTTTACCTTGAATAAAGGATAAAGGGCATTGAAGATACAATGTGTTATGCATCAGAGGGGAAGAGAGAATAGGGCAGAGAGGGCCCCTCAGGAGGAAATATTCAAGTTAATTTGTGTGGAAAAGTCAGCACATGGCGTCCTGCAGCACCATGTGGCTCCAATCAGAGCATGGTGGCTGTTAGCACTTTGTTTTTTAAAACTGAGTTGCCTTTCTGTTTGTGTGGGTATGTTTGGCATGACACCATGCCAAAGCATTTGTTTGAGATATTTCAAACATAGCGATTTAATGAGTGGCAATAAAAATATCTTTATTCAAGCAATGTCTTCATTTATTCATATAGTATATATACGTATTCTGTGGCTTTCTGGATGTGAAACAATTTGAGTTCCTAGTGTAACTGCAGAAACATGCACCATGGGGAAGTTGGCAGGAAAAAAGATGGGGGCTGCTGTTATAACATTGCTGCAGATGGCCAATGCCTTACAAAGCACTTTGGCTAGAAAGGTTGCATTACTGAGGCACTGTGGTGCTGTCTGTACGTTTACCTGTAGATTTTCTCATCAGGCAGAGGTGGAGGTATGTAATTTTCTCCTACTACATCCATTCAGTTGTGTTATACTTTATAGTGCAAACAGATTGCCTTCATAAGAGTATTTTTTTTTAAATGCAATGTTAGCTGAAGGACGGTAACATATTTTTAATTCTGAAAGAGTAGGTTGAATTTTTGAAAATTATCATATTAGACAAGGACTACACTGGAATTGTGCCATTGCTATAAAGACGTTTACTTACTACCCCCATGTATGCAGTCATTACTCACTCTAGCCATGTATCAGGTGGTTAGATAATGCTAGAAGCACAGGGCACTGTGTAAAATGAAGGGTAAAATCAATTAATTCTTAGTTGTTTTTAAAGGAATTTAAAGGTTTGATGTTATCTGGGACAATTAAAGGAATTCAGTGAGGGTTTTTCTAGGTATCTCTTGAAATCTTATGTATCCATGATGAGAAGTTTTTTGTGATTTTCCTGGTGGTCTGACTGCTCAGGATTTGGAAAATTTAGAATTGAATCTTCTCAATCTTGAAGGAAGCCTCAGAGAACACGAGTGTAGTATTGTCCTTAGTCTAAGCAGGAGAAAAACGCTAAACTTAGCTGGATTAATGGATACCCGTGCCAGGAATTTGGGACTGGGACTGGGGTTATTTTGAATGGTCTTCATTTATAACCAAGTGAGGATGGCCAGCGCCTTAAAAAGCTAGAGACAATACAATGCCCAAATAGTTGAGTAGCATTTTCTAAGTTTGTACCCCTCAAAATGTGAGACATAAAAGATGCTGAATAAGAAAAAAATGAATGGAGGTATATATGTTCAAATAAATCTGGGAAATGCTGAATCTTAATTTCTTTTTTTGTATAATCAAATTAACATTAATGTATTTAAGAATTGAGCCAAGTGAATGACGAAATCAGTTTTGCCTTGTATAAAATTGTGTTTTATATTATTTAACTTTTACTGATATAGTCATATATTAGAATCTTCTGGAATACTTTTTGAAAAGTAATGTATTATGTATTTCATTTGAAGTTAGGGGTAAACCAGAATATTTGATTTTTTCTGTTGAATTTCTGGCAAGGGCCAAAAAATTGACAAAAGAGTATGGTAAAGGGAGGTTTAAGCACTCTTGAGGAGAAATGCTGCAGAAATGCCAAGATAGTAAGTTAGAGGAAATTTGGATGAACTATTGACTATTCTATAAGGTAGTCATTACAAAGTAATTACCAAAACCAAATACTATCTTGCATATCAGATAAAATGACAATTCCATGAAAAATACATTTGGGAAAAATATAATTCCTAGTAAGATGTAAAATAATACAAGTTAGCTTTACAAGAATTATATGAGGAACAAATATTACTGAGGGGCATAATGGAAGTTGTAAATAAATGAAAAGGCAAGTCTTGTTCCCGGTTAAAGATAGTAAATATTGAACAAATTATCAGCTATCCACCCGTCTGTTTATAGATTGAACTCAATCCTAATCAAATCACAATAGATTTTGGATTTTGAATTGATCTGTAAAAATTCTATAGGTTATTGAAACCAAGAGATTTTCTTCCTTATTCATTTATTTATTTATTTATTTATTTATTTTTTTGTCTATGCATATCACATTGTCTCTCTGCCATCCAGGTAACTATCATTTCTTAGATTGTCTCCTGATTGGTCTCCTTTTCAACAACTGCTCTATATAGCGTTAATTTTTTTCTTATACAGTAATAATAGCCCTACTAATTAAAATTTCTTCTATTTTCTATCCTTCTAGAATGTATTTTACTTAAGCAGACACTTGTCTATTTACCTGTTTATTCTTTTACCTATTATAATTTCTGCATTAGCAGGGACTCTAGTTTTGTGGACTATTGAATGGAAATAATTATCTAAGAGTAGCAGAAGGCCCACAGAAGCAGATGAACAAACATGATAAAAAGTAGTTTTTGCAGAATGGAAAGGTCATTAAAATCATAAAAACAAACTCTAATATGGGAAAGAAACTCTAAGTAATTTGGTGTATGATGAAAGTAATATGAATACTGGATAAGGTAAAATTTAATATATGGTGCTAGGACAATTGGTGCTAAGACAATTACTCTTTGAATTATAGATGGATAACAATATAAATTCCAAACAAGACAAGACACTTTCTAAATGTGTTCAAGGAAATATTAACCTGTGGACTATTAATATGGTTAATATGAAAAACAATTATATGAGTACATACTCTTTTCCATAGGGAATGGACTGGTCTACATTCCCACAACAGTGTGAAAGGGTTCCTTTTTTCAACAGTTTAACCAACATATGGTGTTTCTAATTTTGGTATGGGCAACTCTCATTAGAGTGATCTGGCATTTTATGGTGGTTTCCATTCCCCTGCTGATAAATGATGATAAGCAGTTTTTCATGTACTGGTTAGCTACTTATGTGTCTTTGGAGAATAATCTATTTAGCCTTATGTCTCCCCCCCCCCCTTTTTTTTTGGTTTTGTTTTAATTTGGTTTTTGGATTTTGTTAAGCTTTCAGATTTAATTGTAGATATTGGGTATTAGCACCTTGTCAGATGTATGATGTGCAATTATTTTCTATCACTGTTAGATATCTTCTCATTTTTTTTTTAAATTTGTTTATTTATTTATGTATACATACTAGGATACAAGCCAGAGGTGCAGGGGCTGTGAGAGGATTCACCAGAGACAGAGTGGGGAGCAGAACAGGCAGATTGACAAACAGATCCCACTGAGGGGAATGGCAGATGGGTCAGGAGAGGCCTGCTGGGCCATGTGGGTCACCTCCGAGACCAGGGATGGAACTCACACTGAAGCAATGGCAGCCCAACCTGTTGTACTACCAGGGAGGGCCCAGGATATCTTCTCATTTTAGTGATAGTTTTCTTGGTGTGGAAGCTTTTTAATTTGATGGGGCCCCATTTATTTTTCTTTTGTTTTATTTGTCATTGTATTTAGAATGGTCTTTGTTTATGATGTGAGAGAAAGTTTCATTCTTTTATGGTGTGAGAGAAAGTTTCATTCTTTTGTACATGGCTGTTTGGTTTTTCCAACGCCTTTTGTTGAAGAAAATTTCCTTTCACCAAGGAATCATCTTGGCTCCTTTGTTCTAGAGGAATTGTGCATACAAGTCTGGATTTATTTTTGGAATTTCAACTCTATGATTCTGTATTTCTGTTTTTATTCCACACCATACTGTTTTTTTTTATTTTTTATTTATTTTTTTTATTTTATTTATTTTTTATTTTTTTTAAAGATTTATTTATTTATTCATACAGAACTGGGGTATAGGCCAGAGGCTCAGGGACGGTGAGAGGCTTCACCAGAGACAGAGTGGGGAGCAGAACAGGCAGATCTACGAAGTACACTGCTGAGAGGAGCAGCGGGCGGGTCAGGAGAGGTCTGGCTCGCCATGTGGTCTCCTCCGGGGCAGGCGGCAGGCGGGAATCGAACTCATGCGGAAGTGGCTTCAGATTCTCAGTGCTGTGCTTTAACCCACTGCGCCACCAGGGAGGGCCCACACCATACTGTTTTAATAGCTATAATTTTCTTTTATAGTTTAAAGTCTGACAGTGTGATATCACTGCTTTAGCTCTTTTGTAATCAGAATTGCTTACCCTTCAGGGTTCCAAATAAGTTCAGTAATGTTTATTCTATTTCTTTGAAAATATCATTGAAACTTTGATAGTAATTACCTTTTATCTATATAGTCCTTTTAACAGTGTTTAATCTTCCAATCCATGAGCAGGAATTGTTATTACATTTCTTTGTATTTTCTTTTTCTTTCAACATTGTCTTTTAGTTTTTAATGTACATTATCATTTTTGTTACATTGTTCCCATGTAATTATTTCTTTTTGATGCAGTTATAAATGGAATTGTTTTCTTGAGTACTCTTCCAGTTCATTATTTAGATAGAGGAATGCACTTTTTGTACAGCAATTCTATGAAACTTGCAACTTTACTATACTGGTTTGTTTCTGGTTCATATTTCTAATCCATACAGATACTTGGTGTCTTTTAACTGGTGAGCTCAGTCCACGTACATATAGAATAATTACTGATATATGAAAGTCTGTTGTCATTTTGTCCTTAATTTTTGTGGTTCAGTCTATTTCCTTTTTTGGTTCTTTGTGTATGTTCCTCTATTTGGTATAGATGTGAGAATTCATTTCAATATTTCTTAGAGGGGGATTCTATTGTTTGCAAAGTCTTTCAATTTCTCTTTGTCTGATGTCATTATTTCTCCCTCATATCTAAAGAAGAGTCTTATAGGATAGAGTATTCTTGACTAACAGATTTTATCTTTAAGTGTTTGAAACACTTCATTCCATTATCTCCTTGCCCACAGTATTTTTTCAGAGAAATATGGTATTAACCTGTTTTATATACTTTTTTAGGTTACCTGCTTTCCCCCCATGCTCCCTGTTAGCATCAATGTTATTCAATAGTCTTTGTTTTGAACTCTTAGAAGTTTCAGTACTATGTGATTTAGTAAAGGTCTCTATGTTTATGTACTATCAGTTTCTTTTAGCTTGTTGGAATTGCACATTTAATCCTTTCTCCAGTTTGGGGAAGTTTTGCTCTATTATTTCTTTTAATAAATGTCTTTACATAAATCTGAAAGACATTTCATTAAAGTTTTGGTTCTGTTCATTCTTAAGTATACCTCTTCTTTGTTTGTTGCCTTTTGTCATGGAGTTGGATAAACTTTGTATTGTCTTGACTTTTTTTTATCTTTTACTCCCACATTCTTTGTTTATTCACATCTTTAAGTATACTATTCATTTTTTCATTTGGCCTATCCACCTTCTATAACTTTATCCTAAAATTTACATCTCCTTTACTGCTCTTTTATATCTTGAATCTTCATAAGCTATAAAAAATATTTGATATAAGAATTAGGGCTTAAATGTCTACCATCTCTTTATTGATACTATTTGCCAGTGCAGTCATTTGTCTTTCAGAATTTTCTTGCATTTTTTTGGGAAATTTCTTTACAACTGCAAATTTAAATGCTGTTTTTGATAGAAAGATATTATGTTCTTGTGCTTTTTTTGTGATTGTGTTGTGAAGATCCCCCCCTCCCATGGTATGGTATTCCCCTGTGGACTTGTGTTCCTGATTATTGTTTTATTTTTTGCCTCTTTCCTTTTTTTTTTTTTTTTCTTTGGGGGGACTTTCAGGCTGGGTGTTTCTCTGCCAGATATTCAGGACCAGTGGTGGTCATGGCCTTACCAGGACTGCCACACTGCTACTGAGGTCTTGGGACATCTAGGCTTCTGGTCTACCTTTCAAGATATATGAGGCAGGTATGAACAACAATGTAACCAACCAGAAGGGTCCAAGGTCATTGAAAGTGACTGGATTATTTCCATTCCTTGGCCTTCTAGTGACTTGTGGTTGTTTCCTCAAAACAAATTTTGTGAGTCTCCTGGGGGAGGTGAGACCAGTTTGCATTGTAGCCAAAGGGAGTCTAGGAGTTGTCTGCACAGCTGGTTCAAGAATGACAGGAGAGGTGCAGAGAAGCACCACCATCTCCACTGGTGTGCAGGTGTCCATAGAAAGTTAATTCATTTTTGGGTGTTAAATCATCATTGTATTTCTGTAATAAACCTCACTTCATCATGATATATAATCATTTTAAAGTGTTGGTGAGAATTTCTGCATCTGTGTTTTGATGTTTTTTGCTTTTGTTTTTGTAGTGACCTTGTCTGGTTTTGGCATCAGAACAATGCTGGCTTCATAAAACATGTGTGGGAGCATTCTCTCCTCCTCAATTTTTGGTAGGAGTTTAAGAAGGATATTGTTTCCTCTGTGAAGATTTGGTGACATTCACTAGGGAAACTGTGAGCTTAGACGTTTGTTCCATTTCCACTTGTTAGAGATTTTTCTTCCCTTTTTTGGTTGGTGATTTCTAGTTTTTCCCTATTAAAAAAGAAGGTATCTGAAGCAGTAACTTGGAGATTTACACTACTATTATTTTAGCAGGTAGTGTTGTGGTTTTATTGATTTTAGATTTTTTTTTTTTTTTTTTTTTGCCATTCTTACCTTCCCTTCAGCCAGAGACCTGCTCTTGCAGCTGCTGAATCAGGGAGGGACGAAGAGGACTGGTGGAAATGTGATGCGGTAGATAGCTGGCTTGTGTTTGTGTTAGCATTGATTTCTCTCCTCTGGTTTTCCATACCATATTCTCTCTGGTCTTTGTACTATCAGTGTTACATGGAATCACTACTAATCATGAGGATGGGAAAGTGTAATGCATCCTAGCATTGTCTTTGTTCTTTTAACTGGGGTTCAGCTCACTGGGAGTACTCCAGCTCCTCTCATACATCTCTCCTCAGTCAAGAGTATGTGCCTCCACACTCTTCAGCATTCCTCTCCCCAAACTCCCACTTTGTATGGGAGCATTCCGCCCTGACCACACCATCCAGCTGTTTCCTCCTTACTCAATTCTTATTTAATAGAGCAGAGTCAACTTAGTGTCCCTTTTCGGGCTTTCCATAAAAGTCACTGATATCCACAATGTGTCCCAATTTTGCCTCCAGTCACAATGACCTCTGGTGTTACCAGTCTGGGTTAATTTTCAGAGAATACTGGGAGTGAAGAAAGGAACCTCCTTCAATACCATCTTTATCCAGTTTTCCACAATCAAACTGATTACTTTGGTGTAAATTTTCTAAAAATGTTGTTAATGTGAATTCTGACTTAAAAAGTTGCACTATTATGCCGATTTCGGGCATAATTATAACTTTTTATTTTTTTAATATATTACACTTTTGGGAAATTAGCAATAAGAATGGAAAAAAAGTGAAGGATAACTTCAAGAATTTTTAAATAATTTTAATGGTAGGAAGGCCTTTCCATACATAATATCAAAGGTGGAACTCAAAATAAAAAGACAATTGTTTCATTAAAAGTTCTTTGGTTATAAACAACAGGAAATCTCTTTGATTAATTGTGTGTAGTTGACTGTAATACTTTTCCCAAATATCTGCTATTGCTCCTTAAAGAAGGATTATACTTCTGTAATAGCTGACTTGGCCATGTGATTTGCTTAGGTCAATGAAAACTATGCAAAGTGGTGGTATTCCACTTCTGGACAGAAAATTTTGAAGATGTTTAATTTCCTGATTTCCCCTCCCCTATATCATAGGAGTATGTAATACTAGTTTATTAATAGTATAGTGTTAGTTGGGGTCCTAAGTGGCTTTGAGGAGCAGAGTAGTCTCATGTAACTTGAGGTGAGAAATGAACTTTGGTGTCAGAATATTTCAGTGATTTTCTGTGCTTGATACTGTGATATAAGATGGTATAAGATTTCCCTGCAGAAACTTACAGGACAGAGATAAGACCTACTCTGCAGAGGAGGCTCAACTTTAGACAGGAAACCAGGTTTAACACAAGTTTCCCCTAACATAGCAAATCAGTGCAAACCTGTAGGGTGCCCATTCCCAGGGTAGGATTATATATAACCTAAATTATATATTTGAGGTTTATAAAGATATATAATCCTACCAGTTTTATTTTCAGGTGTACTATTTCTCAGAATACATTTTTAAAAAATATTTATGCACACAGAACTGGGGTACAAGCCAGAGCTGCAAGGGCAATGAGAAGCTTCACCAGAGATAGAGTGGGGAATAGAACAGGCAGATCAACAAAGTACACTGTTGAGGGGAGCAGCAGGGGGGGTCAGGAGAGGTCTGTCATACCATGTGGGTCAACTCCAGGATGAGGGATCGAGCTCACACTGAAGCCACTGTGGACAGCTTGCATTGCTGCATCTTAACCCTTTGCGCCACCAGGGAGGGCCCCCTCAGAATACATTTTTTGCCCAACTTCGAAAGAAGAATACTATTTGAAAAACTGAAGTGATATTAGTTGTATAAAGAATGCATACAGATACACTACCTGCAGTAATCCAGGAAACATTTCTCCATTGGCTATCATTTATATTTATTTTCTACATCTGCTTTTAAGACTGAATGGCAGTGCTATTTTTTCAGTAATGTTCAGGCTTTGTTTTAAGGTAACTGCTTCAGTCATCATTAGTAAATCATGAATATAAACAAATGTGACCCAGCGTCTACAATTAGTTGTAATATATTCCATGAGATATGTGTATAGACTTGCATATAACAAGTGCTTGAAATAAATAGCACAAGGTTCCAGATGATAAAGTGTTAAATAAATTACATACCTATTGAGTTAGCATTAGAGGAGATGAAGAGAAAGCAAAACAGATGAACGATCATTGCTCTATAATTTAGAAAGATAATTCAGATATGATGTATTAACACAGATTGCGGTTTTAAGAAGAGCATAAACTATATATTAAATCTATACTTAAAAGTCAATTCTCAGAAATAATTGTACATTGTTGGTTTCATAGTGTTGTAATATTTAGGAGAAATTAACTTCAGCCAATAGATACATTCCTACCTGTTGGAGACCAGCTCCAACTATTGAGGTGTCTGGAGGCAAGACAGGCAGGACCCGAAGGTGGGAGGGCATCGGCGAGTGGAGATTCCTAAAAAAGGGGGAAAGGGAGAAAAGAGGGGAAAGGGGGCGAGGAAGACACGGGAGTCAGAGTTGGGTGCAAGTCTTCCTGCTCTGCCTTCAGCAGAGGTTTATTTTATACATTAGGAGCAAGCAGTGGGATGACATCAGCACACAAACTGGGCTGAGAGATTACAATCATCTTTGTTTTTCCTAAGAACAGTTTAGGGTCATATTGCCCTTTAGCTGAGATATAACATTCCAAAATCAATCAAGGTTAAAAACAAGTACATAGGTGCACAAAGTTTATGACTAATATTACTATAGTGGAGATCAACTAAGATAGAAGTCCCTTAAACCTTATCTACTACTTAATGGGTTTTTGTTTTTTTTGCCTGAATCATCCTGGGAGACAGAAGAGCAAATTCCTTGCCAATCAAATCTCTGAATCGGAGACATAGGTGGATTTCTTTATCTAAAGACTACATAGTAGAATCCTGAAAAACTAGCCAGAAGACTTTTGTGGATTAGGAGACATAGGTGGATTTCTTTATCTAAAGACTACATAGTAGAATCCTGAAAAACTAGCAAGATTCCTTTAAGGTGTAGCAGGTGGAAAACTTAAAAACAGGCAACCTGGATGAATTTCCACATCTAAAGGCCAAACAATAGGAAGTTTGAGTAATTCTTTAAAAGGCTGAATAGAAAGCTAGGTGAGATGATAGAATGATAAGATTTGGGTTATCCTCCATCCGGCAGTGAGAGAGACTTTGCAGAAACAGCCCTTTTGCTTTTATCAGTCAGTAGTCAAGTCACTTGACTTCAAGGGAATTTTTTCACCCTGGTGCAGTGCTTGCTTGTCAGGGCAGGCAGGCCTTGTGCGACCTAGGCAGTCCAATTGCAAGCTGAAAGTTGCTCAGAATATTTTGATATTACGGTTATACAAAAAAGGGAGGTCATAACATAAGTTAGCGTGGAAAGTCTGATTTTTAGAGCAATTCCCCTCCATCCGGACCGTGTCTGACGACAGAGGTTGCATAGCTCGTGTCACCTACCAAGTCAAGTGGGAAGTGTTATTTGCTGAATAAAATTTTGCAACAATTTTTTCATAATGTGGCTGTTTAGAATATTTAGAATGTCCAGATCTATTTTGGTAATCATATGTGAATGTATGAAATCAACATATTTTTATTATTAGTAAAGAACAAAAATAAAGAACTATAAGATTAAATTTGCCCATTCCTCCATCTTAATTACTGGAGACAGTGCAGAGCTGTCTCCGATTTTCAGTTCTAGACAACTCTTTAACATGTCTGCTTACCCTTACCTTCTCTGAAACTAGAAAATGAGTCTAACAATTTTGTTCACACTCCTAGATATTTTTTTTCCCTCTCCAGTCAATCAGTCCCATTAACACACAAATCAGTGATGATTTTTCTGATGGGTGTAGAGATTATTTCCCCTTTATTTCTTTTTTTTTTTTTAAGATTTA
>NW_004567131.1:5189564-5341750 GCF_000260355.1 Condylura cristata
TCTGCCACGCCATGTGGTCTCCTCCGGGGGCAGGCGGGAATCGAACTCATGCGGAAGTGGCTTAAGCCTCTCAGTGCAGTGCTTTAACCCGCTGCGCCACCAGGGAGGGCCTATTTCTATGTTTTTTTTTTAGCTTAGTTTGGTCTGTTTCAAAGTTTCATCTGTTTGAGTTATTTGTTATTGTTGCAATATTCTACTTTTGAGAGAAATCATCTGGTATTATCTTTATCCTTACTTACCCCACTTTATCCTCACTTACCATAGTACCCTCCAGTTTCATCCATGTTGTTGCAAATGACAAGAGTTCACATTTTTTATAGCTGAATAGTATTACATTGTGCTTATATACCACCTCTTCTTAATCTGCTGTCCTGCTGATGGAAATATAGGCTGTTTCCATAACTTGGCTATTATAAATAGTGCTGCAGTAAATATATGGGTGTATGTATCACTTTATCACTTTGAATAGTGATTTTTTTTTTCATGTAGAATATCAGGGTCATATGTTTTCCATAGGCATTGAACTAGTCTATATTCCTACCAACAGTGTACAAAGGTACCCCCCACCCCCACAACCACACCAAATTTTTCATTTCTATTTTTTTTTTAAACACAGGCCATTGATTTGTGTTGTTGTTTTTTTTATTTAAACACAGACCAGTCTCACTGGACTAAAAGGGTATTTCATAGTGGTTTTGACTTGTATTTCCCTGATAATAAGGGATGTGAAACATATTTTCATGTACTTGTTGGCATCTATATGTCTTCTTTGGAGGAGTTGCTGTTAGCTCTTCTGTGTTTTTTTTTTTTTTTTTTCATTGATTTCTGTAGTTTCTTTTTGTTGAATTGTAAGGAATCTTTTTGGATCTTGGGTAAATTCCCCATATCAAATAAAGACAAAAATCATCTGATCATATCAATAGATAGAGAGAAAGCATTTGACAGGATTCAATATCCATTTATGATAAAAACTTAATGAACATACTTCAACATAATAAAGGTCATATATGCCAGACACACTGCTGACCTATTACTTAATGGTGAGAAATTGAAGATTCTCTAAAATTGGGAGCACAGATGTCTACTCTCTGTACTACTGTTAAACCTAGTATGGGAAATCCTAACTAGAGTGGTTGGGCAAGAGAAATATATAAAACATATGTAAGTAAAACTATCACAACTTGCTGATGGCATGATAGTATACATAGGGAATTCTAAACTCCTCTGAAACATATTAGAACCAATAAGTAAGCACAGTAAATTGTCAAGCTACAAGATCAACATATGCAGTAATGAGCTAGACCATGAAACAATCAAAGAAAACAATCTCATTTATAAAAGCATGAAAAAAAGTATTAAATAGCTAGGAATAAATATAATAAAGGAGGTGGAGCCTTATTTTACCTGACCTATAAACAGGTTTTCTATGTTTTCCTCCTTGATATATTCTGGGATTTGATGTCCAGGTTTCACACTTTGCTGGTTTTGCTCCTTTATTAGTCAATCCTTCTCAGATCTTTTTGCTGGTTTATAGGTAACCTGAGGGCATTTAAGGATTCCTAGGCTCAGTCCTCAAAGCATTCTTTTTCCTGTCTCTATATTCATGTCTTTTATAATCTTATTTAGTTCTGTAACTTTAGGTATCTATTCACTGATCATGTCCAAATTTTACCTTTGGTTGTAATCTCTACCCTCAACGCAAAATTCTGTGTTTCTCTCTCTATTTGGCACTCTGCTTTGATGTCTTTAATGTGCCCAAAGCCAAACAAGTAAAAAATTGAGTTTTTAATATTTCCCATCAGTACTTTTGTGGTGATTATTTTCCCCACAGTCTTAATATCTCAACCTTTTGGAAATGCCTATTTCAGTTAATAATCTTTGATTTCTCTCATTCCAATTTTTTTCTGTATAAAAATCTTACAGCTCGGCCCTCCCTGGTGGCGCAGCGGGTTAAAGCACTGCACTGAGAAGCTAAAGCCACTTCCGCATGAGTTCGATTCCCGCTGGCCCTGGAGGTGACCACATGGCGTGGCAGACCTCTCCTGGCCCGCCCGCTGCTCCCCTCAGCAGTGTACTTCATTGATCTGCCTGTTCTACTCCCCACTCTGTCTGTGGTGAAGCCTCTCGCCGCCCCTGCACCTCTGGCCTGTACCCCAGTTCTGTATGCTTAAATAAATAAATCTTAAAAAAAAAAAATCTTACAGCTCTACTTCTACCATTTGTCTTGATCTGAGTAGTTTCCATCACTTCTACTATCATGGCCCAAACCACCATTCTTTTTTTTCTATGGAGGAAGCAGTAAACTTACTATCCTTTATTTGTTCCCTACCCCCAGGTGCACTCTACTCTACAGCCAAAGTAATGAGCAAATTTCTAATGTCAAATCTAAGCTCAAACTTAATTTTTTTCTGATCACTCATTGTAAACCCAAAGGTTTTAAAAGGCCCATAGGACCAAACATGATCTGTTCATCCTTCCCGTAACCCCTGACTATATCTCCCACCACTCTCCTTGCTACTTCCTTCATTTTAACCACTCTAATTTATCCCTGCCCCTTTAAGACAATAATCAGATCTCCAGATCATAGCTTTTGTACCTACTTTCCCCTCAGATATCAAAGTGACTCATTTCCTTGTCTTTACTCATATGTCACATCCTCAGCAAGCGTTGCATTGCCCATTCTAGCTAAAATTGCAAACACTAACTTTATGTTTGGTTTACCTCTTTTATCTGTTGTTTTTAAAGTGTATTCTCAACAAAGAAGGTGGTTCTAGGCTGCCTATTCTCATCATTAAATCATGCATTCAGTTATATGTTTTAAACAATATGTAATGTTCACACCTTGGGATTCCAAACAGAAATGATACAGTCCATGCCTTCAAAAACTTTACAATCCTTAAGGAGAAAGTAAACAATTGAACAGAGGAACATGACCTACACTTCTGCATTTTGTCCTTAGTATCAGATCTGTACCGCACATAAAATTTTAAAGCTGTGATTAATAACTTTGTGAATGAATTGACATTTTTATCATTTAAATGTTTTGCGAGGAATTCTTTTATAAATTGCAGTCATTCTTTATCAAACATGTACTCTTAAATCTGGATATGCTGTAGGACAGGGTGAGTGGCAAACCAGAACCCCCAAACCTGTCCACTCTAAATAGGTTCTGCCATCTACCGCATCAAGACAAAATATATAAGGCCTTTAATGGAAAGGAACTTTAATACAATTAGTCTGTAATAAATAGAAGGCAAAGAATAAAGTTTCCAAATCAAGCACCTGAACTTACCTTTCCTCTCAGGGGCAAATGCCCATCCAAACACAGTTGGCCCAAAGCAGGCCAGTAAAGCCTGAAAGCCTGCTACAAGTCTAAAGCAGCTTCTGGTGGCTTCGAAGAAACCAAAGAAAAAGGTTTTGGGCTCTCTGAACTAAAGAGAAGGGTCAGACAAGTCTTGAAGAAAAAGCAAAATCAAAATAAAGATAAAAGCTGCCATTGTTAACCTCCCCATGGGTCTCTCTTCCACATCTGTTTCAACCAGTTCAAGACCAAGAAGCATGCAATTTCTCCACATCTCTCTCTATACCTGTGCCTCCTTCAGGTCTCCTGGCTCTTATCCGTCCTTTTACCTTCCCTAGTTTCCTCTTCAGCTTCTTCCTTCTTCACCTCCATACTTCTTTGGGAGGGGCAGGGAGCCTGAAACTTTCCCTTTTCCTGGGAACCACCCTGTTACAGTTAGACCCTCACAAATAGTCACATACAGTGTGAGGAATTTGCTGCATCCAAATAATATCTTAATGGTACCTATTATTTATTGTTTGTTATAACGTAGCAGTTACAGTGTGGTAAACTTCTTAGAAATACTAATGCATGTAATATTTACATCAACTTCCAAAGTTATATCACTTTTATAGATAACCAGAATGGAAGCTCATGGAGTAATTTGCTCAAGGTCACAAAAATATAAGTGGGTAAGCTTCTAATCAATCCAAGGTCTGTCTAATTTATTAAGGGCAGGCTCTTGACAAATGAACATTCTATATTTGTTATAGTGTTTCATAAATGATAATTGAGATCTAAGTCACTTTCTGTGACTCTCAGTTAGTGTAATTTCCCCAGAATTTTTTTTGTTGTTGTTTTCTAAGGGTTTTTTTTTTGTGGTAGGTTTGGTTTTTTTGTGTGTATTCACTTTCACATATAAATCCTACATGAAAACAACTATGTTTCCAGTTTTACTGTGAATTCATTTCTCAGCCACTTTCCAATGATTTAGGAATAAGAAAATTAAGATGGGCTCATGTCTTTATAAGAGTGTCAATAGACATTTTTTGTTTATGTGCCATTAAGTCAATGTTCCACAAGAGAATAAAATATCTTAAACAATTCAATAGTAATGAATAAGAACAATGAAATAGTTCTACCACATTAATGTATATTGTGCAAGACTGTTTGCATATAAACACATACAGTAATTGTAGAACAGTTTGCTAAAGCCAGAGAAAATTATCATAAAAGTTTTTCTTTGTCTAGTATCACTCAAAAAATCATGTCTTCTTAATGACAGAACAATCTGTGTGTTTTTGCAATCACAGTAAGTGGTGTAGAAAGCATTGTGAGGACATCAATAGAAGCACAGTATGGTAATGTAAAATTAATGAGTGAGATGGCAATCTTCTTTTTAGGCAAATTGTACTTTGTAATACAGTATACCCTCTCAATTAATTCTGTTCTAGGAATGAAAGAATGGGTATTGTGGTGAAGTGTTTTAGAAGATGTGGCTGTAACTAAGGAAGCTGGTTGTGATTCATAGACCATGTATAATGACTATCTAAGATTTAAAGAACTATGTAGGGACAGAATATATATTAAGTCTTTAAAATTTATTTGCAAAGTCATGGTAGTCATATGCTTGAACAAAAGCTGACTTGTATTTGATAAAATCCAGTAAACAATTGTGTAAATGCCAACCCAAGTTCTTCTGCTTTCCAAAGCAATATATATTCAATTACTAGTAAGACCAGCAAAATACATAAAGATTTAACCTTTTTTGCCATAGTAATTATCACTTTCGTAACTGAGGCTAAGATCCAGGTTTCAGTAATGAGTGTCAAGATCCAAATTTTGTAATAAATAAGCTTGAATTTTAATGAGAAATACTTTTAGACTCACTGCTTCAGAGGAATTAAATTACAGGAATTCAAAGGAGAGCAGGAGGAATATTTAGAAGCAAACTTGATAAACTCTGTAAAAATTTTGTTGAGAGGTATAATCTGATCGAAATACAAAGAAGTGTGATGTGTGATTACATTCATATATAGTATGGTATTAAAGAAAATACTGTCCCATAGTGTAATACTTGTCTTAATAGACTATCGATTATATTCTCTAAATTAAGGTTTGTTTTAATATGCTTGTGGACAAGCATATTATGTTGAAAATCGTTGGTAAATGTAGTCAACTAGCTTTGTTTTAACATTTTTATATGCCAATTGTAGGTAATGGAAAAAGCATGCTCGTATAAATACTCTAGAAAGTCATTTGTAAAGTTACTGCCCAGAGAAAAGCACCCTTGCCATTTAGATATAAATAACCTAATCATTTCACAAGGTATCTGCATTTATTAAATCAAATCATTTTCTTTCCTCTTTCACATATGCAGTACTCTGTAATCCTACTTCACATAAGCCACACAACAATAGGATACCTTTATGAAGGCTGAGTTTGATTTTTAGCACAGTGGAGTTTAGTTAAAGGGTGGTCTGCTTTGTAATATGTTGTCTTTTTTTTTTTTTTTAAGACCCTGTAACTATTTCATCCTAGGGCTTGATTAGAATGTGAAAACCCAAGTAGGAGGAAGAACTGAGGAACAGTGAATTGTTGCTGGACCTGGCGAGAAAGAGAGGGAGCAATGACTTTTGCTCAAACACTCTCTGAGCCTAAGACTTCTTTGTAGGGACTCATTCGTGGTGAGAGAAAGGAAATAACACATTAGCATTATTTTTGAACTCTAAGATGTACTTGAGAAAGTAATCTGACTTTTCTTTTAATGGATTGTACCTTTTGTTCATCCAAATGTTAAATAAACATGTATCGATTTCAAAGTTAATGTGTTCAGGAACAAATATCCATCCAGTTGCTTACTCCATATGAATTACTTTTTGTTGGTATACGGACAAGATGCTATAGCATGGAGGTCTCGGAGTAGAGAAGGGGAGAAGGTAGTGCTTGCAAAGACAAGCAGGAAATAGCCATGGTTAATTGAGATCATGCTTCACACACAAACGTGGACCTATTTTTTCATAATTTAGCATGATGTTGTTACTGGCCAAAGAGGGTTATATTTCTTGCTGCTCAGAAGTTCAGACTTTGAGCCCCAAGATTATTTCCACAAAATAATTTTAATAGAGGAGTTAAATTGGAAGAACAAGTTTGTTTTCCAAAAAAAAAAAAAAAAAAAAAAAAAAAAAAAAAAAAACCTATCTCCTAAATGGTTAGTAAAGGAAAATTATATAGGAAATGAAGGAATGCAAAGACTTGAGTGTAAGGGGGAAGTTTCTTCATTCTCAGGTCTGGAGGGTACCAGGCAACTTAGAGATAGTCAGTCACAGGATTATGATGACCTTTCTGAAATAGTAGCTCTTTTCTGTCCTATTAAGATGTCTGGTGGGTATTCCTCAGGCAGTGATGTTATCAGCATCCTCAGAAGAAACTAAAGTATCTGGTTAACCATTAATCACCTCATTGCCTTGATCCTGAGGAATGTGGTAGAATGTATTAAACTGAACTTCTGGTTAAAGGTAAGGCAGAGATCTTGTCATTGTCCTTGGCTTAGGCTCCACCATAAAGTCCTGAACATTTTCTCTTACTTTAAGTGCCATTTTAAATGACCACATAAGATTTTATTTTATTTATATCTCATAATTTAAAGTCATAACTTAACAGTTGGAGCAGATGATTACTTCTCATTATATATTTTTTTGTTATAATAATTCTTCAGTAGTAATCTTCCAAGTCCACTTTTTGAATCATTTTTGTATAGAAGCTACATTATTGGTTCAAAGGAAATGAAAGTTCTTTCCGACTTTCTGATATACCTTGCCAGACTTCTTTCCTGGGAGGTTATACCAAGTTATGCCCTTTGCAGCAATGTTGAAAGTGACTAATGCCCAGCAGCTGTTTTTCCTCAGTGTCAAGCACACCCAGGATTCTTCCTATAATGTAGGCATGACATCTTAGCATCCTCACTAACAGAACTTTTTAGTTAACTCACATG
The DNA here is from genome assembly GCF_000260355.1 of Condylura cristata. Taxonomy (NCBI): domain Eukaryota; kingdom Metazoa; phylum Chordata; class Mammalia; order Eulipotyphla; family Talpidae; genus Condylura; species Condylura cristata. The sequence goes on from NW_004567131.1 coordinate 5,196,839, forward strand.
TAATGTCACTCCTCTGGGTTATATGAACATTTGTTCACATTCTTCACAGGAGCTTTGGTATTGCTGCAGATCTGAATAAGGAAAGGTCAATCTGGTGATTTGATAGGTCAGAGGAGATATACTTTAGTGATGAATGTATGGCTTCATAGAAAACTGCTGGAGGTTTCTTCAAAACATAAAACAAATGAAAAAAAATGATTTCTTTATTTGGGACTATATTTGGGTTATATTTCTTGCTGTTCAGAAGTTCAGACTTTGATCCCCAAGATTATTTCCACAAAATATTTTTTAATAGAGGAGTTAAATTGGAAGAACAAGTTTGCATTCTAAAAAACTGTCTCTTAAATGGTTAGTAAAGGAAAATTACATGGGAAAAGAAGGAATTCCAAGACTTGAGTGTACTTAATATATTTCAAAACTCCAAGTAATGAAAATGTAGTTCATTAATGCTACAGAATACTAAAAATAATTTAATTTTGAATAACATGAAGGTGATTATTAAAATATTCTTTTAGCCATGGTTTATACATGTTAGTCACTCTACATTTATTAGCCTTTCTTTCATTTGTAAAATCCCACTCATTTTTCAAGACCCAAATCTATGCTCCTTTTGAGGTGAAGCAGTTTATAAGATATTTTCATTTCTTTAAAAAATGATGGGGTATCTCCTTTGCGCCTTACCCTACACCTGGAACATAACCTATGTTATATAAATACCATCCTCATGCTAAATGCTAGTTTTATTTCTCAATCTAAAAGAAAATTTCCTTAAAGACAATGTCTGGTTTGTTTGTTTACTTCTAGAACTTACAATGCCTGGCACAGTGTTTTGACAATTGACTGATATAGAAGACAGAGAAAATGTACATGCATGGTAGAATTGCTGCTGGAATGGCTTTGCCCACAGTGTTGTTCTGAGCACTTAAGTACTATGGTCGGTCTCTGTGTAGGTCTTACATGTGTCAACATACCTTGTCACTCGGAGCATGCCAGCTTTGATATCACGTAGATTGTTCTTTACTCATGGAGCTTAAGTACCATCTAATAAAAATTTTCAAATTGATGCTAGCACAATGGGCAAAATTACATGTTCTTAAAACAGAAGATAAAAAATTTTCTCAGTAGCAACTATCTCCTTTTATCAGTGTATTAGAGAAAAAAGTAAATCTTTTGAGAGTGGTATAAATCTACATGAACATTAGAGTTGATTTGGAGGTCTTGTTTCATTTATATTTTAAATTATTTTTGTGTATCTTGTTTTGCCTAGACCTAGTTTGACATTTAAACTTAATGCTCATATAATTTTTTTTCCCAGGGAAGCTTGCTAATTACACCAAGAAATGATAGGAATATAAACATATAGCTATTTTAATAATTCTAGGTAATTATGAGCTAATTTCTCTAAGGAAAACCTTGCTTTCACCCACATAAGTACTGTACTTAAGAAAAAAAAAAAAGAGAGAAAAACAAACCTGTGCCATCATCGTGGAAAATAACTAGTATTATTATCTTGGTTCATATCTTAGCTTTTTCTATGTATAGATATCTTTTCTGAAACTAAAATACTTGCCTCACTTAAGGCAAATTTTGTTATTGAGAGAACAAAATTGTAACTGTTTAAGAAGCATGTATTATTAGTAGAATTTGTTGCTAGATAAGATTTATTCATTCACTTAGCTGTGAAGACTTTTCAAATGCCTGCTGCATGTAAAATTATACATTTAATTCTGTGATGTAAACAAAGAAGTATTGTTACAGGGCAGGAGGATGGGCACCCCAAAACTCCTAAAACTGCCTGTTCTAAATAGGTTCTGCCGTCCACTACATCAAGACAAAATCTGTGTAAGACCTTCAGTAGAAAGGGATTTTAATATAATTACTGTGTGATGGAGAGATAATTAGTGTGCAATAAAGAAAAATAATATAGTTAATATAATTTCCAATCAAACACCCAAAGTTAGCCATCTTCTCTTGGGTAAATGTCTAGTCAAATAGGTTTCGCCCGAAGAGGGCCACTGACGCCCAAAATCTTGTCACAACTCTGAGGTGACTTTGGGTGGGGACTTACAGAAAAGGGGCAGAGGAGGCCAGGCAAGTCTGGAAGGAAAAAAGCAAAATAAAAGTCCTAATCAAGATAAAGACTGCCATTATCAGCCTCCCCACAGATCTCTCACCTATGTCTCTGTCACTTTCAAGTGTTTCCTTCCATGTTCCCCAACCCCCTCACATAAATCCAAGGCAGAGAAGTAAGTGCCAAAGCTTCTTTACATCTCTAAGTACCCCGTACAGGTTTTCTCCTAGTGTTTCATCTCTCTCCACTTCACTCAGTCTTTTCTAGCTTCTCTTGTTTGACAACTCTACTCTTCCTTATGGTCAGGCAGGGAACTGGACTCTTTGATTTCTATGGATCTCACACTACTTCAGTATTAGTCAGAACTCCTTTCATCTCAAATATGATAGATCTAACATTTTGTGTCTGAGATGCCATCATATACTTGATATTCAATCTTGGAAGGTGAAAAAAGAAAGGCTGATTGAAATTGGGACAAGCTTAGATAATATACATACATTTGATTGAATTTTTAAGAATATATAGAATCTTGATAGCTGGTGAGAGCATGACATCTTTAACATGTTGGAGTACCCGGTGCAGTGAGGTGGTCTTGTTACAGGGCACCCCGTGTGAACTGGATTGCCTATCTGTGGGTCCTCACCTGCACGCTTAAGATTCAGTTGTACTGTGGACACACACAAAAAGGTTCGATAATTATGGGTTTATTTACAAGGAGGAAGGTAAAGGAACAACCCAGGGGGGGGGAAAGGAAATACAAGTTAATTAGAATATCCTACCATTTCTGCTGACTTGGATTCCAATAGCACTCTGAAAACCGATCAATAGCCAGAATGACCAGTTGTGAACCACCAGGCCAAGAGAGCCCCTAAGCCCACATGTCTGGTTTTATCCTAACCTGGTTGCTCAGCTCCACCCTCATGTCCCAGCGTGCTTTTCCTTGGTATTGATGGGATTCGTAGTTCCAGTATCTAGAGTGGGGGTGGGGGTGAAATCCATGATACCTGTATCTGTTACAGTCTGAACTCTGCTCCTGAATTTCTAAGCAGAGGGCTGCTGGGAAAGGGATCAGGCTGGGGTGTCATTTTGTGAGCCTTTAAAATGTAGTGATGCACATGGGTTTGCTCACTTCTTAATAAGAGCTGCTGTGGAACCATCTGCCTCCCTGTAACAGGGCATTCCCCAGGAAAAGGAGAGGTTCCAGGTTCCCTGCCCCATCCAAAGAAGGATAGAATTGAGCAGGGACGAGAAGAAGCTGGAGAGGAGACTGGAGGCAGGAAGAAAGAAGGATGGAGAGATCCTGAAAGAGACCTGGAGCAGGCACAGGGAGAGTCAGTGTGAAGAAGCTGCATTTGCTTCTTGGTCTTGGCTGGGGTTTCTGGGATATCTTTTATCCTGCCCTGTGATATTTTCAGTAGGTGAACATTCTCCTTTTTACCTTCAAGGAGGGCAAACCATGTCTTCAGTAATAGTGTAACAGGGTGGTCCCTAGGGAAAGGGGAAGTTCCAGGTTCCCTGCCCCACCCAGAAGGAGGGTGGAGCTGAGCATAGAAAAAGGAAAGAAGAGAAGGAATCAGAGGAGAGGAAAAAAAGGAAGGAAGCAGGATGGAGAGCCAGAAGGAGATCTGAGGAAGCCACATGGAGCAGCAAGCATGTGATGAAGAAACCGGGCTTGTTTCCTGACCCTGGACTGGTTAAGGTAGATGTGGGTGAGATACCTGTAGGAAGGTGACTATGGCAGTGTTTATATTGATTTTCATTTTGCTCTTTTCCTCCCAGATTTGTCTGGCCATTTCTGACCCTTTTCCATGGGTCTCAGCCAGAAGGTGCTTTAGTCTAGTGGCAGGCTTTCAGGTCTTGCTTTGGGCCAATCCCTTTTGGGTTGACTTTTGCCCACGAGGGGATGGGTAGCTTCAGGTGTTGATTTAAACATTACATTCTTTGTCTTCTGTATTGTATACTCACTGTATTAAAGTCCCTTTCATTAAAGTATTATATGTTTTGTCTTGATGCGACGGATGTCGGAACCCACTTAGAACAGGTAGGTTTGGGGCGTCAGGAGTTCCCCTCTCTCCCTGTCCTCTAACAGATTTTCTGTCCTCTAGCAGATTTGGGGTGCCCTGTAACAATAGCAGACTGTCGTGGAGAGAAACAGGGAGGTCAGAGGTACAGGGGTGAAGTAATTCAGAAAAGACAGTTTCATTGAATACACTGTGAAGGAGCAGGGAACAAGTCAGGAAAGATGTGCAATCTTAAAAGGCCCTCTTTTATATTTTTTCATGGGTTTTCTTACTTGGGCTGCGGGTTGGGCCAGTTACTTGCTGTGATGTCTGGTCTTGGGCATTGATCTTTGACCTAGAAATTATCCAGTCTCTACTTCCACATTCACGCTGTGGTGATTGCCTTGACTAGATTCCCACAGCAACCTTATCAATTCCCTCATCCAAGCTCCCCAGATTTGCCCTTTGGGCTAGGAGTGGGAGCTTCACTTGTGACCTTATTAAATGGTGCCTGGCCACAGACAACTGTCAGCTCCCTGTCAGCTCCCCTATTTGCAATTCTACCTGGTGCCATCGATGGATAACCAATCCCTGATACTCTCTACCCTACTGGTGACCTTTTTGTTTTTTTCTTTTCTTTTTTGCTGTATCAAAGGCACTTTTGTTTGCTTTTGTGGTTGTGGGTGGCCAGACCCAGAACTGGTAACTTTCTAACCTGATTGTCTTCCAGCATTGATTGTTACACACTGCCTGATAAATTCAGAGGTGGTGGTAGTGGGGTGGGTGTTGGTGGTGGTGCTGCTGGTGGTTAAAATTAGAGTGAAATGTGCTAATCAGGAAGCACAAGAGCTATTTGATTAAAGAGAGGATTTGCTGGAGAAGTTAAGTTTAAGATAGTGTAAAAGGTTTTAAAATACAGGGCTAGATTTTTAACTACTGGGGGAAGGGAAGTCATTCACTGCTCATTTCTGGGTATGAAATTAATACAAATCAGTATTTCCTGATGATTAACCTAATATAGATATACATATTGGGTAAAGATATCAAGGGACTGCAAGGGGTCGAGGCATCATTACTAAGGTTCAAATCTAAGTCCCATTTCTTGCTCAGCAGGCGGGTCTGGGAGATTTAAATAGAAAAAGGTTGCTATAGGAACTGGGACATAATACCAGTGGGCCACCTCAATCCACAAGGACACATTTGTGTCGAAGGCCCTCACTCATAACAGGCTGTAAGCCCTTCTGCACTTGTAGATATCTCCTGTCTAAACCCCTGCGCTCTTGCAGGAAATTTCAATAAATCCGTCTTTTCCTGTTTTCCACCCTGTATTTGGTAAATTCATTCACTGCCATGCCTCTGGCTTCACCCTCATACCACACTGCCATATTTGGGGGCCCCAACACTAAAATATATGTATTTATTTATTTATTTATTTATGTAAAAACTGATGTGAGAGATGGGCTCTGAAAGATATGTAAACTTCTCTCCCAAGGGCTCCTCCCAACCAGTCCTATCTCTTTTCTCTGAAGTTAAATTTACATTCCTTTGTTTTCCAGATAAACTCCAGCTGAACTTTATTTCTTTCCCACCTCCCTTGTCTTAGCTAAGCTATTTAAGAAGACCTCTAAAGCCAAGTGGGCATTGTTCAGTCAAGCTGGGCCCCCAAGTATACAAAAGGTACATGCCTTACTATTAAACTTCTTTTTTGATTATTTTTCATGTCACCCATCTGTCTGATGCTTGTTTGATGACATTCCAGGTGGGCACAGGATGATTTCGTTTATACCTCCATGCAGTATCCCAAGAAAGAAATGGTTTTGTGAGATGATAGGTGAAAATGAAATCTGATGTGAAGTCTGTGTGAGGTCCCCATGAACAATGAAAAATATATTCTCGTCTTTTTTGAGTGCAAAGAGAAAGTAGATGGACCTATGTACATCAGAAGTCTTGAGGTAGTGAGGATAAATTGAAAGAAAAAAAAATTCTGATGGGAATTATCCAAGCAGATTCTCAGTAGATTTGGGAGGGGAATGCTATAGACCCAGAGGCAGTGAAAGCTCCAGCAACCTGTCCTGAAGACAAAGCAATAGGGAAAGACTGGGCTTGATACAGATATACCTCTGTGAAGGGAAGGTACCGTTTTCCTCATCCCCACTTACACATAGCTACCTGAACTAAAAGTCGCAGTACACTTTGACCCAGATACCCTGAGTGGAGGAGGTACTGCAAACTGGAGCTGAGCTAAGTGGTCATGTAAATCTGTATAACACAGAAGGCAAGTTGGCCGACTGCTGTTGCTTCTGTCACCCAACTTACACCCTAGTACTGTTGTAGGAAGAATGAGGAGCAACCCAGGGTCCCCAAACCTGCCTACACTAATGGGTTCTGCCAGCTGCTGCATTAAGACAAAACTTCTTCAGTGCATAAGACCTTCAATAAAAAATAACTTTAATTAGGGTGAAATAGAAGAGAAAGAATATAGGTAAAATGGTTTCCCCAAGAAACACCAAAAATTACCTATCCCCTTGTGGGTAAATGCTCAGCCAATCAGTATATCACTAATAATAGCTCTCCAATAAACTTTTGGGTCTCAATGGCACTGTTTCAGGCCAATCTCACTTTGGGCTGAATTTGTACATTTGCTGTAGGGGATAGGCAATTTGGAGGTTTTGTTGGGGAGTTACTATTTGTGACATACTTTCTCCTCTCTCTGTACACACTAATTCTATTACAAATTTTTCACATTAAGTTAGATTTCTTTGCCTTTGTGTAGCAAATAACTGGACCCTTCTTATATCATATGCCCATTAATAATTTGCCCCCCCCCATGCACTAACAGGCTAAACTTCTCCTTTTTTTCCTTCCTCATTAACTTTTACTTTTTATTCAAGTTCTTTCCTCTGAGAGTTTACCAGATTCATGTCATCACAATATCAGCTTAAGTTTGTTACTGTATGGACCTGGGGGTAATGAGAATGGACAATGGGGAAGAAACACAAATCTGTATAGGAGAATAAAAACAACTTGGTGTATAGTTCAATATGTAAGGGAAAGAAAAGCAGAGGACAGTGCTGTCTTCATGATTTTCAGTCTGGGACCCACGAAAATTTCAGAAAGAAATTTGGTACAGGAAAATGTTAAAAATGTACAGACTTTAGTTAATGGGATCTTAGTGAATCAACTTAGCCCAACCTCATTTCTAGTGTTCAAATCCCCTCCATATCATCTTGCCAAGGGAGCATTCAAAGTGAGGAAGTGAGGACAATCATCTTTAAAAAAGATAGAAAAAATCATCTTTCTATCCCCTCAGTTTGTGCATTCTGTCTTTGAAGTTTGGTCCCAGATTTCATGAGATCATGGTGAAGAAATGTTTAGGTTATTGGAAATGTAAGATTTTAAGTCAGTAGAAAGATAAAAAGTTGGAGTCAGGAGCAGGGTTGACATTCTGACAAGTGGTCAACATGGTAGAGGAAGGGGAGGGAAGAAGGAACCATGATTGCTTCTGATAATACAGAGGAGGAGAAATAAAAGAGATAAAAGGTGGAAAAGTTGTATTGACTACAGTGTCAGGAAAAGTCTTATTTAAAAGAGGGTAAAGAAAATGTTTCTTTCTGCTTGTTACTGCAAATGTGGATTGTTACTGATCTAACCAGGTAATTATTTCTCATGCTCAGAAAGCTGGCCCGGAGTCATTTGCACACAGAAGCCCTTTATTAACACATGACTCTGCTGTGGGAGAATGACAGTTTCATTTTAAAGAAATCATCTCCTGTGCAGGGGGTGAAGAGAGATTATATAGGAAAGAATGGGATGCAGGGACACGTGGGGCATGTGTGTTTCTTCATTTTCAGGTCCAGGAGAGGATCAGTCTAGGGATAGTTGTTCACAATGGATATTGATGCATTTCTGGAATGGTTGATATCTTACAAAGCATTGATTTAAAATGACTCCAGGTGTTCATCAGGTGCTTATGCTCCCAGGGTTCTTGGAGTGAACAGAAATGCTTCTTTAAAGAGAGGCAATCATGTTGGCCCTGAGGAGTGTAGTACAGAGCTTCTAAGGCAGGGGGTCACATCATCAGTGGTAGCTCAGTCCTAACCACATGATGAATGGGCAGAAAAAGATTAGGAAACGCCACACAGAATCTGATGTATCAATCAGATCAGCAAAGTGTTATTTGGTTAGAGACCATTTCCTGGAATATCAGACACCCCCATATTTAAGTTAAAAGATAAAATCACATTCCAAAACAAAATATAATTTATTCTTTTCATGTATAAACACAATATAGGATCTTTCGTGTCCAAGATGAACATTTCAATATTCATCAGGGAAACTGGAGATAGTATATTATGTCCAATAAAGACATGTAGATGCTATTTTACATGAATACTTCAAGTGTTTTCATGGGGTTTTAATGGACTACAGTTTGAAGTGGCCTGAGTTAGGAATTTACTTTTGGGACAGATGATTCAAGTCTGTTGTAGGTGGTCAGTATTAGAACTTCAACATTTTCACTTTAATCCATATTTCTCCATATCAAAGAATTACTGACCATGAAATTTGGCAGAAGTGATAATCTTGTTCACTACAGAATTAGAAAACAGGATATTAGAGAGGAGATGCAAAGTATTTCATTGCTGCTGTCTAGGTAAGCTCTGTGGTACTTCAGGCTATTTCCCACAACCTGTTTCTTATCCTATAAATCTGATAATCACGGCTAAGTCATTTATTTTGTTTCATGTGGGTAATAATGTTGTTAAACTACAGATCTAATTTGACTAGGAAGTATAATTTGAGGGATTCAGAAAAGCATCTCTCAGGAAAAAACTCATTTGACTGACCTCACAATAAAGACATGAAATCCATACATATTCACATTTTGAAGCTAAGTTATTCATTCATGAATATGTTGATCTAATTAGTTAACTTGGCAGACAATACTTGCTTGAATGTAATGTAGGAGAGGGACATTTTGATGGAAAGTGGAGAGATATCTAGGGTGTGGGATGTTGGAAGAATATGCTGTGAGTACCAAGGTGGAAGGTCTAGGGAAACCAGAAGACAGTGAGGACACCAAGCTCAGGGAGAGAAGGTGAATGCCCTTTAAAAAGAGGGCACTTGTAGGGGTTTAGGGGAGAATAATCTGTGCTGTTTTAATCAACACATTTATCAATTCACTAGTTTTCCTCTTTCCCTCTAGTGAATATATTTGCCTCTAGTGCTAAAAAGGATGCTAAAAACAGGTGTTATTGAACTTGCAGAAAGATAACATTGGGGCAAGATTTAGAAGAAACCAGACACACATTCACATGATATCTCTATCACTTGTAGGTTAAAAAACTTGGAATGTTGCTAACAGTTTCTAAGCTTCTTGCAAATTGACAGTTTTTCCTCAGAATATTGTTACAGAAGTTAAATGCCATGTAGATAATAAATACCACCATCCTATGTAATGCTCCACTCTAATTAATGTCCCTTTCATTTCCTCTTGGCCTCAAACCACCTTTCCTACTAAGAAAAAAGAATGGTGTGACAAGGTGGAAGGAGGCTAGAGCTCCCTGTTTGAGGTGGGTTTCTAGCGTGTGTCACCTGAGCAGGGGCCCAAGAGCTCTTGCTCTGAAGACCCTTCGGCTGGTTTCATGCACCGCGGTCACCATCTGGACATTCTTAATAACTTTTGAAATAGTGTCCTGAAGTTCATTTTGGTTTGGGTCTCAAAAATTATATCCTGACCAGAGGATGTTCATTTGGAGCACAGTCCTGTAATCTACCCATGTGTGGGTGCTCTTTTCCTCCGTTTTCTTAAAAGATGGAATCTTTGGAGGTGAGCCCTGGGACAGATGCCTGCTGGGGTGATAATAAAGGAAGTGAATGAGAAAGAATCTTGTGAAATCCTTTTTCTGGTGTGAACAAATAGAAAAATAAGAATGAAAGAAAAGTGCTTTCTACCAAGGTTTAATTGGTCAGTGAAATAATGTGAGGCGGCGAGAAGAATAGCTAAATATATTCCTCTCTTTGTTTGGAGTCTTAAAATATACACATATTCTTAAACACAAATGAAATAATATAGTTGCCAAAGGATTTATATTTAGAAACACATTTGTTTCTCTTACATTTCATTGATGTCTAAACACAGTCCTTTAGAGTGAAAATTTCCTTATCTAATCTAATTCATTTATCTCCTTAGGTTGACTATTGACATGCTTTTTATGACAAGTTATGCTGAAGCTGTTTCCAACCTCTAAACTCAAAGAGGAAGGCACTGTAGAGTATTTTTACTGAAGAGATGTGGGTGAATTCAATATACTTAGCCCTTTATTATGCCCAATTTAAGCCCAGCATTCTGGAAGCAAACTGTTTTCTGACTTGAGTTACATAGTACAAATACTAGAAGTCACTGCTTTTGGCGTCTGTGACTAAGCTCCATCCCATGATTTGTGATATAACATGGAAGCCAGGAGAAGTGAAAATTGCTCAGGAAAGAGCCAGAGTCAAAACTGAGATCCAGAAGTATGTAACGTAGCTGATAATGTTCTTCATGACGTTAAAAGCAATCCTGCTATAAAATAAGAAACTGCTTTTTCAATTTCTTTACTTTATGTCTAGAGACAGCTTCAAAGACCTGAAAAGGCATGAAGGTAAGTGTGAGCTCAGGAGCCCCCTCAGTTCCCCAGTCATCTCGATAGCTCTGTGACTTTCATGGTTGTGACTGGGCAAAGAGAAAGAAAAATGGGATTAGGGGGGTTAGTCACCCCTAATGGAGGTTGATCACTTACATAAATCACCAATAAAAAGCTTAATGTTAGAAAAACAAAAGGAAGTAGATGAAATACTTTCTGATTTTCTTCTAGATTTCTCATCAGACTGAAAATTGAAAGGTCAAAATTATCATGTAAAAGCCTAACCACTGGATACTATCACCTAATTTGAAACAAAACAAGACACTACCACAAACTGTTTACCATAGTTCAAAAAAAAATTTGAGCATGTTGTTTGAAGTCAGAGCAGTCTGGGAAAGCATCTGACTTTTTAATTAAGTGAATTAGTGGACATGAAAGGACACGGCAAAGTATAAAGTGGCATTTAATTGCCTGTTAATATTATTATTAATCAAACTCAATTAAACTTCTATTTGTTACTTGCATCTTTTATGAGAAATATGCAATTGTTCTTAGATATACTACTTCATTGAAGGATAAATGTAGCTTTTATCAGGGAAGGAAAACAAATTAGAAACAACTGAAAACCAGGGAAGAAGAATTACTGTGAAATTCATAAAAAAAGTGGTGGTGTTTAAAAATTCACTCATGCCTAATTTTTAAAAGAGGGAAAACTTTACCTTGGAATGCTGACAAGCCAACCGTAGCCTATCATCTGGCTTGAAAAATGGAGAGCAAAGTTAGTGTGATACTGCTAGGTCTGCACTCAGGTTCTAAACCAACTTTTCAGTTCGTAAAAGATTGGTAAGTGTCTTGGTTTAGCAAATACTAGGAAATTTATTTATGTATTCCTTTTAATTAGCATATGTGTTCTCAGAGTAAAGACTAAGTCAGAAAGAATACAGATGCAGACAGCCAGAAAATAATTAGGAAGCCAAAATTTGGGCTTGCCTTTTTTGCTCTGTCGGTTAAATAATAGCAACCTAATGCTACTCAGACCAAAAAAAAAAGTTTTATATGACCAATACAATTCCTAATTAGAGCTTAAATCAAAAAGAACTACAGATGACCAATAAAAATTTATAGCAAAGATAAAATTTCTTACAGAAGACAAATGACCGAAGAAGTTGACAGCAAAGAACGTGAACACATCTCCTTTGGAAAAAGGATGCCGGATGTGACTTTCTTCAAGGGTCATGTCCCAAAGGAGGCTGTCCCTTACAGGTCATCACTTCACAAGCATGCCAATTCTCAGGTATTTCTCCAACTCCACAGTGGAGGGGCTCTAAGGAGTCGAATAAGATACAGCCATGTAGTTTATTAAGTAGGTCAGAAGGAAGGAGATGGACTCTATGGTCTTTGAGATGAAAGCCTCTTTGGGTTTCCCCTCTCAACAGAAAAGCTTCATCAACTTTCCTAAAGTGGAATCAGACTGAAAACTAGAGGAATGGAAGGAAAATACTTTCAGTGCTTGAGTAAAGGGAGGGTTTGATTAATGTACAGCAAGGGAGTGAACCAGTTCTCAGGGAAAAGAATCTTTGATCAATGGTACGAAGAAGCATCTTTCAAACCCACCAGATTCCAGCCACTTTCAAAGGAGTGAAAAGAAGCTAATTCAGAGCACAGCTGTTGTTATTAAAAACAACAACAGGGGAAACCTGTGAAAGATCTCAAATGGAGTAACTACAACTGCAACAAATGAATGTTTCTCATTAAAACTTACCTCAAAACTGAAGGGACAGGGTCTGGGCCATTGTACTGGAATAATTGCAGGCCCTCTAGGAGAGCTAAGGGAGATTTTGTTACTGGTTTTTTTTCCTCTAGAAGAGTGCCTGTGTTTGTGCTGGGTGAACATCCTCTTAAAAAGAAAAAAACAAGATATCAAAAGCACCACCACCAAATTGACCTATCAAACATTAGGAATGAAATGGATTTTGATTAATTACCTACTGTGTGCAGAACACTCTCATATGGACTATCTGATTTAAACAGTATTTCTTTTCTGAAAATTTGTGCTCTATGAAATTACTAAGAGTGAACGTGGATTTTCTGTGCTTACATTAACAACTGACAGTTTTAGAGATGAGTAATCATTTCATCTATGTACCTGTTATGCAAGTTTGTCCAAAGGGATCCTTTTGAACTTAAATGTCAATTTTTCATATTAGTTTTTTTCTTGAAACATACTTGCCCCTTAATTACACTTTCTCTGTTTAATAGCCAAGGTTTAATTTAAAGATTTTGGATGTTTGACTTATCTGTTCTAATCCCTCTTATGAAGTATTGCACATACATGCAGATTTTCTTTTAACTATTTATGGCTTCTCTTCAGAAGAAATGAAGGTATTAAGTCCAGGAACACAGACTCCTTCACTCTGTGAGTCTATGTGGGTCATCCATGACAGGCTGTTATAGTATTACTGTTGCATTGTCTTACTTTTTCTTTTTTTCATTTCTTGCTACTTATCTGGTTGATCTACTGCAGCAATTTCAAAACTTTTAATGAGCTGCATAGTTCTTCAGCAAAGCTGAACAATGTTGGTAAATCTTATCCTTTGCCATTCAGTAAAAGGAAATGTTATTGCATTATTACATAACTGTTGAGTGAAATGACTCATAACTAGTAACTCACTATCAGTAATTCTCTATTGCCATTTGTCCTGCTGGGTGTTTGATCTGCCCTATGCATCAGGCTATGATCAAATCCTTGGGAGGATGTAACAACTAATGACTCCTCCGATCACCGTGTGTAGCCAAAGTAAACTATAAGCTGTGACTAAAAGATGCAAAGACAGTATCTTCCTTGATTAACAAATCTGTGACGCCACCTAAGGAACAGGATCCTTGGTCTGAGTTAGAAGGGAGCCCCTGTGGCTAATAGAGCTGCTCCAAGTAGATGTAGACAGTGTTTGGATTGCAATGAAACACTGTGTCGCAGAGGTTCCATTCTGTTGACTTTTACATGCACTTCCTAGTCTGAGCTGGTCAGCATTTCCCAAGGATCGGTTGGTATCTTCATATGATTTTCTGCTCTGTTTCCTGGGGTGTCACTTGTCAGTGTACTGCTGAGAGAGCATAAATCAGTGACAGCTCTCAGTCTTTTATCTCTAGTCAAGGTCTCTGACTGAGCCAAGGGCCTCTGGTTCATAACCAAATGTATTGATCAGGGCCTGCTGGAGTCTGGTCTTAATGCATATGCTGAAATGGAGTTTGACATTAAATGTAGCGCTAAATAGTCATTTTCTTCTGTAGGATAGAATAAAATCACTCAGGAAGCATTTGAGATTAAAGATCACAATAGCTAAAAAGCTGAAAAAAAAAAGTTTTTCAGAATTGATTGCAATATTTCTAAAGCTATTTTTTATCTTTTCACAAAATCACACTTTCCATTTGGACTTGTCAGTATTAGCTTTTAGTGAATGTGTTTTTATGGTTCCTTTTGATTAATGGAAAGGAGTCATTTTATTTTTCTTTACTGTAATAAAAATCAAGCTGTCTCATGGTGCCCTTCAAAATAGAAATCAAGAGATGATTTGAATAGAATATTAATATTGCTCTTTCAAAGTTCTGCTTTTTCACCACTTTAATAGCCTAAATTTTATGCCGATCTTTTCTGTAGGATACAGTCTACATTTTGTGATCACAATCTTTCATACATTCTATTTGCAGATAGCAGAAGGAAACCAGGCTGCTATTCTTTTGTGTTGTGTGTGTGCTTGAATAGGCCAGACAATGTGTGATTAGATGAATTTGGACATCTCAATCACTTTATTGTAGCTATTGTTATAGTTTAGAATTCATGGGGCATAATTTTTAGATCAAGGATATAGAGTAGATTTTTCACCTTTAAAAAAGATATCTCATTTTCTAGTGATAAGACCTTTTAGAATCAGGTCAAGATCTGACAACTTAATGTAGTACACTTTGCTATACATTGATTTAATTTAACCCCATCCAACATCCAGTCATAAAACTTTTGTCAATTATGATGTTTTCCAGAAGCTTTCAAGCCCCCTCAGAATCTTTAACAGGCTTTGTTTAGGCTTATTTTATTGGCTTTCCCTTAATATCTGTTTTATCTAACATTCTAAGGTTATTCTGCCACCACGTTTGTATAAACTTATTTCACTAAAACAATGTCTGTCAATTCTTTTTCCATTAATATCCTTCCTTCTGCAACCCATTTTAAACATTTTTTTCTTAATTATATTATTGTCCCATGAATTTTTAATACTTTAGATCTAGTGTATTTCTGTTTGTGTACCTAAATGACCACAAACCATGATAATAGCTAAATTTTCTTTTCTTTTCGCATACAAAGAACCAATTTTATTTTATTTCTTTTTTAAGATTTATTTATTTATGCATGCAACAACTGGGGTACAGGCCAGAGATGTGGGGGCTGAGAGGATCCACCAGAGACAGAGTAGGGAGCAGAACAAGCAGATATAATGAAGTACACTGCTGAGGGGAGCAGTAGGTGGGTCAGAAGAGGTCTGCGCCATGTGGGTCAGCTCCCTTGCTGGGAATTGAACTCATGCTTCAGTGGTTTTGGATTTCTTCATAGTGCTGTGCTTTAACCAGTTTCACCATTAGGGAGGGCCCAGAGAACCAATTTTAATCACTTTGGGTCAGTGTTATAATCCCCTCCATTAACAAATTTATATTAAGATATATACATAGTACTCCATTAACACATGAATATTGCACTTTGTCTCCTTAAGGTCCTATACACATATTAACACCTTTAAAAATTATTAAAATATACTTATTATACATAATGTATATTTGCATTAAAAGGTGATATAGTATTTGTATCTCCTCTTGGCAATGTTGGCACCATGATTGCTAGATTATTATGGACTTTGAAGCTATAGCTGGCCTAAAGCTGTACATATGACAACGGCTCTTGACCTACAGGTATATCATCAGAATTTAGCACAATCCAATATGGAAGTGAAAGTGATTTTAGCTAAACCTAGTCTGTATGAGTTTTCTATATTGGCTTCAAGGTAAGAAAGATTTTTCTCCCTTCTAGTCCTGAACCTAATCTTTTCAGTTGACCTTCATCTATGATGTAGTTTCCCTTTCTCCAACTCAGTGCTATGATGTTGAATTTGCTATAACAGAGCAGTGTATTATGGTCTAGTTGACATGTTCACAGTAAACCTAATTGTGAAGTTCAATTATTACTTCTTCTAATTCCTTCTTTGTATGGTTTGGTGGATCTACTACAAAGACAATTCAGTTGATGTAATCAAGCGAAGGGTCTCAATGAGAAAATCATATACTCTATTCTCCAGTGGTCATAAATGCATTTTAAAGCATCCAGAATTCAAGATGGGGTGACAAACTATGGCTTTGGTGTCAGACGTGAATGCTTTTTCCATTAATAAGTTGTTAAACTACAATACATCAAAACATGTGAAAATCTTATATAATTCAAATTTCAGTGTCCATCAATAAAATTTTACTGTAGCACATCATACTTATTTATTCATGTATTTTCTGTGGTAGTGTTTGTGTCATAACAGCACAGTTACATAGTTGTGACAGAGACCATATGGCCTACAAAGTCTAAGTTACTTACTAGTTTGGTCCTCTTTTGGAAAAATTTTATCTCTGTTTTAGATTACTGAGAAAGGATGAACTATATAATCTTCTGTAACTGAACTTTGCTTGCTTGCTCCTGAGAGGCAATGAACTCAAAGTTATTGACCCTGTATATTGCTTTGGGAAAGATGGTCATTTTAACAATATTAACTTGCCAATGCATGAACACAGAATAACTATTTATTTCCTTATGTCTTCTTATAGCTTTCATGCCAAGCTGTATAGATTATTTCACCTCCTTTGTTAAGCTATTCCTAAGTACTTAATTCTTTTTGTTGTGATTATAAATGGGATTGCTTCCTTGATGTTTTCTTTTTCTTTTTGTTAAGATTTATTTATTCATACAGAACTGGGGTATAGGCCAGAGATGCGGAGGGTGAGAGGATTCACCAGGGACAGAGTGGGGAGAAGAACAGGCAGATTGACGAAGTACACTGCTGAGGGGAGCAGCGGGCAGGTCAGGAGAGGTCTGCCTCACCATGTGGACTCCTCCGGAGCAGGCGGGAATCGAACTCATGCAGAAGTGGCTTTAGATTCTCAGTGCAGTGCTTTAACTCGCTGCGCCACCAGGGAGGGCCGATTTTTTTCTTTTTTTAGATCATTGTTTGCATTTAGGAATACCAACAGACTTTTTTATATTGATTTTTTAGCCTCCCACTTTATTTCTGATTTATTGATTCTAAGAGATTTTAGTGGTATCTTTAGAATTTTCTGTGTGTATTAGCAAGTCACCTATACATAGTGATAGTTTTACTTCTTTCCAAATTTGTATTCTTTTGATTTCTTTTACTTGTCAAATTACTCTGACTAGGACTTCAATGTCTGTTGAATAATAGTGATGTGTGCGCCATTGTCTTGCACATGATTTTACAGGAAACACCTTCAGTTTTTCACCATTGAAGATAATGCTAGCTGTGAGTTTACTGTATATGACATTGAAGTATATTGCATCTATGTCATTTTATTGACAGATCTCAAAATCCAAAATAAAAATTAAGGAATAGTTGTATAATTTATTTGAAGAAATAGAAAGGCACTACTGAAATTTAGATGGAGCTATAAAGGACCCCAAATAGGTAAAAGAATTTTGAAAAAAATGAACAAAGCCCTTAGACTTGAGATTTTATTGTATAAAAGGGTAATAATCACAACATGGAATAAAAATAGACACAGAGATAATGGAATAAAATTGAGAACCCAAAAATGAAGTCACAGGTATATACATAATATAGGAAAGGAATTTAGAGGGAACACTAGAGAATGGAAAGTCTATTCAACAACTGTGTTGGCAAAATTGAACAGTCACCTACAATGAAACAAGCCCACTATCTCACATCACACCTCATTTAATTAAAAATAGATCAAAGAGGGCTCTCCCTGGTGGCACAATGGGTTAAAGCACCGCATTATGAAACTCTCTGAAGCCATTGTAGAGTTTAATCTCCTGCCAGGGAGCTGTCCCATATGGCATGGCAGACCTCTTCTGACCTGCCCGCTGCTCCTTCAGCAGTGTACTTAGTAGATCTGCCTGTTCTGCTCCCCACTCTGTCTCTGGTGAATCTTCTCACCCACCACTCCTCTGGCCTGTACTCCAGTTCTGTATGCATAAATAAATAAATCTAAAAAAAAAATCAAAGAATTGGATATAAGACCTGAAATCATAAGAATTCATAGAAGAGTGCAGGAAAAATACTTGCAACATCTGCTTCAGTGATGTCTTTGGCAACTTGACATCATTGTCAAGTTTTTTTTTTTTTTTTTTTGACGAGAAACAAAATACAAAATAATCAAATAAGACTATATCAAATGAAAAAGCTTCATAAGTGGAAGAAGCTGTCTAGAATGAAAAGACATCATACTGACTGTGAAAAGGTATTTGCACATTATTATCTGTGATCAGATAATATCCAAGATCTACAAAGAATTCATACAACTTAATCAAATAAAACAACTCAATCAGAAAATGGACATAAGCTAAAAAGATACTTCTCAAGAGAAGACATACAGATAGCTGATAGGAACATAAAAATGTTCCTCATAATTTATCATAAGGAAAATGCAAAAGAACCACAAATTAAGTAACAGACAAGCAAACCCAAACAATACCTTGAGGTCTGACTGTAGAACTGAGGTAACTGAAAGGGCAGGGGAGGTGGAGTGGGAATAAAGTAAGGAGGGAGCCCAGTGGGCAAAATTGGAGGATTATTGGTGGTTCGGCAGTAGGCATGGTGTTCTATGTTTGTTGAGGTGTGAGATTATACTTTTAAAACCTATATCCAGTGTTGTAATCCAACATTACCTTAATAAACATACTTTTAAGAAATGTTACAGACCCTGATGTGTTTGTAGGATAGGTGTATGCTATTTTCTGCCTGTTAAAGCAGGTACATACTTATAAACACTCTACTGAGCTGTGAGTGGACACATCCCCTCTTATGGAGCATGAAACACTTACTGGGAACATGTTATATGCTTGCCATATAAAGCCATAACCATGATGAGCACACATATTCGGAAGTAATAAGTTATTGAATTTCAGGATCAGTTGTACTGAGCTTCCTTTTAACTATTCCATTTGTTCATTCATTTCATCATCTTCCAGCATATTCTAATGGACATGAGGAGAAAACATCAAGAGTTGAAGACATATGAAATTTAGTAGTCAGAGGAGAATCTAGAACTCACTTCAGTATCAGCAAACAACTATATAATTTTCCCACAACAATGATTTTTACATAGTCATACTATCTGAATATGTATATTCCTGAAAGTAAAAAATGTTATCTTCATTGACAAGCCTGTTTGGGTTCATTAGAGTAGGTATGCACTAGTCTCCTGAACATATGAGTCAGTGTGACAACAAACTTTTTATATAGTAGATCAAAAATATTCAAAAGAGTACTTTTTCCTTTGTCACTTTTCAGATCTATAGATCAAAAAGTCAATTTTCAATTGACTTTAGCTGTCAATTTGTATTTAGGAATGTCACTAATAATTTGTAACTTGAAAATACCTGACTTGTGGGTCTGGCATTAGTTAATTGGATCCACTGATTTCTGAAAGCCACTACCTGTCATTAGCTCAGCAGTAGGTATGATACTGAAGCTTTAATGAACCCAAGATTATCTTGGGCTAGATAGTCAACCCAATTTCTTTTTTTAAAAAAAATTACTAGGAAAAAATGTATTATTAGAGAGGGAGTTTATTATTTTATAGTCTCTTTTAAACTTTCATGAGGATCCAACTGCTTAAGTAGGATTTCAAGATTTATCTTCAATGGCACTACATTCTTATAGAAAAGTAGACCTGGATGGCATTATGTTAAATGAAGTAAGACATGGAAAGACAGACACTGTGTGATCTCACTTTTATATGGAATCTCATAAAGAAATTTAAAAAACAAAACAAAACTTACAGAAATAAGTCAGACTGTGATTATCAGAGACACAGTGTGGTAGTGAGGAGGAGAAGAATTAAGGAAGATGGTCCAAAGCTTCAATTTTTTAAGATAATTATCTACTGTGGATATAATGTACAAGATGATGAGTATAGCTAGCAGTGTTGTATTATATATAGGAATGTTTGTAAGAAAGTAAAACCTACGAGTTCTCATCACTAGGAGAGTTTTTTTCCCCTTTATTTCTTTCGTATGGTATCTATCTGAGAATATGGATGTTAGCTGCAAATTGTGCTAAACATTTCACAACAGCTATTCTAAGGCTTAAACTTATATAGTAATCTATGTCAAACATTTCTTAATAAAACTAAGGAAAAAAGGGAATGTAAGAACTCCATCGGGCAGCTTGGTCAGAATTGGCAGGGGAAAATGGATTTGAAGTGTTCCTACACAGCAACTGTTTCTCAAGAGCATTCAAACTCTCCATGGTGAAAGGAGTTGCTGAAACCGAGGGCTAGGGCTGCTTCCTGCACTGTCTTACTTTGGTAGCTATTTTCTTTGGTGCTTCAGTTTCAGTGCCTATATTCCCTTGCAAACCCGCGTTTTGTGTCACTTGGGGAATTCCCTTTCTCTAAAAGCAGAGATTTTCCCTTTACAGGATACTGCCCTCTGGGAGAAATAGGATTGCTTTGAACAAACTCCTGTCTGCATCAATGTTCTTTGATACCATCAAGGGAGATACCAGTGTCCTTTTCTTAGCAAGGCACTTAGCTGTTCACTTGAGCAGATTTGAGCTGCTCTGTCCACAGGCTGGTATACCACCTCCAGTTGGATTCAAGAGCTGTGATCTTTGTCAAATTATTCCCCTTATGTTATGGAAGTGAGAAAACTGTTATATTCTTATATTTATCTAAATTGATAGAATGTAAATACCTCCCTTTCCCGAAAAATGATTCCCCAGTGACCTGAAAATACCACAAGGACTCAGATGCATTTATGAAATTTATGTTTATTATTAATAAGTTGCTCACTTTTAGGGCAACAAAGAACTGGAGTGGCAAGAGGGAAGACTTGTTTTTATTTAACGAAACCATTTGCCCAAACAAGCAATGCATTTCCCAATCCCCATAAACCAAGGTTCTATTCCTGTTGGAGCTACAATTTATCTCCAATGTTATTCTTGTAGCTCTTGCGTCCTTGCTGCAACTTTCTTCCAGGCACCAAAATAGACAGGCAAGAAAAGACTTGTAGAGTCATAGCTTGGTCATCAGATCCTGGTGGATATTCCCGCTGGTGTCTTTCTGATGCCCTGACTTGCCTGTATTTGAATAATGACAGCAGTGGGGCTTCAGATTCTTTCCTTGGGATTCGACATTATATTCTCTTTTAGATGGAAGCATTCTTTTTTTACCTTTTGATTTGTTAGATCATTCCTGTGAAGGCTTGGGTTGGCTGTCTGCTGACAGCACCCTCACCTTTTGTTATATGCTGAGATTTAGCCCTCACAGGTCGATGTGGGACATCTTCTATCTCTGCTTCATAGTCCCCTTTTGCTAAATTCTGTTTGTTTTGGATTCCTTTATGACATGAATTCTCCTTTACCTTCACTATTTTGCTGCTGTAGATCAACAATTCTCACTTTTTTCCTCAGCCTCTTTACTCTTCATGCGATTGGTATATCATTATAAGAGAAAAGGAACATGAGGCAAAAGATAGAGTACAGTCTAGGGTAGTCACAACGAGTGAATGGTTGATTTCAGAGATGATTTGAGGTCAGAGGTGCCAATTGGAGAAGAGCTAAAGATTCTGGCTTTTGGTCTGAGATGGGAACTGTGAATCTGGAAAGCAGATCCTTGCATTCCTGCCACCTGCCTTTTCATTTACGTATCTTTGGATCAGATTGCTGGCCTGCACTTTAAACTTGAACTCATTTCCTTTCAGGCAATGAGGCTTTTATCCTTGTTCTGTACTCACAGTGGCTGTGCTTCTGTCCTATAATCTTAGACTAAAATATGGGGGTGAGGGACTTGAGATCACCTTTTGTAACTCCTTAAAAACTAGACTAGAAAGAGGCTATGACCTTTTCAGGGTCATACCACAAGCTGGTAGAGGAGCTGAAACTAGAAGCCCATCTTCTGAATCTCAGGCCAAAACTGTCTTTTCTAATGGATAGCTGGTTAAATTGTAGAATTCAGCAAAAGGTAACTTCTGCTGAAGCAGCTGCCTCCAAGTGTGCTCAGAAAGTAATGGTGTGCAGCGGTTTGCCAGAGAGAAATGGCAAGGGAAAGAACTCACAGCACTGAGAGAAGAAATTGTCAGATAAACCTTCAATTAGCCTTCTTCTTCTGCAGGAAAACTAAAATTAACATAGCCTATAACACCAAATTAAGTGATTTGACTTGGAAAGCGAGAGTCATTAACATCTTCTGGGTTTTTCTCCCTTATAATTTAAGGTATGTTTTTCGTTTTCTTTTCCCTTTTTTTTTTTTTACAATAAAGAGTAAAATTTATTAAAAGTGTTCTAGGCATTACTTAACCCTCCAAAATGTCTTCACCTATAACCCCTAAACCAGTTAATATGTAATTGGTTAATTGTAATTTGAAATTCAGAATAGAGTATTTTAAATAGGTCATATGGTAGGCAGCAATGTGTGTGACTAATAATAAAGTGACAGCCCTTGGTTGTAAATCCCTGTGCCTCTATTACTGTTTATAATTTGCCCTTGAGCTTTCCTATGGCATATTATCCAGTCATTGCTTTTCTCATTGACATGTGCATGTGAGAATATACTGTTAAAAAATGTGGTGTGGTGTTCAATACATGGTTGTTCCTTTCAGCCAAAAATGAGCTTTTGTATGGTGTTAATTTCATATTGCATCACTTAATAATTCTTAGCCCTTAAGTATTACTCCACTAATGGCAGTGAGTCAAAATAATGTTAAGGAACATTATTTATCTTCTATTTTGGCCACAAGTATCTGAAACTAAGAGCTTAATCTATTTTTCATTTTTTAAAGTGTAAAAAGAAATCAGAGAAAAGAAATTAAAAAATTTCCCAAAGACTAGTATAACTTCATATTCTGTTTGTTCCCTATAATATCAAAATGCTACTTTTAATGGGATTGGATATTGTTGATGTCCCTTGTTTCAGAAACAAGGGTGCTATAAAGCAGATTGAATCAAACATCCCAGAAAAGAAATGTCCTACAACCTTAACAGGGTGATTAGGAAGTGACAGAATAGCATGGTAACTTCACAAGAATGTTCCTTTTAGAGGGCCCTCTCTAGTGGTGCAACAGGTTAAAGGACAACACTGTGAAACTATTTGCAGCCTCTGCAGCTTGAGTTCGATCCCTGGCTAGGGAGGTGACCTACTTGGCACAGCAGACCTCTCCTGTCCCAACCGTGCTTCCTTCAGCACTGTATTTCAGTACATCTGCCTGTTCTTCTTCCCACTTTGTCTCTGGTGAATCTTCTCACCTATACCTCTGGCCTGTACCCCAGTTCTTATATGCATAAATAAATAAAGCTTAAAAAAAAAGTTCTTTTAGATATTTTGCGTGATCAGATATCCGTAAACAAATGTATGTCATTCTGGATTTTGATGTTTCAATATACCTGTGTAAACTTTTATTCCCATCATTCTTTGAGCCAAGTGTTTAGTTAGAATTAAATCCTTGTCATTCAGTGTGACATCTTTAAGTATTCATAAGTATGTAGACAATGCTCATCAGTCTCCCTTAGAACACATAGGTATCCATCTTTCTAAACACATTGATGCTGTGTTTTTTAATCAGGGAGGTACAGGTGAGAAATTTGTACCTTAGGTATGGGAACTAAGTATATTGGAAAATAGACCCAGTCTTTTATATTCTCTCTACTTCAGGCTTTTCTTCTTTCTCTTTTGTCAAGTGTGGTATTTCTGATTTTTAGATACATACACTGGGAGTAGGGAAGACTGTCTTTAAATAGACACTTGGCACTTTGAAGCTAGATTATCAACCTCTCCCAGGTGTATTTTATCCCAAAGATCACTCTGTTGCTGTCCTTTTAGTCCATTTCTACTGCCCCCACTTGGTCCTTGCACTTTCTCATTGTGAGATATATGCGATAGGATCCCTGGCATTTAAAAGCCTAACAACTTTCATTCTTAGACCGAAAGCAAGAGGAGCAAAAACCTTCCTGGTTCTCATTGTTCTGATCTGTTCTTGGCTCTCACCTCTCTGGTCTGATGATATTTATTCAGTTTACATCCCAGAGTTCTCTAATATGAAAACTTGACTTGCAGTTCCTATGGCAAGTCCATGAGGATCCTCAGGACTATGATGGTTGCCTAAAAAGGTGGATTTATTTAGAACATAAAATATATTTTAAATACCAGAACCATAAACATGTGCTAATGGGTTCTGAAGTAATTATTTGGCATTTTAGGGCATTTTACTAATAATCAATGGGCTTTGAAGTTTGTCACAGCTATATTAAAAATCCAGCTTTACTGTATATGTAACTTTAAGCAAGTAGTTATCTTTTCACTTACCTCATCTGTAAAATAAGAATATTAAATGGAACTTACCAGATGGGTTGTGAAAATAAAGTGCAAGAATTTACATAAAACGCAAGCACAATGCTCAATAAATTATTATTGTATCACTATCATTACCATATTCAGAAATACAAAATACAGTAGTAGCCTCTATAATTCTCTCAAATTTAGCCTGGGACTCTAATTTGGCTTGTCACTGAAGAGAAGAGAATACTGGAGTGACAAATTCAGAAAAGCATAACAAAACCCCCAAATATTAGTATTCATTAAATTATTATTTTCCCCCAGGTACAAACTATATTCTCTCTGTTGAAAATACCATTTTCATTGGTCTGTCATGTTCTTACACTTTGTTGGGTCTAAGGTTGTAGTGGCTAGTTCTCAGGGCTGTGTTTATGATTGGTGACCTTTAGTTACAAGGTTACATTCTCCCCAGATAAAGAGCAGTTTTGCATGCACGTTAGAACAGCGCTGGGGAGTTAAGACCAGTGTCTTCGGAAGGAGAGCCAGAAACCATCCGAAAAGAAAGGGGAAAACTAAGAAACAGGATGTCAGGGACAGTGCCAGTGCACTGGGAGGACTGTTAGTCCTTCCTCCAATTAGGAGAGAGCATAACTCACTGTGAGATCATAGTTTGTCCACAGCAATATAAAAGACACCCAGGTGGCCCAGGACTGGGTTTGGCAGAAGAGAGAGCCAAATTGTTGTCCCTGGCATGTTCTCTAGGCTCTTAGGAGTGTCTGTGATAGCCCTGGGGATCCTGGAAGGCACACACACCTCTACTCTGACACACATGCTTCTAGTCTGCTCTTAGAGGCAGCCCACAAGGGGCCACAGTGAACTTGATTTGCTCAGTGCTTGTCCAGGGTCACCGCAGGGCACATCATATGAGTAAACTTTTGGCACAGAGTTTCCAGACCATGGGCTTTCCAGAAGTTGGAGGCATGGAGGTATGACCACTATCCTTCTCTATTTTTTTTGTTGACTTCAGTTCTGTTCTTACAAAGAAACTGATAGCAAAGACATCTCCACAGTGGAGAAAGCACAGCCGTAACACATACATGGACTTTTCAACATAGGGCTTCTGGAGAACTGAGTACCCTGCTTTCACCAATGGGAAGATCAGCCAGACAGAAAATAAAGAAGGAAGCAAGAGCCTCAAATAACATGGGCATAAAGGACATTTATAGGATGCTGCACCCACTAAAGGCTGAATACTCATATTCTTAATAAGAGATCACCTTCTGGGCCACATAACACATTATCGCTAAATCCATGAAGATTGAAATCATACTAAATATATCTCTGATCACAATATAAAATAAAAGGAATATTAGAAAATATAAAATATAAAAATAAAGGAAGAAAAACCTCTAATGTATGGGGAATGAACAACATAATTCTGATAAATGAATACATCAGAAAAAAGTTTAAAAATACCTGAAGTTGAACAAAAAATGAAGATACAACCTATTGGAACCCCTGGAAAGCAACAAAAGCGTAATAACAGGGAAATATGTAGCAATGCAAGCCAACATCAAGAAACAAGAATTAGCACAAATAGACACACTTACCCCTCATCTCTAGATATTAGAAAAAGAAGAATAAATGAACCCAAAAGCCAGTAGAAGGAAAGAAATAATAAAAATTAGAAATAAATGAAATACAGATCAAA
Source organism: Condylura cristata (assembly GCF_000260355.1). Lineage (NCBI taxonomy): Eukaryota > Metazoa > Chordata > Mammalia > Eulipotyphla > Talpidae > Condylura > Condylura cristata. The sequence continues at coordinate 5,222,801 of NW_004567131.1, forward strand.
AAGATAGTCTAAAGGGTTAATGAGCCCAGAAGTTCTTTGGAACTCATGCCACACAGCAAAAGAAAATGATTAACCCAATTAAAAAAAAAAAAGTGCAGTAGAGCTAAATAGACACTTCTCCAAAGAAGACATATAAATGGCTAAAAGGCACAGGAAAAATGCTCTTGCCACTTATCATTAGGGGAATGCAACTGAAAGCTATAATGCCATCTTACATCTATGAGAATGAACCACACAAGAAATAGAAAAGACAAGAAACAACAAGTGTTGGCAAGGATGTGGAAGGAAGGGAAACTTGTACACTGTTGTGGAGGTGTAGAGTGGTCCAGCTCCGATGGAACACACTATGAAGAGGATCACTGGGGCATGCTGATGTGGGTTTCTAGAGTTTCGAGATACACATTTGTGAAGGTGTGAACCTATAATATGCAAGGACCTCAATGCTTTACGTCAATAAGTGTAATTTTAAAATCTCTATATAGCAGGAAAAGAGATGCCAGTGCCACTTGCTTATTGTACTGTACATTGTAAAATCTATTGACTATAAAACAGGAATCTTGTGCTTTTTGTGAAACTAATTTCAAGCTCATTTAATAGCTTGAAAATAAGATAAAGTCCCAGACCCAAAACCCCCTTTCAAAAGTTTTAAGATTTTATCAAGAATATTTCCACACCCAATACCAAGACACATGATGTAATCCTCCTTTGAACTTATTTCTGTAAAGATCCTATCAAAGAATGATGTGCTAGAACAACTGTTCTCAAGTGTTATATACATGTTCTCTCATGCATGCTTGAGGACTGCTGCAGCAACAAGCATTGAGCCGTATAGCATCTAACACTCAGGTGAAATAATTAAAGCTTCCATGTCAGTTTCTACAGGTAATTCCTCAGAGCTTCTTGTCGCCCAAAGAATGAACTGCTAACTTCCTTCCAAGAGACATAAATGTCTCTTTATGACCTTCCTACCACTAAAGCCTCATCCTTTGAAGTTACCATTTCCCCCACTCTGTAGAGAACAACTACACTGTTTGGCATATATTCATCAAGTGTCCTCCGATGGCACCTGATATAGTAGATATAGTGTCAGAGCTGGGACAATGCAATGGACAAATAGGTGCCACTATTCTGTTCAGTGTAGAATGGACACAGGTCTTCCTCATGCTATGCGCTTCGCTATGTCTTCCCTAGTAAAGGTTTACATCTGTTCTTTGTGATTTCACTTAAGATCCACCTACTCAGAAATCTTCTCTGATCCTCAAATTTAGGTTAATTTTTATGCTTCTCCACCATTGAGAGCAGATCTCTGCCACAGCAATGCCTATTTTATTTTAGTCAGTGTTTTTTTTCTTTTTTACTTACATAATTTGCTTTCTTTATGTCTTAGTTCTACTCACTATACCACTTGTGTTCAATGTTCTTTGCAATTTTAATGTGGGCTGTAGTCATCTAACATATTGTAAACATTCAATAAATACCAATAAGTAACCAATGAATGGCTAATTTATAAAATTATTTTGTGACTTTTGTTACCAAATATATAGAGCCATAGGTTTATACAACTATAGGGCCGAGAGAATTTTACGAGACTGTTTAACTCTGCCTGTCACAGATAAGACATTTCCTAGTAATCACAGGAAGCAACATAAATACCCTAGGCCCAGTGATTGAAGATACACAAAATATGTGAACAGAAACAACAACTGAAATAAGAAGAGATACTTCGATCCAGTAGTCTCAGTGCTGGTTAAGGTCTTAGTTAAGAGCTTTGTGTAAAGATGAATTCTGTTGAAATCTTTCCCCCTTTGTTGAGCTCAATAAATAGCTAAAAGGGAAGGTGAGAATTGTTCAAGATTACAGTAGAAAGGCTGAAATATATTTGAGTAGAGAGGGAAGTGACAAAAAATGCCTCTTATTAAGTAAATCGACATAGATGTGGGTCTATGGTATACTGAGCTCTCCTGGTCAAAGAATGAGGTAGGCAGGAAAGAAAGGAGTTTGTTTCTTTAGGGGAAATAAATTTTTAAAATTCTCACAGGTCTCTATCTTCTTTTCATTATCTCTTGCTTTTTCTTCTCTCCTTGTGTTTCTTCCATATAAGTTACTGTTTGTTCCTGGTGTCAGTTCAGTTTTCTAAAATGCAGCCACCTGTGAATGCAGGCAAGCATATGCTTTTAATTTTCTCCTAAGTTGTATTTAGAACCAGTAAGTTCTACCAGAGCAGGATTAGCCCAAGAAACATCCAACAACCTGTATATTAGAATTAAACTTTGATGAAGGCAATTGTTAAGCTTAAAACACAACTTTTCTTTCTAACAATACACAACCAGGATAATTTGGTGTTTGAAGAAATCGCCACTGCCTGGTGATTTGGGTCTCTAACTGGTTGCTACTATCTTCATTTGGGCCTCTAGTTGATCAACTGAAAATTGTTAACCTGGCCAGAAAGGGAATATAATACACTAGCGTTTTTTTCATTTAAAAATAAATTTTAAATTGCATTAAGTCTTGAAGTAGGATCATTAAAAATATCTTTTAAGGTAGAAATTGAAGTGTTAACAACATTTCTAACATTTACAAATGAAAAAAATCTTATAATCTAAGATTATAAATTTAGATTTTATATCTTCAAATAGACTAAGAAGTACTCTCTGTAATTATCTGTTTCTCTGCGCTACAGTGCTTTATAGGGCTGCTCAGGGTGTGTCTACCCATAATCTAGTTTATGGTATGCACTTACTTGATAGTCTACATTCTTCCACAAACTACTAGTAATGGAAAAGAAGGTCAATTTTGATATGTATATATATGAACTAAATATGTGTATATATGTGCACATATGTGCACATATATACACACATGTAGTTCATTACATAGAAATTTAAGGAGTAAAATATTTTATTCTAATAATTTGTCCAGTAAGTGTGTCCCTTTTTTCATGTATAATTTTATTTCAGAGTTCTTATTTTCCCAATTCACCTTCCCCTATTAACCAGGCCAAATTGCTTTAAAAAGTCCAAGAAATTTTGGATAACTAGAGGGTCTAAGCTACCCAACAGAAGCAGAAGGAACTGAGAAGATATAAGAGTCTTTCAAGCTTGACTTCTGTTCAACAAAACGGTCAGGATTTTTCTCTCAGATTATAAAAATGTGACCAGTAAGAAAAGATCCTAATTCCTTTGTATCTTATTCTTTTTTAAATTTTTTTTTGTAATTTATTTATTTATGCATACAGAACTAGAGTACAGGCCAGAGATGCAGGGGCGGTGAGAGGATTGACCAGAGACAGAGTGGGGAGCAGAACAGGCAGATCAACAAAGTACACTGCTGAGGGGAGCAGGGGGCTGGCAGGTCAGGAGAGGTCTGCCTCTTCACGTGGATCACCTTAGCCTTCGGAGCTGGGGATCAAACTCACACTGAAGTGGCCGAGGCTCTTTTGCAGGGCTGCATTTTAACCCCTTGCACCAACAGAGAGGTCTGGATTTGTTATATTCTTAAGCACTCTGCCTTCTAGCATGTTTTCCTGAAGCCATTACAAATTTCTGTTGGAATTTACTATAATTTAAAATAGTCAATGCATTTTTATTTCTTAATATTTGAATTTTCATATATCACATAGTGATGTATTCAAAGCCACTAAAGGTTATATTTTAAAACCAAATCAAACATTTCCCCATTTGCTACCCCTTTATTTCCCAGTTCTCTTTCTCACAAACTAAAATTACTAATTTCTCAGGTATCCTTTCACACAAACATACCTTATTATGCAAAGTATTTATTCCTACCTGTCAGTCTTTATACAAGAGAAGTATATTACACCCATTTTGTATTTCATTTTTCACATTTAGCTACATATCTTAATAAATGTTACAAATCCGCATATATAGAAGTATTCTCATTATTTTTATAGCTGTACTTTATCCTATTTCCCCTAATGAATATTTTGCCTCTTTCCAACATTTTGCTGTCACTCTCAATTCTGTATGATCTTTGTATATATGTCTTTGTGTATACATGTGAAACTATCTATTGGATAAAGCACTATATTCAAATTGCTTGGTCAAAGGGAATATAAGCACATTTCAATTTGAAAAGTATTGTCATATTGCCCTTCAACAATGTTTTCCCTAATTTTACCCTCAATAATAGTGTTTAAAAATAAGGGTTTCTTTTGTAAATGTGAAAAACCTGTAAAGGGAGAGCAACCTGCTCAATATGTCTTATAATTAGCAATTAAATGTTTCTATGAGACATTAAACATAATTAAGAGCCTATTACAGTTACTATTGAAATTAGTTAGGGTAATACTCTTTCTCACCTTCTGCAGCTGATTAAATATATACTTAATACCCATGCCTTAACTTGCAATCTTGAGAGTGTTTAGTGGATGAACACAGCATTTGACAGCTATGCTCACTGACAGGAGAGTGTTCTGTACATTTTAGACAAAGCTCAATGTCTTAAGTCTGATGCTGATTGGTTAGACAAGTATTTAAGCTGCGACTCAGCACAATATTAAACATGATGATGAGTTCAGCAGGTGTTTTTCATTGCTGCCTAAAACTGTCTACACTTTTGATGTTGGCTCATAATTGGATCATTTAGACTCAGTCTGAAGTGATTTTGTCTGCTTTTAACATGTCAATAAAAAATAAATATGGTTTCAACTTCTGACTTTGGACCTAGAAGTCTTAGTTTTATTATGAATGGCTTATATAGTTTAGGGTGAATTACTTATACATAATTATTTTTTTCTTATTTTGGAAATTCTCAGTTTAAACCATGAGGTTCCTGTGTTCTCTTTGGTGAGTTACAACCAAAGTTCTGAGATGAATTCTTTTACTTTGTTTTATCAATCTTGGCTCATACTTTGACCTATCTGTATCAGTCTGCCATCTATATTGAATCAGTGTTTTCTTGATAAGATGCAACAGCTTGTAATATAAGAGGGGTAATGATACAAACCATGCATATTTAGTCGCATAGAAATAGCAACTTACAGAGAATCCATTATGAAATATATAATCCATTAATAAAAAAAATCTTTATATTCTCATATATAAAGTCAAGAGTTGAATACTTTTAATTTTTTATTACCCTGCTAAATGCAGTCATAATCAGACAGTGAAAATTCTACATCTAAGAGTCAAATAAATACTTCACAAAAGAATAGTAATATAAAATATCATAGAAAAGCATGATTACAATTCTTTTTATATATATATGTTTCTATCTTTTATAATCTACTATCTTTCTTACTATTTACTTTCTCAGGCTTACCTTTTTTTTTTTTTTTTTAAAGATTTATTTATTTGTACATACAGAACTGGGGTACAGGCCAGAGGCTCAGGGGCGGTGAGAGGCTTCACCAGAGACAGAGTGGGGAGCAGAACAGGCAGATCGACGAAGTACACTGCTGAGGGGAGCAGCGGGTGGGTCAGGAGAGGTCTGCCACGCCATGTGGTCACCTCCGGGGCAGGCGGGATTTGAACTCATGTGGAAGTGGCTTTAGCTTCTCAGTGCAGTGCTTTAACCCGCTGCGCCACCAGGGAAGGCCAGGCTTACCTTTTAATAAGTCATTCTTGACTCCTTAAACATTCTTATCAAAATCAAGTTGGGTGTATCCAAAAATGAACTTACCTTACTCCAAACCAGTTATTTAGAGTTCCCTATGTCAGCAAGTAATGTCACTGTGTTCACCAGAGACAGAGTGGGAAGCAGAACAGGCATATCTACACTGCTGAGGGGAGCAGCAGGTGGGACAGGAGATCTGTCATTTCATGTGGGTCACCTTCCAGGCCATGGATCAAACTTGTGCTCCCATGGCTCTGGGTAGCTTCATAGTGCTGTGCTTTTTTTTCTCCTACATTTCCCATTAGTCACAACATGCTGTTTATGTTAACCCCTAAATAGCTACCAAATCTATCACATTGCCTACCTCAACTGCACCATATTAGTGTTACCTGGAGATAAGCTTCTAAAAGACATCCCACATATACCTTTGTGGACTTCAGAGGTGACTTTTCATATAGTGAATATGAGAGTAAATGTTTTATTTCAGGCCAAGATAAATTAGCATTGTAACAGATGAACTCTGAAAAACAAAGACTAGAAAAATATATGGAACAAAAATTCTCAAGATATTGATATCAGTTCATAAGACAATAAAAGACAGAAATAATGAAGACAAAGGAAACAAGATGAACCCAATGAATGACCTATCTTATTATTATGAGGAAGTTTGTATTTGTGACTCAAATGTGAGTATCACATAGAGTCTAGTCATCTCTCTGAGTTAAGGAATGAGTTGAAAGCACAGAAGAAGCTGGGTGGTTAGATTTTTCAGAGAACAGTGTATCAGAGAGGAGAGAGCTGCAAAAAGAGATAACTTTGGAGATCTTTTGGGAGTGCTTTTCATGTGTTCAGTTGAATAGGGATTAGTATGTTTCTATACTAAGGAGTTTAATTATAGATACAGAAAAACAACTTAAAAAACACTCAAAACAAATTCTGATTGTGTAGAGCAAATGTCACTCATATTTATGTAGTTGTTCATTTACTAACCTAAAAATTTTTGCTGATCTATTTTTCCTTTCCCAAATCCATTATTTCTTGGGTTCTGTCAGTTCTACTTTAAAAATGTAGCTACAATCAGATTATTTACTTTCTGAGTGGCTACACCCTTTTCTAAACCATTATGCTTTCTCCCTTGGAAAATTCCAGTAACTTCCTAATTTCATTCTGCTTCTACCCTAACTCTACCACATGGTAGCCAGAGTGATTCTTATAAACACACATCCTCACATACACACACACACACACACACACCAGATAATGTTTCTTACATCCTTAAAACCTTTCAGTAGCTTCTTATGAAATTGAGAATAAAATCTAACACCCTGCCATGATGTACAAGGCCTTATGTGATTAGATCTTCACCTGGACCTCCTCCTTTAACTTCTGCTATGCTACTCTCTTACTTGCACATCTCCTTCATACCATGCTAGTCTTCTTGTTCTTTGTCCAAGTAGAGGATGTGTCTCAAAGGACAGATATTTTGTCTGTTTTATTCACTGTTGTAATTTTAGAGTCTAGAACAGTGCCTAATACAGAGTATTAATAATTCTTAAATTAATTAAAAAATACTGAACCCAAAAGAAGGAAGAGAACAAGGAAACAAGAAATAAGAAATTAAGTAGACAAATATAAAGTGAAATGGTATTGATAATTCAATATTTGTATGGAACAAGTGAAAATGAATAGCAAGACTATATCTTAAAAAATATTTCTATAATTACATTAATTCACAAATATCTCAATTCTAATTAAGAGGCTAGAACTGTCAGATTAAACATAGAAAACAAAAATCACTATATGCCGTTTATAAAAAAAAAGCAGTTGAACTATAATAACACAATTAAATTTAAAGTATAGAAAAATATATCATGCCAACATTAGTCATGAGAAAACTTTAGTGGCTATTTTAATATCAGATAAAGCAGTTTTCAGAGCAAGGATATTAGTGATAAAGGCGGTCATTTCATATTGATAAAGGGGCTAGTTCATTAAAGAACACAAATACTGTAACAGTTAATGCAACTAGTAACAGAACTTCATATTACAGGAAGCAAGCACTATAAAGATAAATAAGCAATATCAAACAGGTCCTGTAACAAACTCATACATATGTGGTCCATATATTTTTTTGACAAAATTTAAAAAATCTTCAGTGAAAAAAAAAGGCTAATCTTTCCAAAACAAATTTTTACTGGAACAATTGGCTAGCCATATTTGCAAAAATGAACATTGGGTTACACTTCCTACCATATAAAAAATTAAATGAATCATACACCTAAATATAAAACATGGAATCATAAAACTTCTAGAAGAAAACATAGGGGAAAACTTTGTGTTGTTTGGCTAGGAAAATATCTCTTAAGTATACCATCAAAAGCACAATCTAACAAAGAAAACGAGTGAGAAATTTTATTTCTTCAATTTAAGAACTTTGTTCTTTAAAGCAATAGAAAGAGCATGAAAAGTCAAACACTGGTAGGGAGAAAATATTTGCAAATCACATGTCATCCAAGGAACTTGTATACAGCAAACATAAAGGGATTTCAAGATTCAGTAATCAGATGATAAACAGTCAAAAATAAAACAATGAAATTAGCATTGGCAAAAGATTTGCATAGACATTTCAATGAAAAAGATGTATAAGTGACGGGTAAGCACATGGAAAATGCTGATGGGAAATAAAAACCACATTTATATACTACTATATACTGATTGGAAGGTCCAAAATTAGAATAGTGATACTATGTTGAGTATGATGTGGAACAACTAGACACTCACGCACTGCTGGTTGGACTGTACATGTATTTAAGCCTTTTGGAAATAACCTGTCCATTTCTCTAGAATTTAAAAATATACCTACCTTATGATCCTGTCTATTCCTAGAAATGAAAAATGTATGTACAGACAAATATTTAAATAAGAATGTTCATAGCAGCTTTGTAAAAACCTCCTTTGAGAAACAACTGTGATGTATATCAAAAAATCCATGGATAAAAGCATTTGGATTATCTTCATACAATAGAATGGTGTTCAGCAATAAAAAGGAATGGACTATAAATATGTGTAAGATCATAGATGAAGCTCAAAATAATTATACTGAAAGAAGCAAAAAAAATCATACTTATATGAAATTCTAAAAAAAAATACAAATTATAGTAATTAAAACAGTTGCCTGGGGATTGCAATGGAGCTGAAGAAGTGGATTGGAAGGGAAGGGAAGGAAAAAGGGATTATAAAAGGAACAAGAGGAATTTATCTGGGTGATGGATAAATTACCTTTTTTATGGGGATGATGGATGGGTATATATAATCATTCAAAACCTAGCAAATAATACACTTTAATTACATTCAGCTAATGTATTCAGTTATACTCAAAGTGAGTTTTTAAAAGTAAAGTAGGATTTGACCTATTTATCTCATATGTTGGCATTTGACCTACAAAATACTAACATGCTGTTTAAGGATGTATCTCTTTGACTCAAAGCAATTATGTATTCCTAACAGTATCACTGCACCAAAGTCAGGATTGTATAAAATATACAATCAAAAAGAGCTTAGAGATTCTATAATAACTTTTATAGATTATGAAACGAGACTGGATGGAATAACTTGATATGCTCCAAATTCTATAAGAATGTACTAACTCATGGAAATAAGAGTTTTGATTTTCTGTCACTCATGAATTTATGCTGCAGTGACATTTTAATAGGTAGGCAGCATGTTGCGCACAAATAATCTCAAATTTGAATGACTAGTAGTAAATCCAGTGTTTGGAAACTTCAAGAAATCTTTTTTTTTTTATTGTTAAGTGTAGTTTCCTCTTAATAAAAATAATGTCTATGTATATTCCATAACCTATATTGTATATAATTTATAATTCTAAACATTATTAGCTCTGAAGTGGTAATAATCTTCAACTGGTTAAAAAGAAGTATACTCTTATATCAATGGATTTAAGTAGCTTTTTAAAAATATTTGTTTATTCATACAGAACTGGGGTATAGGCCAGAGGTGCAGGGGTGGTGAGACTATTCACCAGAGACAGACTGGGGAGCAGAACAGACAGATTGATGAAGTACATTGCTGAGGAGAGCAGCGGGTGAGACAGGAGAGGTCTGCTGCACCATGTAGAGCACCTCCTGGGCTGGGGATCGAACTTGCATGGAAGGAGGTGTGGTTAGCTTGCAGTGCTATGCTTTAACACATTGTGCCACCAGGGAGAGCTGATTTAAATAGCTTTTAAACTAATTTTGCTTACATCAAAGTCGTGTGGACATTTGCAATTTAAAGGCAACACTTTTCTCCTTCATTAAGAAGTGACTTAACAGCTACAGAAAAAAGGTAACTAAAATCACAAAACAGTCTATGCAACTTTATAACAATAATTAAATATATAAAAGGCCTAATTTTCTATCCATACTTTTCAGAACTACAATCAATAAAAATCCTTAAAGCACACACACAAAAAAGAAGTGACTTAAACCCTGTCTTTTGTGAATTGAATATATGTAAATAAATAAACTATAGTTTAGAAAAAGATTACGGAAATATTGGTTCTAGTTTAAGATAACTAAAGATGAGGTAATGGTGGCTCAGCAACTTGTTTTAGTTAGGACTTCACTCAAGAGATTTGGTTTGCTTCCCAGCTCCACAGTTGGGCCAAGAAAAGTAATTGCAGTGATTAATAATAATACTTGATTTTCTAGTTCCCAAGCCCACTCCTCAGAGCTGGTATTATCTGGGGGCAGAGAAGGAAATTGCAGTTAAGGAAATGAGTAGCGTTTCCTATCATTTAATTCTTTTTTTTTTTTTAAGATTTATTTATTTGTGCATACAGAACTGGGGTACAGGCCAAAGGCTCAGGGGCGGCGAGAGGCTTCACCAGAGACAGAGTGGGGAGCAGAACAGGCAGATCGACGAAATAGACTGTTGAGGGGAGCAGCGGGCGGGTCAGGAGAGGTCTGCCACGCCATGTGGTCACCTCCGGGGCAGGCAGGAATCGAACTCATGCGGAAGAGGCTTTAGCTTCTCAGTGCTGTGCTTTAACCTGCTGCGCCACCAGGGAGGGCCCTATCATTTAATTCTTAAGCATTACACTGTCCCCAAACTATTGTTCCAAACCTGCCTGTGTCACCCCATGAATTTTTACACAGGAGAGTTTCAGTATCTTCTTTTCCTGGTCACCCAGGAAGTGAGGGCAGAGTAGAGGCAACCTTCTCATTCGTTAGGGACAAGTTTTAATTCATGCCCCCCCTTTAAGGAGCACTCCTTCATCATGTTCCTAAGTTCTGCTAAGGAAACGGTAAGCGGTGATGGGGAGTGTAGATTTAAATCAATCAGGGTCTTTGCTTTGCAAACCAAAATTTGACACGACAAAAATAACACACATCTTTTGTCTTTAAATGTTTCTCATAGTCTCATCTCTGGCTTGATTCTGGTGGTCATTGTAAGGGGAGTCCAGAGATATCCAAGTGCTCATTTAGACAAATTAATAGAGAGAGAAGGAAAAACTGCCCAGGGCAGAGCTGTATTTCAAGATTCTAGTAGCCTTCAGCTCTGCCACTACCTAGAGGTGTTGCTATGGAAACCATTGCAAAAGATTAAATATATCAAGAGTACATACATGATTGTGAGAAATGGGCGGAAAAGGGAATTAATGTTGAAAGGACGTCTGTTCGATTTGTGGGATTTATACATTTTTTTTCTAAATTACACAAGAATTCCTTTTTAAATATAGAATTCATTAACAAATAAGGTTTGGCTTGCTGTATATTATATAGAGAAAGAAACACTCATATTTCACAGTAAAAATTATAGAGATGTGAGTTTTTTGGTAGTATGCTTGTTTTCTGACTACAACATCACTTTAAGAATAAACAGCCATCTCTCTTTGATTAGTAAAATAATCTTAGGAATATGTTGGCAGAGGGGTCTGGGGTAGGTAACTTGAAGTTCTTCACTTTTCCTCTCCTCCAGTCACCCATCATTTACATCAATTACTTTATGTTCAGGACCTGGGAAACAACTTTTTAACCCTTTTACTCTTTTCAGTGCTTCATAGAAATAACCACTAGGAACATTACAGCTAGATAAATCTCTTTTAAAAGTTCCTTAAAGTGGTATAAATGCTGTGGTTTAAGTTAAGAATTCACAAAGTTCTGGGCCCTCCCTGGTGGTGCAGCGGGTTAAAGCACAGCACTAAGAAACTAACGCTGCTTCCGTATGAGTTTGATCCCCGCCTGCCCCGGAGGTGACCACATGGCGCAGCAGACCTCTCCTGACCCGCCTGCTGCCCCCCTCAGCAGTGTACCTCAGAAGATCTGCCTGTTCTGCTCCCCACTCTGTCTCTGGTGAAGCCTCTCACTGCCCCTGCACTTCTCACCTATACCCCAGTTCTGTATGCACAAATAAATAAATCTTTACAAAAAAAAAAATTCACAAAGTTTAAATTCTTTGACAGAATTTTTAAAAAAATTGTTACTGTAAATTTTTCTTGATCTACATGATGTCAGTCATGGAATCTCACCTTCAGATGGGGTCTGCTGGATCAGAAATCTTCTGCTCCATGGAGTTTTGGCTCAGAAAGAGCCTTTGCAAAGCTAGTTCACTGTTTTGTCCTTAAACAGTTTGACCCTTTGCTTTTTTGGAAGAAGTTATATATTTAAAGAAGTTAGATTGAAGTTAGAAGAGTGCTTTTTTTTTTTTTTTTAAATCAGCTGTTCAGATGAGGTAGGTTTCTAAAGAGGAAAGTGTTTCCCTCTTTTGCAATTATTATGGGTCATGTTTCAAAGCAAATCTTTGTAAGGAACACATTGCACTTCGTTGTTTACTTTGCCCTTTCCCACAGCACAGAAATGCACCCTTTATTATTGCTGTCACAGTTGGCTGAAGAAGAGCTATCTTTCCACTAAGATGATGCTCTTCCAAGATTTCCTTTTTACATTATTCTGTTGTAAAGGTTTACTTTTAAGAATTGTTATTTCTCAAAAAAAAAAAAAAAAGAATTGTTATTTCTACTACATATAGATAAATCAACTTTTTAAAAAGTTAAGTAGTAGATTGTGCTAATGTTTTTTTTTTTTTTAAAAAGATTTTATTTATTTACTCGTACAGAACTGGGGTACAGGCCAGAGATGCGGAGGGTGAAAGGATTCACCAGAGACATAGCTGGGAGCAGAACAGGCAGATCGACGAAGCACACTGCTGAGAGGAGCAGCGGGCGGGCCAGGAGAGGTCTGCCGCGCCATGTGGTCACCTCCGGGGCAGATGGGGATCGAACTCATGCGGAAGCAGCTTAAGCTTCTTTGTGCTGTGCTTTAACCCGCTGCGCCACCAGGGAGGGCCTGTGCTAATGTTTTTTAAAATGTGCTCTCATGTTATTTCATCTGTAAGTTCGAGTTTGAAAAATAATTATCGCCAGGAGAGGAATGAAGGCTCATGGAAGCTTGGAGGGTGCCCCGGACCTGTCTAGGCTCTGCATTTATCACTCAAGGCGGGGCCTCTGGAACAGGTTTGAGCTCCTCCTTAGCCCATCATTGCTCGTTGGCTATTTTAAAATGTACAAGTGGGGAGGGACATCAAATACTGGGAGATAAAGGTTATAGGTGGAAGATAAAGAGGAATATCTTTAGAGAGTTTGTATGGAGAGATTTACTTATTGATTTTTTTTTTCTCCCTGGAGAGGTGAAATGATTACCAACCCAATTTTCTTCTGTTAATCAATATATAACATTAAAAACAAAAGCCATGTAAATCTTAACATGGTATGAAAGGCTACCAGCTGCTTTCTGACTAAGAAGCAAGTCGTCTATCTTCCTTGGGAGCCACTCAAATGTAGACCTTAGCTGATCCAAGGCTATTTCCTATTCACAGATTCCAGGACTCACTAGCTAAGGGGTGACCCAAACAAAGTGCCTCCAGCTTGCCTGCAGTTTGGAGAGGTGGCAGGAAAGAAAGTAATGTTGGAGAACAGAGATCCCCTCTATTTGCTAGTTAAGGATTTTTCAAGTATGGCTAATGATAGTATATTCCAAGTCAAGAGTCACCGGCTGTTGTTCGTTATATCCTTTTCAAAAAAGCACTTTTTGTTTTTGTAGTACTAGAGACAAGCCCATACTTATTTCAAGAGGACGAGAATTCCATAATTAAATTAATCTTACTGCTGCTCTTTGCTGTAGGGCTCTGACAACGGCATGTTAAATGTGTACACTTTGTTTCTTTTATAGATTTGTTCTGAATGATCTCACTGTAGAAGGCAAATGCAATGTCATATTTGAATGCATTTAAAAATAGAAGTTTACATTCAACATGCTTTTTCATTTGTGGATATTTTCTTCCTAAAGTGCTATCAATTGCCACTTCGTTTGATTCTTTTCAAATGCAGCTTGGCAGTAATGCTGACCACATCAATTTCATATTTTTTTCTGTCTGACTCAAGGATATCAGACACTGTTTCATCTTAATGAGGTCTAGTTCTACTCCTATTACCAGGCTATTTTACTCTGATAAATCATAGTGTCCCGTGGTGTCATTGCACCTTAATAGCAGGCGGGTGAAGAGAGAATGATGCTCCTAAGTCTCCACACTTCTGTCTTAACTGAACTATTGTTACTATGCCGAATTGCCTGGTCTGAAGAGCTTGAGCAAATTCCTATCCTGTGGATTTCCCTGTGTCATGCCTAGACTAGCCCCTCAGAGATGCTCTGATTCATGGTGTGAAACAAGGTCTCCTTAAGAGAATAAAACATGTGGTTCACTTGAAAGATTTTCTATTTCCTGGGAAGGGTCACATATGAAAGCTTTCCTCTTTGGTTTTTAAGGAATGCCAAAGCAGGTTGTAAAGACTACTTTCTCTTGAAAGAACTGAGTTAAACAAATGAGAAAAAAAAAAATCATACTTGCCTGCATAATACAACCAAGAGCAGGCCCTGAGATTAGCATTTATTCACTCAAATTCATTCAATACTATATGAACTCCGGCTTTGGGGAAAACATTCTAAATGGTGAGTGGAATACATAGAGGAATAGCTGAGAAAAGTACCAAATCTGGGGTAGGAGCAGGCGGGGAGTTCAGCTAGAGGAAGGATTATGAGTTTTGAGATGGGAAAATAGAGAATTTATATGGAATGAGGATTTTGGAAAAAGTAGGGTGAATTCTAGAGATGTCACGGTTAATTCAGGTAAGCAAAAGAAATCAAGAATTCTCAAGTTAGAGGTATGCTTTAGGAATATAAAACATAATTTATCCAACTTTTTCAATTCTTCCCAAATTTTATAAGAAGATTGAGATACAGGATTGAGGTTTCAGAAATAACACAAAGATAACTGCACATATACACAAAATAAAACAAACAAATAAACAAACAAAAACCCCGAGGTGACATGCAAGAGGACTGTGGAACATTTGTTCAATACTTTCCAAGACTTGTTTATAAGGTGGTAATACCTAAGAAGAGCTGCCTGAAGACATGCTAAATATACAAAATTTTCTTTATGGATTGAGAAGATTTGGGGAGGAGGGGATATATAATTCCATCCCCTCATAGCATATTTTGAGTTTTTTAGTGTCAAGACATAGATCTATATTGAGAGCTATTTAGCATTTTAGCCTTTTAAAAGCTATTATTATATCATGTAGAACAGTTGATGAGAATATTATAGAATATTCCCTCGAAGCTACCCAGGTAAAAATTTTCACTCAGTTCTAACTATCAGAACCAAGACTAATTATATTTCACCTGAGCAATTATTTTTACCCCTAATATCTTCAAAAAAATATTTCCTTCTCTATAGTAACTGCTAGAAAATGAAAATTGCAATTTAAAGCAGACAACTAGTGAAGTGTACTTATAGCATGATTTTTTCTTTTTCATATGCTTGACTTATAAAAGAATTATATGTATTCATGTACATCAATCAAATCATTTTTGAAGTAGAAAATGACTTAAATAATAACTAAAATGTGAATTACATAAAACACTTAATCTTTCAAAATATTATAGGATAGGACTTGAACTTTCTCCCTCTTTTCCCCAAGGGTTGAAGCTCTGAGTCACAGTACTATTCACTTACTGGAAACTACTACAGAAAAACAATATTTCAGAAAATTTCTAGACTTGTAGGGAGCCAGATATGTTCCCGGTTCATATTGTCTTTTGGCATTGTCTTATGTGACCAGTTTCCAGCTTGTTTAAACCAGTTGTTTAAAGACAGATCCCTAGAATAAATACAAACCAGGAAAGAAAAGATTTGGCAACTTTAAAACTCAGGAATTCCAAACAAAAGGATAGAACATTAAGTTCTTAAAGTTTCTGATGCAGGATTTCTGATATTAAGTACTATAAAACAACACAAATTTGGATAAAAAAAAAGGCTCTTCTTTTACATGTAAAGAAAGAGATACAAATAGTTACATACTTCATGCATTTAAACTAATGTTCCTCTTTTAGACAAACTTAATTAAGCCTTTACATACACAATTTCTCCTGGAAAATATACACAATAATCCTATAGTCAGATACATCTGTAAATAGTTGAAATCAAACAGTTCATGCCACTTACACTGCCAAAGTGACACCCCATTTAAATTTTTTGTAAATGTTTTCCAGATTTGCAAATCCTCTTTGATGTTTTAAATTTAATGAACAAGTGCTAAAATGGTTTTACTGTGAAAGTGAGACTTTTTGACCAATATAAAGTAATTGTCCAATTCCAATCACCTGCAGACACAAATTTTAGATGGCTAAACAGAATATACCTATCTGGGAGTCATTGACTATTTCACTAAAAGCATTGCGACTATCCTTGCAATTTCCCTTTGAGAACATCTGATCCACTCACCACCAAATCAAGTTCAACACCAGATAAACCTGATGCATTGAGCAATCTCAGTTCTCTTTCTCTCTCTCTCTTTTTAAAGATTTATTTATGCATATAGAACTGGAGTACAGGCCAGAGGTGCAGGGTGGTGAGAGGAATCACCAGAGACAGAATGGGGAGCAGAACAGGCAGTGTACTTCTGCTGCTGAGAGCAATAGACAAGTCAGGAGAGATCTGTGGCGCCATGTGGATCACCTCTGGGGCAGGGGATCGAACTCTCACTAAAAGGGCTTCAGCTAGTTTGCATTGCTGCACTTTAAACCTCTGTGCCACTAGGGAGGGCCTCAGTTCTCTTTCTAGAGTTAAGGTGATTCTCAGTTCTCTCACCAAGTACTCAGAAGTATCCCAGGGCTTTTAACAGGCCTAGAAATAAACCATTGTTTGTGATGAAGGGGGTAAAAATTGTGGCATAACAATGAGGGATATCTTGAGTTGTGTCTTAAAGGCTGAACCTTGAGGGAATGGGATAACAAATAACAAGGCTTTCACTCATTTTGAAGGGTTAAAAAGATATGTATACATTTGAAACAAACTTTTCTCAAAAAAGACATGATTTGTCACAAAAAGCCAGCACTTAGCAATGAACTCTCTTCCCTGATTCCTGGAAATATATATCTCAGGGAAAGACTGATACTTCTCAATTCAAAAAAAAGTTAACATTATATCCACATGTGACTAACAGAATGTTCTATGTACTTACTGCATTTTACAGGAACATGGCGACTGCTTTTCCTATAAGATCCCAGTCTTGAATAGTCACTAAGCTGTCTTGTAGAAATGAATCTGTTGGCCTAACAACAAAGGTAAAAGACCTACACAAAGAAAATTACAAAACATTGTTAAAAGAAATACAAGAAGACACCATGAAATGGAAAGACATCCCCTGCTCATGGATCAGGAGAATTAACATCATCAGAATGGCCATCCTACCAAAATCATTATACAGATTTAATGCCATCCCAATAAAAGTCTCAATGACATTCTTCAAAGAAATAGAAAAAATATTGATGAGATTCATATGGAACAACAAAAGACGTCGAATAGCCAAAACTCTCATGACTAGGAAGAAAGAGAATGGAGGCATTACAAACCCAAACTTCAAGCTCTACTACAAAGCCATAATAATCAAAACTGTGTGGCACTGGAACAAGAACAGACATGCAGACCAGTGAATTAGGATAGAACACCCACAGGTTTATGGACAGCTAATCTTTGACAAAGGAGCAAAGAAGATACAATGGAACAAAGAAAGTTTTTTTCAGCAAATGGTGCTGGGAGAACTGGGAAGCTACATGCAAAACAATGAAACTAGATCACTACCTCTCACCAAACACAAAAATCAACTTGAAGTGGATTAAAGACCTAGACATAAGAACGGAAACCATAAAATACCTGGAAGCAAAGATGGGCCAAACACTACATGACATACACTTTAGCCACATCTTTAAAGATAGAGTACCCAATGCAATGGTAGTGAAGGCAAGGAATAATAGATGGGATTACATCAAGCTAAAGAGCTTGTGGTACAGCAAAAGAGACATTACAAAAAACAGACATCCCACTGATTGGCAAAAAATTTTCTCACACAAAACTAGCGATAAAGGATGCATCACAAAAATTCACGGAGAACTGATGAAACTCAACAAAAATAAACAAGCCCATCAAAAAATGGGCAGAAGAACTGAAAGACACTTCTCCAAAGAGGAAATTCAGCTGGCCAACAAGCATATGAAAAAATTTTCAACATCACTTGTAATAAGGGAGATGCAAATTAAAGCCACAATGAGATACCACTTCACCCCAGTGAGAATGGTACATCTTAAAACAACTAGCAACAACAAATGTTGGTGAGGATGTGGAGAAAAAGGAACTCTCCTGCATTGCTGGTGGGAATGCAAACTAGTACAACCACTATGTAAAAAGCTGTTTGGAGGTTCTTTAAACTACTAAACATGGAGCTTCCCTATTACCCAGCAATCCCACTCCTAGTTATCTACCCAAAAGACACAAAACCACTTATTCAGAAAGATACCTGCACCCCCATGTTTATTGCTGCTCTATTCACAATTGGAAAGACATGGAAACAGCCCAAATGCCTAGAAATGGATGACTGGATTAAAAAGATGTGGTACATATACACAATGGAATATTACTCAGCAACCAAAAAAAAAGTCTCTTGCAGCAACATGGATGGAGCTGGAAAAGATCATGCTTACCAAAATAGCCAGAAAGAAAAGGAAAAATACGAGATGGTTTCTCTCATAGCAAGAATATAACAGAACAGGCGAGAAAATAATGATAATGATGAACAGCTATATACTAGAGACATTTTGTGGGGGTAGAGTGGGGAATGGGATCAAAAACAATGGGGGAGGGAAATTCACTGGACTATGGTGATGGCACATGGGTGATTTGGTGATGGGAAACCCAAAGGGATTGCAATTGAGATGGAAAAATGCACAAAAATATGTAAAAATAAACTATTATAAAATTTAAAAATAATAATACAAAAATAATAAAAAAAATGCATCTATTGGTACTGTAGATGGTACCAACATTGTACCAATTGGTGCCAGCTGGGAATTTGTCAGACATACTTTACCCCACCACAGACCTGCTAGATCAGAATCTCTGTGGCTGGAGATTTGTGCTAACAAGCAATCCTGGGCGATGTAGAACACTGATGAGAGGTTGCCTTCTGCAGCCAGGGCTCTTTCGCTCTTGCTCCCCACTACCTCAGTGTGGAGCCATGTCACACATTGCCCCGGGGCCATGCTGTGCAGTTGTTTCCTTCTAGCTGGCATATTTTCACCCTCAGTGCCAACAATGCAATTATCCTCTGTTAATTCTTTTCCCATATTTTATGGCTCAGTTCTTTTCTTCTTGCTGAAGAGAGAAAAAGTCTTCAATTATTCCTGGAAGAAGAGAGTGAAACTTTGATTTCTCAACTCCAATGTCATGTACTTCAGTGGCTTATTCACATTTATGTTGTTTTTAGTCAAAAACTTAATTGATCTCCTCAGAGGAGTATTTATTTATTATCCCATTTAAAAACTGGATTAAAGGCCCTCCCTGGTGGCACAGCGGGTTAAACTACTGCACTAAAGAAGCTTAAGCCAATTCCACATGGGTTTGATCCCCCGCCTGCCCTGCCCCGGAGGAGCTCCACATGGCGTGGCAGACTTCTCCTGACCCGCCCGCTGCTCCCCTCAGCAGTGTACTTCGTCGATCTGCTTGTTCTGCTCCCCTCTCTGTTTCTGGTGAGTCCTCTCACCCTCCGCAAATCTGGCCTGTACCCCAGTTCTGTATGAATAAATAAGTAAATCTTTAAAAAAAAAAAAACAAAACTGGATTAAAGTTCTCTCCCTGTGCACAGCAGGTTAAAGCACAGCACTGAGAAGCTAAAGCTGCTTCAGGATGAGTTCGATCCCTGGCCCCAGAGGTGACCCACCTCTCCTGACCCACCAGCTGCTCCCTTCAACAGTGTCCTTCATCTATCTGCTTGGTCTGCTCCCTACTCTGTCTCCAGTGAAGACTCTCACAGCCCCTGCACCTTGACCTGTACGCCAGTTCCATTTGCATAAATAACTATTTAACCAAAAAAAAAACCAAAAAAAACACTGGATAAAAAAAGGCTTCCATATCCAATATGGTTGTGTTAGTAACCTTTTTAACAAACAAAAGTCAAATGACTACCCAGTGTCCTCTGGTACTCCAGGGCTCTCTGCAGATGGGAGCTGACTGAATATATTTTCTATTTTCCAATCAACTGGCTGGTTTTTCATGTCTGTTTTACTGTAGTGTAACTAGTTGTCCTGTGCTTGCTGAAATTTCTGGTGCCTATACTTAGGCAATTGCAAGTAGAAAAATTAGGTAACAAAAAGGAAAAAAGACATAGAAAGCCCAGCAATAATATTGGTAATACTCCTTGAAGTACATGCTCTGCTAGTAGAGTCTTTAAAACCAAGCTGTGGGGGTTATATAGGAACTGTCCCAATATTTCAAGTGATATTCCTTTCATGGTTGTGTCATCAGTACCTCAAATTGTCATGCTTATATAGAATGCTTCCAAGTACTATTTTGAGATTTTTAAAGAATTCCCAAAAGAAAGTTTGGAGTAAGGTCAAAGGGCTAACTGCATTCTTGCCTTCAAATATACAAATTAAGGAATTTATTTCCCAAGAGCTGGCTTTAATTATTAGTCATATGGAACGTTTGGGATCCTAACTGGGGAATCAGGATATTACGTCGTTGTTCTATCTGACTGTTTTGAGCTTCAACAGACTGATCCAATTAATTGATTCTTCCACTTATTGCTGCCTTTTGTGAGCTATTATTCTGCTTCTTTTGAACTCCCCTTCCTGTTCATCACTCAGCCTTCACAGTCACACAGATACTCTTTTTATTTTTTTTTTTCGCTATTATGGTTTGAATATCTTGAAGAATCACTTCAGTTGCATAAGGATCTCACCTATGCACTGAATTTCTCAGGAATACAAAACAAAACAACACATATTGTTTATTGCCACCATAGCACTAACTATCTCTGACTATATTTTACTTATCTTCTAACTGCAATTAAAATTGTCATCTTGGTGGAATCTCAGAATTGCTCAGTAACTGAGCCTACATCCCTTTCCTTGAAAGCTTTGAAACATGTTCAGCCCTGTTTCTTTTTTACTAACATGTTCCCAATCAGCCTGGAAAATAAGGAAGTGTTAGCTAATAACTCCTAACCAGTTCCTTTTGTCTTAAGACTTTCCCTGTGGTCACGAGAACAGTTGTAGAGTTGGTGACACACACAATGTGCTAATTGTGTTCATGAGCAGAATATGATAAATAGAAAGGCTTACTGTTTTAGGGATATTGTTGTCTCTTGGGGCTTTTATAACAAAATACTATAGAATTAAAAGCAAAAGAAATTTATTTGTCACAGTTCTGGAGACTGAAAAGTCTAACATGGTGTCTTGTGAGGGCCTACTTTCTGCCTTGAGGATGGCTGCCATTTTGTTATGCCCTGTCATGGTAGGAGAGTTAAGGGAGGGCTCTTTAATAAGGCCACTAATCTACTTCGTGAGGACTCTTCCCCCATGACCTACTTTATCTCCCAGAGGCCCAACCTCACTGTACATTAGTAGTTACATTGTAACATGAATTTTGGAAGAACAAATAGTCTATCTATAGCAGTTATATATTCATATGTAAATTTATTAAATTAATAGATTGTCTGTGTTACTTTGAATTCAATATTTATGTATTTGGGAAAACAGTGTACAAACCCAAGAAGAAAAATAAAGGATAATTACGAGGTGACTATCACCAGATGCTCCTCCCTAGTTAAATGGAGTCCTAAGTCCTGCATTTTAACCATACTTTTACCTACTTTAACCTTCGTCTTCCTTCTTCCTCTCCCTTAATATTGCACTCCCAGCATGCCCTCCTGTGCCCTTTAACCCTACTCTATGTTCCATGCCTGCAGTCCACATGTTTTAGGTACTCTTCATCAATGGCTAGGGTTTTGGGTGAATCTTTCACTCTTCACTCTCAGATTTTTGCACTTTAACAGAGGAGAGTACTTCCATCTAGAAGTTTTATGAAGGCAAGAAGCTTGGATCCAGTATAGGTGTCACTGAATTTGTATGTACTGATTACCTCACTTGTGAATAATTGCTATGCAGGTTTCAAGATAGACTATGGGGAAAGTTAGTATAATGTTGGCGTTTAGATGGTGTAGAACAAGTATCTTTAGGATGTATTTTGGCGCATACTCAAAATGAAGATGTTGATTCTGTGTACCTCTTGAGTGTTTAGCGGCCCTCAGAATAAACCGTACCTGAGAAAATGAGTCAGTTTGGGGGATCTGGCGAAGTCTTTAGTTTCAGTGGGCAAGATCAAGGAGATTTTGTTGAATTCAACCTTGACTCACTCCTTTATGTGCCTCTGGGTTTTGCTGTTCTATGATGGGCTAGCTATAGCGAAAGAGCTATGCCAAGGCATTAGTGAGGGACCTCAAGGAGGGAAATATGTTTTCTTTCATGAAGTTCAAACACAAAGCTGGTCATTTTCAAAATCACGTTGGCTTACAATTCACAGTTCTATCCTGCTGTGTCAACATCATAGCTTTCATAGCCCACATAGTAGCAAGGCTTTTGGCAAACTTCAGGGAAAAGGCACAGAAAACAAAGGGCAAAGAGGGGCCTGGGTTAAGAAAAGTCACCACAGTCAGTGAGTAGAGAACACCAACCATTTTTAAAGGGAAAGACCAGGCTCTACCCTTCCTGAAACACTAGGAAATAGGCACTTTAGAAGGAGCTGTTGAGTGATCTTTGTTCCTTGTTTCTGTGTTTTATAGCCTGTACCTGATTGGCTTATGATTGCATATGATTTCTGTGATACATTGAATTTCAACACTTCAAGCTTTCCATTTGTGCTTTTATTAGACACATCAATATAAATATTCAAATGTTTATGTGAATTTTTGAATAGTGTGTAAAGATTATTACAATTATATAGTTCTGCGTTACATAGATGGCTAAAGACTAAGCCTGCATAAAAGATAATCTGCTTTTCTTCTATCTCTTTGTGGTCTAGTACTTCTGGACCACAAATATATATACACATATAATTATATACACACACACATGTATATATAATATACTCAACTATATTTTAGGAGGATTGCAATAGCCCAAACTGGCTCAGAGTAAATGTTCCTTGGCCTAACCACCCACAACAGTAACAAAAAATACAGAGATTCATAGTTTCCTCACGTGGTATATTATTTTAAGGGTGAGAGTTGTGTTTTATTTAATTATTTTTAGTCCCTACAGCCAGCGCTTAGAAGCCTTTATATGAATTTTGAGAACTAAATGGAAGGGTATCTGCTGTGTTTTTCCACCTTTGCTAGCTCCTTACTCATAACCAGAACAGATCCTGTTTCTGCTCCCATCTACCTGTGGGGGAAATCATTTGGTAGTCCCGGAAGGCAGAATGTGTAGCCCCCCCCCCCTTCTTTGTAGTCTTTAGAAAAGGACAGTGACTGAGAAGTATTTTACATATCTTCCCTGCCTGCTTATTTGAGAACTACAAAAAACAAACAAAAAAAAATACAAAAAAAAAGCTGCTAAAGTTGAAAAATGCCCAGGCTTTTACAAATGATTTATGAAGTCTATTAGCTGGAGCTCATTTTACCTACTCTTGATAGGTGGTTTGAGAAAAGGTGGAGGAGGAACTTGGAGATTTCTGGAATCCACTAACAGTTTTGGAACATCTATTTATTTATGTCTCTTTGATTATAGTTGAAAGCTAAATTTTGCATATTACAGTTTCTCTGTATAACTTCCCTCTTCACTTGTCCAGTTCACCCCCTCCTTTGTACTTTCATCCTTTATCTTCCCTTCTGTAGTGTAATTATTTTCTTTGAAAATGAAAATGCATGAATCTTTAAATGATTAATCCTATTTAGATTTGCAGCCAAGGGGACTTTGGTGAAAATCTTTTCAGATGATATATTCACTACAGAGATTTAGAAAGAACTGACCATTCATGAAAAGAACATTCAGATTAGAAGATGACATCTTAATATTACTCTTCATCGCGAGAGTACAGAAGTTTTATTGAACAAGCTAAAAAATTTAGAACATAATGTCATGATATATCCCATGTACATCATATACACTGGTATAATGGG
Organism: Condylura cristata; assembly: GCF_000260355.1. Lineage (NCBI taxonomy): Eukaryota > Metazoa > Chordata > Mammalia > Eulipotyphla > Talpidae > Condylura > Condylura cristata. The sequence continues at coordinate 5,246,946 of NW_004567131.1, forward strand.
GTACTCAAAAACCATTCTCAGCTCTTTCAAGTAAGACTCTTACATAAATACAAACTGTTAATATGATTGCAGTTGTCTATTTTCTGCCACTGACAACTTTTGGACACATGCACATACTATCTTCTACTTGTACCAAGTCTGTCAAAAAATGAGAAATGGAAAAAATCAAATGCTTGGAGAAATAACTACTGCCTATGACTTAACTGCTACGACAGTTACTAGTTTCAGAAGGAAAATAAAACCAAAAGAAAATTATTTGTCACAGTTGATGTACTGAATCATTGTACTGAATGAGTTATTCAAACTATTGGGTATTCTGTGTAGTGAGCCACTTCTGACAGCAGGGTGCAAGGATGCTTGGATTCAGACATTAGAAGAATGCCTTAGTTTCAGTTTATTGAATACAGTAGTATCTCTGGTACTTTAAAAAATATTAGATTTTCTGAGTGTTGCTATAGTTCATTAATGCAAGGTATGCTCTAAGATATAATTATATCATGTTATGCCTATTTCACTAAGTAAATTCTAAAAGGCAGGAGTGATTTCAATTTAAGCTTTTAGAGCACTTGCTTCTTCAGGCCTTTTACACAGTTCAACATTTATTTGTACATGAATTTTGTTGAGTGCGACCTTTGCTAAAAGTAGGACTAGTGTATGTTCATACATCCATATTTTTTCATTCTTATTTTCATGTATTTAATTAGTGGATACTGATTAATCAGAATTTATTGCTTACCCTTGGCATCTTACCTTTAACAGACATTATATTCCCTCTCCCCTTCTATCACCATTTCTGACTCTTAGCTCCTTTTACCTTCTGTCCTCTGTCTCTAAGGTGGACGTGGATACTTGGTGGTTCTCTCAAATGAAACACACCTAATCAGTTTCCTTCTGTTCATCTTTGGTGATATAGTCCTTCTGGTCACTTGGATGCTGAGTCTCATAGTAACCTTATAGTTACTTTCCTCGCCCTTCTGAATCTTTGATCCATCCTCAGTTCTGCTTTTACCATATGTTTCTGACTTCTAGACCCATTGTGCGCCATAATTCAGACTTCCACTTTTCTTGAGGGCAGTTATGCAGCCTTGAGCTGCTGTCTGTTTCATGTCCTTCCTAACTCCTGTCCAATCTATTCTTATGCTTAGATTCATCTTTCAAAGAAGACTAATCTGATTTTGATGATCACCTGCTCAGAAACTCTCAGGGGCTCCCCTTTGTCTATAGATTAGCCTATATGCCTGGCATGGACCCTAAAACTGCTTTTCTATTATCTCTCCTAGCCCTCCACACTACACCAGCTTCCATTATTGTCTCACTTCTTTTGTTGATATCAGTTTATATCTTGTGTGCTTTCTCTTCCCACGCTCTTATGTGAAGGGCCCAAATTCTGTGTTACCTTCAAATCTTGTTCAAGTGCTATCTTCTTCATATAGCTTGATCCAACTTTCTAGTCAGAAGTGACTGTTCTGTCTGGTTTCCAATGACACATGTATCAAATAAACAAAATTTACTTGAATCAGAACACTATTATTTGGTGGCCATATACTGATTGTGTATTTTTTTTTTGAATCAAAAAACAGCATTCATAACTGTGTATAACACAAACTCACATGTTTGCCTCAAAAGTTCACTGGTAGGCAAATTTTGACAAGGATGTATCATTTATTGGTTCCCCCGAATGTACTACAGAGTCAATGTCCACTTTCTTGTGATTAACCAGTACATTATGACAATGCATTTCACCATTACCCTGGAGTAGTTATGAGGTGACTCTTCTCTGGCCTGCTGCTGGGCAAGCTTCAGCCATGTGCAAAGCAGACCTTGGGTCTGGGGAGGACAGGTGGGAAGAGAGATCAGAGACAGCCAAAGGAGACAAACTCAGAGGAAAGCATGCCTGCAATCCTTCAAGCAGAAATTAAAAGGATAGCTAAGCAAAGACAGTGTAATTCAGGTGCCACAGAAAAGGTTTCTTCTAGACAGATGGGCTTTGTTGCCAGATTTACAGAGATAAGTTTCATCTTAATGGGATGACTCAGATCTTCACTTTTAGTTCCATCTAGAAACTTAGAGACAATGTCCAGAAAAGATAAATGCTTGGCCCTTTAGCAAGTATTATGCTTGACTTGTGCATGTTTTTGTGTATCAGTTAACAATGAGAAATGAAGTGCATCTTGAATGACTCTGCCTCCAGTGCACTGAATGATACCCAAGTAATCAGGAAAAATGATTATCCCCTGTAAGAGTTTTGCATGAAAAATCATACAGAACGTGTGAGATTACTTATTAATTTATACATTTGGATACATTAAGGAAAAATGACTCTAGAAATAAGCATTTACTCTTACCAACTTTTGGTACAAGTAAAATGGTTAAGATTGGTTTTATAAATAGTAAAATGAGTTCAGTTAATTTAGCAAGTAAAGGCACAGTATCATGCTTCTGCAAAGCCACTATGTACTGCTTCTGGATTATTTCTTAAAAACTATTTTTTTTTCATTCCTATCAGTTCTTAAACGAAAGATTTCAGTAACATCTGCAGATATTAAAATTATGTTTTTCAGCTGTTTGCCAAGTTGAAACATTCTCTTTCTTGGCCTCTAAGCATCTTATGTGCAACTAACTTTGCTGCAGCTATTTCTTGACACTAAAGAAACTTTCCTGTAAAAATGAGAGATTTTTGTTGAGGAAACCCTGTATTTAATAGTCTACTTTTTTCAACATAATAAGATTAAATTTTCCTTGGGAAAAAAAAAAGGAATAAGAATTTGGGCACTTCAAATCTCATCAACTTCATTTGATCTCATATACTATCTCGGCTTATCTTGATAGGAAAATGCCAAAGGCTCAAGTGCAGTAAGACCCTGAGAGCATTTTCACTCATCAGGAGGTTGATTAAGCTTATTATTTGCTGTCCAAAAAGCTTCAGGTGTTTATTGACCTAGACTAAACTTGAAAACAGCAAAGGGAAAAAAGGAATGTTTCCCTAATTGAAAGCCCCAAGGAAACTGGGTCAACAAGTAGAGATGTACACTTCTCAGGGCAAGCTGAGGAGTTGAGCTTTCCTGCCAAGAGTCTGTGGCCTGGGAAAGCTCATTTTCCATCATCTCTCGAGACCAGTGATATCCAACACTGCATTTACAGAAGCTCAGCTATGTTTTCACACCTGGTTAAGTGTCCATATTTCCTTGCATCTAAACAAGGAGTGAGTTTTATGCATATATTTCCACCCAAATATTTGAACTCTCAGGAGGACCAGCCAGCAGTCTAGTTCTAGAGTTGCTCTGCACTGAAATCCAGGTTTATTCAGTACCCACAAAGGATCATGATGTTTGCCAAGAAAAACAGCACAGCAGCTGCATCTTTGCTAGTGTCATGCAAGCTTTAAAATATTTTTAAATCACCACTTATTTAAAATATTATTTTTAAATCACCACTTATGAAAGGACAGAACCTTTGGCCATACTGGTGGTTTTTGTTTGTTTAAGATTTATTTATTTGTGCATACAGAACTGGGGTACAGGCCAGAGGCTCAGGGGTCATGAAGGGCTTCACCAGAGACAGAGCGGGGAGCAGAACAGGCAGATCAACGAAGTACACTGCTGAGGGGAGCAGCGGGCAGGTCAGGAGAGGCGGGGATCGAATTTATGCGGAAGTTGCTTTAGCTTCTCAGTCTGTGCTTTAACGTGCTGCGCCACTAGCGAGGGCCCATACTGGTGCTTTTAATGAGGTCTAGTTAGTCCTGTGCCTCGACTCATGTGACTTTTTGTCTCCTTGACTCTGGCTTTCCCCAAGTTATTAAACCACCATTTTTAAAAATATAAATCAATTACATTGTACTACAAGAAAATTTTGTTGTATTTGCCAGAAAAATATGAATGAAAGAATTATTTGAGAATTGCTTCTGTGATAATTTATACAGTTATTTTTATTTTATTCACAACTGTGTATTGATGGTGGAAGTTATAACTAACTTGATTTTTCAGTTGGATAAGAAAAACTGTCTGCTTAAAGAGTTGAAAAAGATTGTACCCTAAATGATCTGAAGTGGTTATAAAATCCTGTTCTTCAGACTTATTGATATTGTTTTTGGGGGAGGGGAGATTGGGAAAGCAACAGACACGGGATAATCTTAAAGAACATGCATATCTTCCCTAATTCTAAGAAACATCAAATAAATCAAAATATGTTTTCTTTATTCCAAATGGAAACTTTTCTTATCGTTTCTGTGTTGTCAGTCTTTACAACTAAAGAGAAATTAGGGGATGACATCTGGAATTTTAGCAGCCAAGGTAAACAATCTTCTATTAAACCCAAATATATTGTGGCACTGGTAAATCTCCTCAACTTACTGGGAGGTTTGCTAAGGGCTTGTGGGAATGGAGAGTTAGATCAGCCAGGGATTTCTAAATTGAGATTTTTGCCAGTGTTCCCATCATCTTAAACAATCACATTTGAGGGGTTTTCAACCAACTGCTGCATTTTCACCTAGACAGTCCATTATCTAACCTCACTTATACACTGTGGGGTTCACTGTAAATTTTGCTGAGCTTGATCTGTGATAGGACTGTCTCTTAGAAGAAAGGAAGTTGCCAGACAGTTACTCTAGCTCTCCGCTTCTGTTGTTGTGGTAATATTGTACCTTTGTTATTTTCTTATATTTTTGCTGCTGCATTTTTAAATCCTAAAACCAAAAGCTCCTGCTGAAAACTAGAGGTGTCATGCAATCTTTTTAGAGAGCTTACAACATAGCAAGCACATAAATAAGTAGTTGGAGCAGCCCAAAGTCTAGGGAAATAAGCAGAAGCACAGCAATCTCACTTGCAATCGGAATGTTAATTCTCACTGCAGGATGATTATGTAGTAGTTAGTGAGAAAGGTGAAACGAAACAGAACAGAAATTGAAACATTCTTCAGAAATTGAAATCCTGTCTCCAAATGTCTATTGTGCAATTGCCAATAATTCATATTCCAGGCACAGAAAGGATTTTGGCTTGTCCTGTTGAACAACATCAAGTTCAAAAGGAGGAATCATCCATACTTTCATCCATTTGGACAATCCAGCACAGATGTTCAGTCTCTATTAGTCTCCACTCAGCCTTGTTGTACTTTCTCTGCAGCTTCAAGTCTTAGACCATCTGGATTCTCAGTCCTGTGGTTTTGATATACCAGTCTTTCCTTCATCACTTGTTTGTGAAATTGTTGGATACAATCTGAGAAGCATATATATTTTTTATTCTTATTTCCTTCATTATTTCACCCCCATACAGATTCTTTTTGCGGAGGAACTCAGGACTACATGTCACTAATAAAGGATTTAATTTGAAGTTCAGTTATGCCTTGTTGGGTCAGTGATCTGGGAGCCAAATTATTGAGACCTGATGATGACCTGACAAAGAAAAAGTCAATCAGAGCAATTGGAACCAGAGGGAAAAAAATGTGGAAATACTAAGATAGGTTTGTGAGGGAAAGACTTGCAAAGAGCCAGGAGGTCGCTAGAAGGTCAAAACATAGTTATGTGACCTATTAAAAAGTTACTGGAGGAAACGAAAAAGTTTTAGGAAAACCACTAAAGAGGTGCAATTTAGTTGAGAGGGTAAAGAATTTTCCACTGTTAAACTCTTGAGAGTCAGGCTGCGATACATAAAACATAGCCAAAGTCTGACTTTTTATCATAATGTGTCTTTACCTTAATGTCTTTATATTCATAGTGACTAGGGAATATGAACACTTATGATTATAATAATGATATTAGCAAATAATTATATCAGAAAAATGTGGAGTATTATGGTGGACTGAACATGTATGCTGCCCTTATTTCCTCTCAGAAGATTTCAAAACTGATAGTAATTAATTTTTTTTAAAGATTTATTCATTTGCATACAGAACTGGGGGACAGGTCACAGGTGCAGGGCCAGTGAGAGGCTTCACCAGAGACAGAGTGGGGAGCAGGACAGGCCGATTGACAATTATACTGCCAAGGGGAGCAGAGGGTGGGGCAGGACAGGTCTGCCATGCCATGTGGGTTACCTCCCTGGTTGGGAATCGAACTCATGCTGAAGTAGCTGGAGTTTCTTAGTACTGTGTTTTAACCTTCTCTGCAACCGATAGTAAATAATTTTTAAAAGGTTTAAGGCCCAAAGACATAAAGGCTGAAACAGGAAAGAGGACTAGAAGTATCAGTGAAGATGGAAAGCAGAGAAAGAACTGGAAAGAGACTTTCTAAAATCTCTGTGCCTTCGAAGTGAGATAAAAATGAGGAGTGCTTGTATTTTATAGAGTGAGACCAAGCTTAAGAGTTGGCAGGAATGGAACTACAGCAGGCTAGAAATTCTGCTTCTGAGTAGCTAAAACCTCATCTCTCCTTTCGCTGGCACTGCTGATTGACTATTTTCCCCAACTGCAGGAGGAGACAATCAGAATTTCTGTAGAAACTGGAGCAAAGATTTTGGAGTCTGACATACCACGGCAGTTTATGGCAGGGTTTTGCTGTAGCAAGAACAGGGGCTATGTGTCACTGACAGATGCATTTCCTACTGTTAGTTCCCTTCCGTGGTGAAGTCCTTCATCTCCTGGGAGTAACAGGAAAAAGGATTTTTCTGGGCCCTCCCTGGTGGTGCAGCGGGTTAAAGCACAACACAAAGAAGCTTAAACCACTTCCGCATGAGTTCGATCCCTGCCTGCCCCAGAGGTGACCACATGGGGAGGCAGATCTCTCCTGACCTGCCCGCTGCTCCCCTCAGCAATGTACTTCATCAATCTGCTTGTTCTGCTCCCCACTCTGTCCCTGGTGAATCCTCTCACCCTCCGCATCTCTGGCCTGTACCCCAGTTCTGTATGAATAAATAAATAAATCTTTAAAAAAATATAGTATTTTTCTCTGAACAAATTGATTGGCTCAATAAAAGAGACCAGTTACTCTTGGATAATTTGGGATGGTTTGGTGAAATGGCTAGTCCCTGTTTGGCTTCAAATATAAAGCTCACAAGACCAAAGAGGTAGTCCCTCAAACTTAACTATGAGCTAAGAATCTCTAATTCCTTAGAAGAGAAGAAAGAAAGACAAAACAAACTAAAAAGAAAGATCAAAAAAATGAAAGTAATACTAAATGTCAGCAAAAAAGAAAACTAAAACTAAAATAAATGTGACAGTATAATCTGGGAATAATAAATATTATCCTTAGAGAGATAAGGAAGTTTTTTTAATGAAACATTAATATACATTGTTCCAGTATGCAATAGAAAGAACTGTTGAAAAGAATAGCAAATTAAAGTGTTTGATAGAAAAATAAAAATATGAAGTTAAAAATTGTTCAGAAAATAAGAGAAAAGCAAAGAGGACTTGCATCACTATGAAAGGAGAAAAAGATAGAAGTAGAGTTTCAATCCAGTAATTAAAATATCTAATAGGAATTCAAGAAAGATAGATAAAGAAAGGAAGGGAGAAAATGTTCAAAATCAAGGCTTGTTATTAATGGAATTTAAGAGTAACAGAGAGATAATCCTAAAAGCTTCTACAGATTAATAAAACAGAGAAAATAAAATATACTCTCCCGACCCCCACACACCCTCTGAGTTTACTGTTGCCCCTGACTACTTAGTAACCACAATGGAAGCATGGAAAGCAATATAACAGTGCCTTTACTATTTGGAAGGAGTAGTTTTTAACTTGGAATTCTTTATTCCATCAAATTAGCAAATGAAAGCAAGGATTTTAAAAGACATACAAAGTCTAATAAATGTGACTTTCCTCGCATCTTTTCTATTGAAACTACTGGAGATTGTTCTAGAAAACAAAGGAATAAATAAAGAGAAAGGTAGGAGATCAGGAAACTGCATCTGGCACAAAAGAAAGAAAAAAGTTCCCAGATTGATGGTGAAGTGAAATCACAAAACTGTCGCTGCATGTTGAGTAAAAATAGGACAGATTAGAGCAACAGAGAAAGGAGTGCAGGAGAAATAAATCAATAAATATTAGTGTCCTTGATGTATGTGGCCATGTTACAAGACTCCCATCCCTATCTCTGCCAAACAATGATTTAGTGATGGGCTTTGAACACAAATCAAACCAACCAACCAAAGGATTACTAACTTAAAAAAAAAAAATTACATGAAGGAAGAAATATTATGATCATTTACTCTGTGATCGTTTACACATGTTTGTATGTGCATCTGTGTATTGTATAAGAAAGCTTAATTCTCACCTGTTCTAATAGGGTATTGACCTACCTGAATTTAGGTAGTATTTGGGAGAAAAGAAGTAGTTATCAAAGGGACCATCTAGAAAACGGAAAGCCATTGTTACTTGGAACAAAACTATGAGGTTACAAATAAATTACAAGAGAACTTATCAGTTATGATAAATTTGTTAGCACCATTCTAGTTTTTCAATTAGGTGCAAATACTGATTTAGTAAAAGCAGAAGTTCTAACACTGCACTATGTAGTAGACAGTCTTTAAATAACGTAGCACGACTTTTTTCTTTTAATTCTCACATAACTATGAGGTAGATACCTTTTTGCCTGTAAGGTAGATATTCTAAAACTTCAGGTAGAGAGCAGATAGGAAACCTCGCAAGATCATATGGTGTTAGTAGGTGCTTTACATAGGCTATGAACTCATTCTGTGATGTCCATGACATATGGATTTAATCACTAAAGTATTCTACTTTTCAAACCATGTTTATGTAACGGTTAGGTAGCTTGAAATTGTACTTTATCATAGTATTTAGTTCATAAAGCTATGATTCTAGGAACTGCAGTAACAGTGTTTAATTGCAAGAGTTAAAGAGCTTAGAACTGATATGAATAGGATGCTAATGTGACGGAAATAAGGTAAGTAAGAAACATGAATCACTGTAGTTTAATGCTATTAGGCCATGCGGCCAGGAAGCTGGGGCCCCAAAGCGGGTCTTACATTTCAAAATGAAGTGCCCATTCCACTTCACAGAATCACCCATCTGGAAACTGGGCATGATCATGGGTACGACCTGCCAAGCAAAACACTAGAAAAAGCACTCTATGATTTTTGTCATCCTGGCTGCTGGATACATCTAGGAAAAGAAATGTAACTTATTTAAAGTCAGCACTGTGTGACTGCCATAGAAATCATTCCATGCCTTTCTGGATAATTTTGAGTAACAATGAATAAAGTAAAATGCTAGTACTGAGTGGATATTGAGTTCAGTGTCAGAAATACCTCATTTATGATCAGTTTTCAGCTTTTTGGCTAAGATCAAGTGTAAATGCACTCACTACCTCGTTATTTACATGAGCAGATACATTATTTTAGGGGGTTGTTCATTAGGGAAATTGAAATTTTTGATGTTACTCATATTCACTTAACTTGCTTCTAGAACTAAAATAAAGTAGATTATTGCCTTGGTGTTGCAGAAAGTTTGCTTTCAAGAGAGTTGGGGGAATGTGTCTCTCCTTAGATTTTTACAGGAGAAGTTAGCAAGGTCACACATCATTGAAGTATTGGAGACTGGGGACTGCCAACTGTCTTCCTTTCTTTGACATTCCTAGTGCTCTTAGTTATCTTTAGGATAAGCCCTGATTTTTATATTAAATATTTCAGGTCTAAAGCCTAAGGCATCACTCATACAAATTTTTCACCCATGGGTCCTGAGCGTGTACAGGACATGCCCCCAAATTCAGTGTCTTCCATTTTGCCTTCTCAGCAGGATAGACATTTAAATAAGGATTATGTTGTAGACATTAGATTATAAAATTTATATACTGTTGGTGCGTTTGACTCTATAAAAATTGGTTTTCATGTTCCACTTGGATTTGGCACCAAATTAGGAAGGACTGAACTCTCACCCTGGGGAGCCCTCTTGACTTCTCAACCACAAACTCATGTTCACTGAAATCTTAGAAGAGGCCACAAGTAGTCTGGTTTAGATACCTGCCAACATTTTCCTAAAGAAAGCCTTTAACCACTTTCATAATTTACTTTTAAAACTACCCAGTCCTTGCAAGTCAATGAGACTAAACAGTGTCAGCTGCTGGCTGAGAGCTATTTCTCTGATGGCTGTATTAATATTTCTGTGTTCTCACCTCCTTCCCTGGGAGGCATCAGCTTGCATGACTGGAGCTATTAGTTCCACCCAAGATTTTAGTCTGAGGCAAGCCAGAGACAGATGATGTGGAAGACAGATGTTTCTGAATCCAGATTCACAAGCTTGAGAATGTATCAAACACCCAAGGAAAGACGTATTATTCTATCTCACTTATTCGTTCAGAATTTGGGTTCACTTGAAGTGTGAGACACAGACAAGCTACTTGCCTATGTATAATAGATATTCTGGCTTCCTTCTCACCATGTATCTCTCTCCTTTTGTGTTTTGCAACTTTTTTTCTTTCTCTGTATTGCGAAGAATAGCTCAAAGCTGTGATGCTCGCTGAGTTCGAGTTACTCCTTTTTTAGAGAGGTCAGTTATGTGCATCTCTTTTTTGATTTGCATTTTAAATTGCTTTACTTTAAATCTTGGTTCATTCAACAAATTAAGCAATGACATTAGAATAGTAACTTATTTCACTTTAAAGGATATCTTCCCCTCAAAACAGGAATTGCATGCAGAGACACTTCTACACATTGGTAAGGATCACTTGTTGTATTAAATCTTATTCTTAAATCAAAATTAACTTCTAGAATTCAGTAATGAACTTTATTAGATATTTACAGCCCCTGAAGACTCTTTCAAAGATATTGACCTAACATTAAGAGAAAATTCTGGGTAGGGGAGGCTGAGTCTCCACAAATGACTATCTTTAGATTTGGGATTCAAATAGTTGTTTTGGGTTAGACTCAAAGTAGAAAACAGTTTTGGGTCAGTCATTTTTTGGTAACTTTTCTCTTCTTGGATCCCCAACTTCCCCTGCAGAAATGTATGAGTCTTATCAAAAACAGAACTAACAAAACAGAGCTAGGTGAAACTGGAGAATGGAGTGTCCTATGGGCCAGTGACCCTGGTTACACTTGAGATACTCCATGCTAAGTGGTCTTTCAATCACAGCTCTTTTTAAAAATCTGTTGGATGAAGGAGGCCTTCATGTCACCCATGGTTCAGTTCATTTTATATGTGGTTCCTGGTAAAAATAATAACCTTTGTTATCAAGGAGTTCATTTTCTTAACTTCTGCTTAAGGAAGCCTCCTTTCTTAATAGTGTAAGTGTATTCCTTTCAATCACAGCTCTTTTAAAAATCTGTTGGATGAAGGAGGCCTTCATGTCACCCATGGTTCAGTTCATTTTATATGTGGTTCCTGGTAAAAATAATAACCTTTGTTATCAAGGAGTTCATTTTCTTAACTTCTGCTTAAGGAAGCCTCCTTTCTTAATAGTGTAAGTCTACTCTAACTGCAGATCAAATATACTTCCTTCCTTCTTCTACATAGCAACTACTCACTGTTGCATTCACCAGAATACTTATGATAATCCGACTCTTTAACGGGAGGTTTGCAACTTGCGGACATGCTCATGCGATAGGGATGACTGTGTGTCTGTCATAAGATGGGTTGTTTTAAGGGCATGGGCCTAGCATCATTGTCAGTGGGCAAAGATTCAAACAAACTACAGTATTTACTTGTAAGTGAGAACACTTAAAAAGGACATCTGCAGTGGCCCTATGTAAAGAAACAATGGTACAGATGGGAAAGATGGTGGGGAGGATTTAGGGCTACATTACTTCTCTGGTGAAGCTGTGTGCATTATTGTCTACAAATGAGAAAAAGCAAGTTGCTTATACATAACTTACCCATCATTTCTGTCCCTCAGTGGAGGCCCAGGTGGGCTGTAGAGGAAAGGGAAGGAAGAAGGGGAAAATGAGCAGTGCAACAAAGACAGTGTGACTGAATTTTGGCTCCTAAAAATTCCAGTAGGGCATGATATTGGTATGACTCCCCAATACCCTTTCATCTTTATTACCATAGCCCTCGGCATCCCCTCTGTTCCTTTCTGCAGTCTCCCAGGCATCCAAATTTTTTGTCCTTGGAATGAAATTCAAGCCTAACATTATGCTCAATGCCCTACATGATTTGGCTGCTTCTAATCTCCAGTTTTATCAGCTAAGTAATCCCAAATTACTGGAAGTCCCAGTCCCACACAATTACTTTCAGCAGTCTTCCATGGTGTTCTCTCCTCATCCATGCTCCTCCACAGTCTTCATTTTTTTCACTCTCTCAAAGCCAAGGTCCACCCACTATTTCGATTTCACCTGGGGAAGCTTGTGAACGTGCACTGTTCTCTTAGAGATTCTGATTCAAAAGATTGTAAGAGAGACCCTGGAATGTGCAATTTCAAAGGCACCCCTGGAAATTCTGAAGGGCAGTGAGTTTGGAAAACACGTATAGCTATCAACCCTCTGAGAACCTTTCCTGCTCTGCCCCCTCAACAATAAGTTATTACCGTACAAAATAGACTTTTGTGTCATTACTTTTATGATTCCTCAATAAATGTCTACTCCACAGAGCAGGGGCTCCTCTGGCATAGAAGTGGTTCACAAAGAATTTGTTGAATTGAAACTGGAGAACTTTTTCTGGCTCTTGCTCAAGCAAAAGCAAGCTTCTTTTTGTATGATTTTTGTTTGTTTTTAGAGAAATGGAACTTAAAACAAATAAGCTACTACAAAATTATAAATAGTATGAAAGTGAAATTTCTTACAAAGGCTGATAATTAGTCCTTGTTGGATGAATCTAGGCACGCATGTTTACTTTTTTTTTTTTGGTGAAGTTTTACTCTAGTCATATCCCTGCTATATGTTTTAAGTCTGTTATATCATGATGTAGAAGGCATAATTTTGTTTTCTCAGGAAGAAGAATTGCATTTTTTTTCCTCCTCTTTATCTCCTCCTTCGATGTCTCTCTCTTGCGCACTCTCTCTGTCTCTCTCTCTGTCTGTCTCTCTCTTGCTCTCTTTCTCACTCACTCTCTCTCTCTCTCTCTCTCTCTCTCTCTCACACACACACACACACATAAGCACAAAATTTTAGGATAAGTTCCTCTAGGAATGAGAAACAATAGCTGATCAGCTGAAGAGTCTCACATGTATGAGAGTCCACACTCTTCCTTTGTTCCACACTGTGTCACATTTTTAGCATATCCTTGCTTCTGGAAGTCTCCTGAAGCAAATTCATTTCATAGATGCTAAGAGAAACAATGCCTGACGCTGACTCTCCTTAGCCAGCACTGGAGATACAAAGTTACGTTGTTAGCTGTTATTTTTATTGATGCAGATCTGATTAAGACATTAAAGTGATTCATTTATTTTGTTGATGCCCTGAAGGCTAAAAAAATATGCAGCACCATTTTTAAAAAAAGAAGCATCCAATAATTAAATATACTTTCCCAGAGAACTGAGGAGCAGATGTTCTGTCTCTTCCATGGAGTGGGAGGGTGTGGATACTTCGGGGATTTATACCCAGTGCACATTTCATAATCTTAAAAAGTCAAGGGGTTTGAGGAAAGTCCCAAAACATGGGAGGTCTAGATGGAATGAATTCAAACTTATGCAGCCACACTAAAGGAAATTTACCACATATTTTGGCAATTATATATTTTTGAATTTTTTTCTCCATATTCTCAAGATGTAAAAGATTGTTATCACCATAATTTAATAAACTTTTTGAAGAATAAAACATTTTTACTTGGCTTGGGCAGTTTTACTGAATAAATTATTAGAGTGAAATTGTCAGAGGAACAGTGAAGAGCCAATGGAGTCTGAAAGATGATCCGAACAGGCCTCATTCCCATCGCCAGGCTGATGAGATCTTGGTTACCTGGTCTTAGAGGTTCCAGGCTGCCATGAACTCAATTCTTGAGTGTGTGAGCGGCTGGGAAATAGGGATGGAGCTGAACAGCCAGGCAGAGGACAGGAAGGTCTATGTCTCCTACTATGGCCCCACCTGCTATAGAGTGCATCTATCCATGTACTGATAATTAATATTCTCTCTGCTCACCCAACCTGCCTTGTAAATCAGTTTCTCTCTAGGAGTCTGCTTGTGGGTCTTATCCTGAGTTCTTAAGCACATAGGGAAGGACTCACAAACTGAGACACCAGTAATTTCTGGGGTTTCCCACTAACAATCTTTGTAATAACCTACCTGGCTAAAGAAAAGTGAAGACATTTAAAAAATGAGCCAACTTTGGATGAAAAATCATTAATAGTATATGGAAAATTATTTTCATTCTTTTTATTTTATTTAATGTAAACTGATTCTGAAATAAGAAAGACTATTCGAATCTCCTTAAAATTCTTTTCAATTGTTTATGTCTGATGATCCTTCCTAATTTCTGCCTTCCCTTATCTTCTTCCAAAGGATGGGCAGAAGTTATTGAAAGACTCCTCAGTTAAGTCCTATATGCTTAGTGTTAGTGAATAAACAAAGGGTAGCCAGGCATTCCTAAACTTGCATGTGCTCCCTGGCCAAAAAGGCAGACAGATTCTTAGTGTGAAAGATAATTATATTATCTTTCCTTTTCTTTCCTTCTTTTATTAGGTTGATTTTTAATTAATCAATTAATTACTTTATGTCTATCATTCTTCATTTGCACATTTTTTCATGTTGGTTATAATCCCTGTGGACTTCCCACCACCAGTTCACCCATGTGCCATCACCATAATCTCATGTGCTCTTCCCACCCCAGTTTTGATCCTATTCCACTCTCTACCCTGGTAGAATATCTCTCATTTGTAGTTTTTCCTTGATTTTTGTTTTTACTTTATTATAATTACTTTTTTTTCCTGATCCCTTGTGTTACTGCTATGAGTGAAGCTATCTGAAACTCTTCTTTTTCTTTTTGGTTTATTTCACTAAGCATGATCCCTTCCAGCTCCATCCATCTTGCTGCAAAGGCATGAGTTTATCACTTTTGATTGCTGAGTAATACTCCATTGTGTAAATGTACCGCATCTTTTTGATCCAGTTATCTATTTTTGGGCATTTGGGTTGATTCCATAACTACCTTATTGAAAATAGAGCAGCAATAAACATGGGGGGCAGCTATCCTTTTGAATTAATGTTTTTGTGAACTTTGGGCTGATACTCAGGAGATTGTTGGGTCATATGGAAACTCCATTTTTAGCATTTTGAGGAACCTCCAAACAGTTTTCCATAGTGGTTGAACTCATTTGCATTCCCACCAGCAGTGCAGGACAGTTCCTTTTTCTCCACATCCTTTCTAACAATTTGTTGTTGATAGTTGTTTTAAGATGTGCCATTCTCACTGGTGTGAGGTGGTATCTCATTGTGGTTTTGATTTGCGCTTCCTTTATTACAAATGATGTTGAACATTTTTTCATATGTCTGTTAGCTATCTGCATTTCCTTTTTAGAGAAGTGCCTTTCTAGCTCTTCTGCCCATTTTTTGATGGGGCTATTCACTTTATTTTTGTTGAATTTCATAAGCTCTTTGTGGATCTTTGTAATCAGTCCTTTATTATTAATATTGTGTGCAAAAACTTTCTCCCAATGAGTGGGGTGTCTCTTTGTTTTGGTTAATCTCTTTTGCTGTACAGAAGTTCTTTAATTGATGTAGTCCCAGCTGTTCTTCCTTTCCTAGTGTGAAAGATACTTAACAGAATTAATGTACACAGAGAAAAAAGGAGAGTTTCCCAATAAAAAAAAATACCCTAATTATCAATCCTCTCACTTCTGAATGTCTAGTCAAACAGAACTGTACCATAGCAGGATTTCTGAGCCTGAAATCTTGCCAGTCTAAGTAACCTTCTGGAAGGGTACTATGGAAAAGGTGTTCTGAAGCAGATTCCAGAAAGCTTGGAAAAAAGAAGATTCCACATCAAGATAAAAGCTGTCACTGTCAGTCTCCCAAGTTTCTCTCAACCACGTTTCTCTTCCATGTGTCTGTTTATATCTCACGTGTCTCTTCTATGTAACTCCTTCCATGTCACATTCTCAGCAGTACCAGAAAGCAAGTTAGTTACAAGGAATAAGAGCTCTTCTTTATGCTTCTCCAGAACCCACCTGCCTTTCATGCTCTATAGTTTCACCTGACTAGTTAACTCCATCTTTAGTTAAGTGATACTGAATATATAATATCTCTGCCTTTTATGGAGAGGACTCTATAACAACTCCAACCCACTCAGGTACTCAATTTTAGAGCCATGCTACAATACAAGATAGAAACAGTTTGAGAAAGTTCAGCTTCTTATGGCTCATTTAGAGGGAGGACAACAATTTTTCTGATGTACCGTATTATAGCCACCTTCTGAAATTATTCCTTTCTCTGTTGTTCCTGTTTGGACAAATCAGTCTTTGAAGGTGAAGACAGTCTCTCCTTCTTTTCATAATACTTTATTAGGAGTATCAGCTGCTCTTTTTGTATGCTGTATCTATATTAAATTCTTTCTATAACATTTATAATGTTATTCTTTTCTGTTTTCTCTCAAATAAGTAGAAATATTTTTCTATCTGAAATTTTCCTGGAATAAATGTTCAAAGTTATACATTTTTTTGAGTTGGTAGGAGGATGAGAGATTATCTTCTAAAATTTTTTTAAGAATTTATATTTTAGTATCTTAATTGCTATATTTTCAAAACTTAGAAACCTGTGAGCTCATGTAAAAGTACATTTTGTTTTTGCAGAGTATGCTATTGATTGAATCACATGAAGTGAATTTTTCTTGTTCAGTTCTTCTAATTATATGCATCTTAGTAATAGATAGCATAGCCTCAAATCAAATTGCTTGCTTAGGATTGAAATGCATTCACATTTAATAATCACAGATCTAATACCCTCTGCTAAATAAGATTTTTTGGGGAAGTTCCACAGTCACCTGATACTGTACAGCTTTCTGTTCACATGAAGCTCCTATGGCAGTTACATCAGGGAAGGGACATTGTGAGCCTTCTGCATTTCTCAGTCAGGTTACAGAGAACTTCAAAGAAAGAAACCAAAACTGACTACACCTAGGAGATAATCTTTGTCACTTCATGGGACAGCCAAAAGAGCATGACCCTACCCCTAATTTCTCAGACATTTTACATAATGCATGTTGTGTAAAACAGACTGTTCTGAGGAAAAGTCAAAATAATAAAATGTTTTGACCCTTGATAACTATAGTACATATATCTGTGCTCTGTAGGTTTGATATAACATGGTGGTTTTAGCACTATTAAGATACAGTTCTAGTATTTTGTATGAAGAATAGCTATATGATAACTGGGTTTTTTTGGGTCATTTCTCACAGTTTAGCTCTATAATTTGTGTACTTGTACCTTTTTACTATTAATACCTTTTAACATTAAGACTAATGTTACTTGGTTTTTAATAAAATGTTGGACCCACCTATTGCTTAAAAGCCCAGCCTTCTTAAAAATGCTACAGAGGCTCCTTTTTGTTGCTAATGTTTACAATATTTTAATTATTTAAATTGTATAGCATCTCTTTATTTCCTTCCTTGTTTGTTAATAAAAATTTCAGAGATTCTATTGCCGTTCCATCAAAAAATCCTTGAGTTTACTTGGGCTGATAAACTTCTTGATAAAAAGATGTCACACAGTGACTCCTTTACCTGTGTCCTCAGAAACACTGAATGGCCTGAATTCAACACCACCCTGGATACTAGTTTGCACTTAAATTCACATTCAGGTATACCCCACACATACCTACTCAACACATGTGTGCTGAGTTATCTTCCCCAATAAGAGAGGTGTTGAAATCTTAAAGTCAGTACCTGTGAATGTGACCTTTTTTTGGAAATAAATATTTGCAAAGATATAATCATTGAGACAAGATTTTACTGGATTAGGGAGGGGTCTAATCCCAGTGGTTGCTGTCCTTATAAAAAGCAGAGACACACACAGGGGAGAACAATTGTGAAAATAGAGGCAAGGGATTACAGTGAAGCAGCTACACAGCCAGACACTGAAAATCTGGCAAATACCAGGAAGTAGGAAGAGGCCAGGGAGGATTCTTCCCTAGAGCCTTCAAAAGGAGCAGAGAGCCATTGAGACTTTGATTTTGGACTTCTAGTCTCCAGAACTGTGATAGTTTGTGTTGTTTTAAGCGACCAAATTGTGATACTTTGTTATGACAGTCCTAACAATTTAATGCAACATTCTAAATGGACTTTTAGTTGCCTTGGAATAAATAGGGAGTAAATGGGAAGTCCTGTTTCCTACCTCCTGGAGTTGAAGCAGAGCCTGGAAGGAAGTCAAAATATCCAGATCTTATGTTTCTGGGAAAACACTTATAAAGACTCTGGCAGAGAAATGTGCTTGGTGTGAAGTGTCCAGGGACAAAGGAAGTAATCTTGTACCCACTAGGGTTCTTAGACTAAGTGAGTATTCAGAGCAGCGTCAGAAAAGCTAGCAAAGGATAAATCAATTTAAAAATATGCAAGCAAATATAATGTAAAATTTTCTGGAGATTTTGCCTCTGCTCTGATAGGCAAACTAAAATGCCATCTTCATAGATTCCAGCTTATATAGAGAGATTTACTTTACCTGAAGGTGTAAATCAGTCTTTTCAGGTGGAAAAACAAACAAATAAACCTTAGCATCTTTTCAGACGGAAGAGACTGGATCCTGAATTACCTTCTTCTAGAACCAGCATATCTTGAATCAGGACAATTAAGAGCCAGAAATCCCCAACAACAAAAGTTACATTCTTTGGGTGATTGACTCATTGTTTCTGGCTATATAAAATAAATTCAAATATTTTTATCAGAAGAGTTCTCACACAGTGAGATCTGTTTGGGCTGCTTCCCAGGTTGGATCCTTACGTTGATGACTTAATCTTTGTCTAGCTGTTCTCAAGAATTCAGTTATCAAACATATGGAGAATATACATGTTTATAAATTCTAAAGAATAATGGAGTAGACCAGGGATTGTTTATCCTGTGATGAAGGACCTAGGGCATCCAGGAGAGGGAGGGGAAGATTTCACTTGATAGACTAGAGAGGTTACTTCATCCTTACCCTGAGAGTAAAGATGAGATTCTTAGATAGAAAGAACATGTTACTGATTAGTTAAACATGAAATATTCATTAAGTTACATTCTGGGCATAGGTGGGGGGCTTTGGGGACAGTGATTTGTGTCATTGATAAGAAAAAGGGTAGAAACTCAAGATATGAGGATCTTTTCTTCAGTTAGCGAGAGATGAAGGACTTAGGCAGGAGAAAAGCTTCTCCTATATCTTCAAGGCCCTCACTGGTCTCAATTTGAAACAATCTGCATCCTTTAAGTCATGATAATAGGTCTTCCAAAGTTAATGGTTTTGGTGACCTCTAGCTCCCTATACCAAGCTGACACTTATTGACAGAGGCCTACTCTAGGTCCACTGAGAAAAGCTTATCCAAAACTTTTTGGGAGACTTACCACAGAGGCAGAGTAGAAGGAATACTGAGTGACTGGTATGATAAAAACTGGATTGGAATGAACAAATGGGATTAAGTTCAAAGAGCTGGACCATAAGGCTCAGATCATAAGGGCCTATCATTTGTAATAAGAAGTTTAAATTTCAAAAGTCTGGAAACAATGCATGTGTGTATTTAAGATTCTAATCTGCCAAATACAGAAAGAAATATTTGCATTTTTAAAATAATAGTCTAGCTTTAAGATAAAGGAAACATGCTGTTCAATGTAATTCTATACCTTGTTGATGATTAGCAAACATACCGTTCTCATACCGTGAGAAGCTTGAGCAATGGGGAAAGAGCTGTCCCTCTTCCGCTGCATGCGAGCAAAGCACAAGGAAGGGTCTCCAGGCCTCCCTGGCTCAGATACTGGAAAGGGAGAAATCTGTGATGTTCAAGAGTGGAATCATTAAAACTCTCTAAACATTCAATATTAATTGCTTATCTGCTCTGTGCCAGGAATGATACTCCCTGCCAAGGATACAACAATGAAATCCGATGTGGTCCCTCCCTTCAGGAATGCGCAGTCTGATAAGGGTGTCAGACAGGCCCCATGCAGTGTGAACTGCACACAGGAGACAGAGACAGTGAGTGTACCTAACCAGAAGGGAGGTGTCACTTTCTGATACAGAAATGTCTTCAGAAAAACGTGACATAATTTAATTCACATTATGGATTGTCTCAGCAGTGAGGGCTTTGACATGAGCTGCAAAGCTCAGTGACTTAGGTCAAAAAAAAAGAAGCCAGTTATCAAGGGTGTATTCTGATGTCTTTTGCTGCCCTCATTTTAGAAATAAGCAGATTTATGTCAATCTTTTGAACTTCAAGGTTTAATCCAAATGTGATTTTCTTTTGCTGTGCAAACGACTAGACTACTATATAATCATTTCCAGGTAGAATGGTGAAAAAGGTAATCTATTCCTACATTATCATGGAAATCCCATATTTGAATATTTCAATGTCACTATCACTATGTATTTTTTTCCCTTTATGCTTCTTTTCTTTCAGGCTTGTGGAAAGAGTAGGTTGTGGTGTCCTCAATGTTTTTAACTTTATGTTAATAAATCAAAAATTTGCAGAAAGCTGCATTTGGAGAATCTGTTCTTATTATGTGTGTCCTGATGGAAGGTGAGTTCCTGTGCCAGCAGCAGATGTTGCTGACAGGACAGTCCCAGCAGAGGGCTAGGGAGAATAAAGCGAGGTGGTGAGCTACTCTCACAGAGGTCTACTTCCCTGAGTCAGTTTGTGTCCCAGACTGACTTTCTATGAGCTGAGAGATGGTTCAGCTGAGGAAGATGGGGGATGGGAAATGAATGACTGCTGTTCTCAACAGAAATAATTCCTGGAAGTGGGGGCAGGTGAATAGTTAGGTGGAGAAATGGATGACTAAGTGAGTATTTCCCAAAATGGATAGACCACACTATGTCTTTATTAATGTCTGATGGGGCAGTTTTTTCTGTAAGAGTTCTTTCTGTAAGTTCAGGTGGGAAGGAATAAAGAACAGGAGCTTGTTTCAAAAGCAAAGACATGGGCCTTTTTTCTTTGTAGATGTGCAGAGGTCAGATTTGATAGCAAGAGTTTTGGGCAGCTTTTGTAAAGTACTTTGTTGGTGTAAAACCAGCAGAAGTCTGTGCTCTCTCTAGCACAACAGATATTTCCACCAGCATTGTTCATATAAAGGACATGTGTAAGTGTTGGTCTCTGAGACACTTCCAAATTACATTGTTTAAACATGTGCATTTGTTAGAAGATCACAAGATGTCCGCGGCTAGTATGTCAGCTATAGTGTGTTGGCTAACCTTAGCGGCAGTCTCACTAGTCTAAAAATAATAAGGTTTATAAAATGCACTTGCCTTTTTTTCTTTTTTCAATCTTCATATTAATGGACTCAGTGTGATAGAAGAACCACCAGTTAAAAAATGCCGATCAGGGACCTCCCTGGTGGCGCAGCAAGTTAAAGCACAGCACTGAGAAGCTAAAGCCTTTCAGCCTGAGTTCCATGCCCGCCCTGGAGGTGACCCACATGGTGCAGCAGACCTCTCCTGACCTGCCTACTGCTGCCCTCAGCTTCGTATTTCGCCAGTTGGCCTGTTCTGCTCCCCGCTCCGTCTCTGATGAATCCTCTTACCACCCCTGCACCTCTGGTCTGTAACCCAGTTCTGTAGGCATAAATAAATAAATCTTTAAAAAAAAATTCTGATCAATATGGCAGAGGGAGAAGAGAGAGTCTGGAAAGATGCATGCTATTTCTGGAAGGGATGTGTGCCACTCCTGTTCCCTTTGCTGGCAAGGGCAAATAACATTGTGAAAGGAACAGTGAGGGGTAACCTATGTACTAGGGAGTGGCACGACTACCAACTTGGTAGAAGGTGGGACTTACCATACTTTTATCCCCTTACCTCCCACAGTAACCTACAGATATGATGGGAAGTAGTGGGAAGCCTGGCACATTGGCAGTTAAAAACCTCTGGGGTTTTAGCCCTTAACTGATTGAAGCTTCATCAGTTAAAACACTGTGGAGGAGGAGTGTCCATGGAGAAACCTCCTGTGTGCCACATGTGATATGGTATAGACCCTGGTCTCTATTCAGTGGACATGATCTGGGACAGGCCAGAAAAATGTGCTAGCCAATAGTTTCTCTCTCTCCCCCTCTCTTGTTCAGTTCTCCTTTTTTTTTTTTACCTCCCTATAGAAAAAGCCCTGTCATTATTGTTTCTCCCCCCATGTGTCTAGTTCTGTGTCATGTCATATATCATAAACATTCAGGTGAGGACCCAGTTACTGGGTCAGCTCTGCTCCCCCGGATTTCTCTTGTTTCAACATGATGCCCAACTTGATGCCAGAAAACTGTGGTTACCTTGGTCAGCCATTGTAAAAGCATTACTAGAAATATGGTAGGACTTTTCTATACTTACTTAGAAATGTTTGATTTACTCCTCCCTTGGAGTATTTTGATTTAGACATGGTTCAACCTTTAGGTAATTTTTCTTCTTCTTTCTCACTTCATTTAAATTATTGTAATCTGATGAAGTCTGGTATGTAGCAGTTGATTTTTGTCTTAAGGTAGCTCTGTGGACATACTCATGTGTCCTGTTTTCAGTTCTGGAGGCCTCTTTGGGTGTGTGTGCATCCTCTACCACTTTTTTTGTTTGAGAGATGGTGAGTCTTTGAATCTGAACAAGAGTATGCTTGGACAGAATCTGTCTGACTAGAAAGTGTTTCATTTTCAATTGAAGGAATCTTTTATCTTTATGTCTGAGATTGTGGTTGGATGGATAAACTTGCCTGGGACAAAATTGGTTGACACTTGGAAATTTTCTTACTTTATATTCTTCTGAAAATTAAATTTCAAAAGTCTAGAGGTCCACTTGATGGCATAAAGAAAAGAGTGGCAGTCTTCCACACAACCTGATAGTAAAGGGAATATCCAAGAAGAGAAAAACTAACTCAAGAATTTGAATCTACAAGTGGAGAATACTTCTCAAGCCAAGTTTCTCTCCTGGGGAGCAATAGATGTTCCTTACTCCTTCCTGTCTCTCCTACTCAAAATGATGAAAAGTACTCTCCTTTTCATACTAGAAAGGTACCCACCTTGACCAATGGGTCTTGGGGACTAATTTATCCTGATGTAGGACAGCTTCACTAGTCTCCAATAGACCAAATGAACAGAAATACTCTACAGGCTACTATTTGTCACATACCCCATTTTTCCACTGGGAAATCTTAATTTGGAGAAATTCAGTCCCACTGTATCAAATTCTCAAAGAAAAGCTGACTTGTTTGCTTCTATTTTGCCTACTATTGGCCTACCTGAATAGAGAGAAAAATCCAAGTTACATTCATTATTAATGTTGTTTGAGAGAGAATAATTTTAAAGAGTGTTAATAAAGAGACTCATAGCCTCTACCAAAAGCACTCAGAAACCCCAGAATTTGCAGACGCTGACCCAATGAGAGATTCTAACTGGGATCTCAAAGATGGGAAAACTGATAGGCTAAAACACTATAAGAGGGAATATCTAAGGAAGGGAATATCTAAGAAATACTAAAACATTTGGGAAAGGTAGAACTTCGACAGCAGGCAAATTATGATTCATCTGTTTCTTGAAAGGATCATTCAACATTATTGTACTTACACCAGCAGTAATCCAGATGCACCAGAAGTTGTTTGGATGATTAACATATTTATTGGGCACAGTATTCTGTATATAAGGAGGGAATTAACCAGATAGAAGATACTATAGAGGTAAGGTCTTCTTAATGGGTGAAATAGTCTTTACAGTTTACAATGTCAGAGAGGAAAGGAGAAAACAAATAATCTTTCAGCAGTTTTAATAGAGAGAGAAACAGGACAGATTGAGGACAACCCTAAGAGAAAGCAATATCCTTTAAAAGGGGAACTTGTGGGAATACGGCTAGTATTTCAAAAGTTGCTTCAATTCAGTCTCCCTGCTGCTACTCCTACAACACTCTGACTTTGCTGGTAAAGAAACTCCACTCAAAGGAATACCACTTTGTTGGATATTATTGAGATTGTACAGGAAACACAGCCAATGGTACCATCTTATACTCTGCTAGCTGACATACTTGGGGATTTTGACTGAATTTCATTAATGGGCTGGAATGAAACAACTACCTTTTTCTGTAGTTGTTTCCTGGGATTAGCTATTTCTTTGCTTTTGAATGGCAGAAGCTTGACTCTAAAAGCAGTCAATAATATTGCTGTATTGTACGTCTATAAGATGAATAAAGGCAAACAAAGCCTTGTAACTGAGAGAAAACAATTGATTTCATCTCAGTCTCTAGCAGCAGAAGAAAATACTATGGACTTGTAGGGGATGAATAGGTTTTGTAGAAATTGGGTTTCCAACTTTGGACTATTAGCAAAACCTCTCTTTGAAGCCCTCACAGGCCCAGAATATGAACCTTTGTTTTGAACTCCTGAATATCAAAAATTCTCCAATAAAATAAAGAAAAGACTGATTTAATTATGTCTTGGCACTGCAGACTCCAGAAAGTCTTTCTGATTCTATGCATATAAGATATAGCAAGTTGTCCTGGAAGTGTTAATTCAACAATTAGAACCATAAATGCAGCCCATCATATATCCTGTCCACATCACTAAGTGTTGGCCTCCCAATTTGTAGCATGTAGCTGCCACTTGTGACCTTCTACAAGAAGGGATAAAATTTAACTTAGTTCAGTCCACTATTATGTTTACCATTCCAGCTTTTGTCATTATTAGAACAAAAAGGATGACTTTGGTTTACTATGGTACATGTGAAAATACCAAGAAGCTCCTTTAGGTAATCCTAACGTGCAATTTTGAGTCACAAACTCTTTAAATCCAGCTACCTTGTAGAGAGCAAGAAGTCTTGAAGATGGAATCTTGAACCATACTATGTAGAAATTATTGATAAAGTGTATGCTAGCCAACTAGATCTGTCTACTACCCATGGCCAGATCCATGCTGGGAACTGTTTACAAGTAGGAACACTTTTATGGAACAAGGCCATAGATTTTCAGGAGATGATGTGGTGATGCTTCACACACCAAGAAGCTCCCAGTTGGGATGTCAGCACAGAAGTTGAATGGGTCCAAAAGATAATCTGGATCCACATTCTGTAACTGTCTTAAGGTAAGAGGGTAATTGAAATATTCCTTCATGGTTTTGCACACATACAATATCATATAGAAGGAAAGGGCCTGCTTATAACCAGTAAAAAAGCAGTAACACCCACTATGATCTTGGCCTTGTGGAAGCACTTTGCTGTGGTGGAGATGTACTGTCCTGGCCACCAAAGGGATGGATCATAAATTGCAAAATATAACAAAACAGCTGACTATGCAGCTAAAACTACTGCTAATTCTGTTCTCTATGTGGTATTCATTACTTTCATGACCTTATTCAATTTGTTCTCAAATATGCAGATTGAGATGAGGAAAGTGCCCATGGATGGAATGCACTAACTTTAAACCTAACTCAACTTGAATGAACGTATATGGAATGATGCCTGTTCCAGGAGCCCCATTCTACCTGGTATTGAAGCATCTACCTAAAGCACCCCACTATTAAAGATGCACCTTACTAGGGTAGAGTCTGTGTGGTCATATTTAAAGGGCATCTATTTGTACAGAGTGGCTCAATGGATCACCCAAGGTTGCCATTTATGTCTCAACAATAAACTTAAGCCTTACTCTCTAAAGGTACTGGCTTAAATGTTAGGTCATATGCCATTTTTATCATTGGCAATTAGATTTTACACAATTGCTCTGAAACACTGGCAATTTTAAGTATACTTTGGTCTTTGTGAATACTTTCTCAAGATGGGTGGATATGCATTCCTTACCAAAATACAAAAAGCTTTGGAGATTGATGAACAGTTGTTAAAGAAAATAATTCCTTGCTTTGGATTTCCCAGGTCTATTCAGGTTGACAATATAGTGGGATTTGTTTCAGAAGTCACTCAGAAATTAATGTCTTACAGGTAACTTGGCATCAGCACGTTTTTAGAGGAAAAAAAGAAAATGAACCACACCCAAATGTAGATGCTGGTGAATCTATATCAAGAAAGCTACATGTACTGGAACCAGATATTGTCCAGATATTATATTGAACCAGATATTAGATAAGAGTGGCTTCTAGAAGTGAGCTACATATAAACCCCTTCCAAATTGTTTGGAATACTGTTTGAAACTTCAGTTTGGAACACTGGACAAGATATACAGTTTAGATGGATCAAACAGTATATAAAACATATCCAGGAAATGACAGCTGGAAATCATAGCTTGGCTCACTCACTCTGACTTCCCTGTCTCCAGAAGAACCATTGCATCCTTTCAGACCCGGTGGTCAGGTCTTACTTAAGATAAGCCCAAGTCAACTGTTGGGAAAATTATCTTGCCTTATAATATTTGGCTAACCACTCACACTTTTTTGAAAGTTGCGGACATGAAACCCTAGGTTTAACACTCTAGAGTGAAGGAAATCCTGGAAGTCACTAACAAATACCAAACTCTTTGGTCTTGTGAAATTATCAAAGATCTGAGATATTTAAGAAAAAAAGACAGAAACTTGATGTTTTTCTTTCACTGTGTTTCTGTTGCAGGATACATCAGAATTGACTTCCCAAAGGACAATGGAGACCCAAAGATGAATAATACTGTAAGTCTTTCTTGGTAATTGCTCTAGTGTTTTTTTTTTTTTTTTTTTGTCTTTGAAAAGTCTAAGGAATTTGGGGTGGTTTCTGAAACTACATGACCACTGCTAAATTCATTCCCCAGTTTTGGGTAATTAATTTTGGTTTTTAATTTTTTATCTTTTACAATTTTGATTTTTGTGGTATATATACGAGACTGCATTTGATTTTTTTTCCTTTTGACTCTCTGCAGATTGTCTGTATAGGTAAAGGTGTGTTTCCGGTGAACAAACAGCTGGTCTACTTCATTGTTTGTAAAATCGCCTTTCCATTTGGTAATAATGAAAAGAACCTAGCCTTAGAAAACTAAGGTTAGTCTTCATAAGGAAGCTGAGGGAAAATTTAGTGACTTTGCAACAAGTCAAACTACAGTTTGAAAGATACTCCATGTAGGTTGAGTGACAACTAAACTAAAAAGCTGTTTCCCTATGTTGTCTGTCTACGTGACTTCCTTCTGGATCTATTTGTTCTGGCTTCTGGAGCACAAACATTGGTATGGATGGCACCAATCGAAATTTTGAACTCAGGAATATGATGGCAACTAGTTCAGGTGCTTATAGGAAACGTGGACTGGAATAACCTTTAGTTAATGACAAATACTTTGGAACTTAATGGTTGGGGTTGAAATGTTTATACATTTGAAGTTGGGCTATGGAGTATATTCTATCTTTCTTGCCGGTGTCATGTGTGTTGGATACATGCAGCACAAAGAGGCACCCTGAGGTGAACTGCTCAAGATTTTAAATGTTGCCTAAAATGGGAGTCGGGAAATTATGGGTTTGGGAAGGTTAATAATTCCAATTGTGGAACTGATATAATAAGTTAAAGTTTGGGGAAGGAAAATGGTTACTTTTGGACTGAGATTATCTAAGAAGGCTGCAGAGCCTAATATGCTGGCAGAGTGGGAGCTGTTAGATCTTATATTGTCACTATTGGGTAATTAAATGGTATTTTCTCTAATACTTCTGATGAAACTTCCAAAGAATTCAAATTTAAGTAAATCAATGGTACTTTATTTGATTGACCAAAACTGAAGATTGACAGTTTTCTTCATGACTGAATAAATTTATTAAGTTTTTGTTTGAAATGTTACTTCTATTTTTTGAGTCCAGGAAATTTGTTTTAACTGTCCATGAGTTACAACATTCAACTGCATTTTGTGACCAGAACTACATGTGTTGGTATTTTCTCTTTCTTTGATACTATCATAATATAGAGAAATGATAATATTCTGGTTACTCAGGGCAATGTCTGTCTTTGCATAATTTCAATACGGGATTCTATTTGTTTCTCCTCAGATGGAGAACTGGAAATATAGTTCTACATTACCCAGGGCTTGATTGAAATGTCACAGTTAAGACCTTATAAGAGTTAAGATTAAACAGAGCCAAGAGGAAAAGAGCTTGCTACCTTTCCTGGAAGGTTCCAGAAACCTCTCAGGAGGGCATGGAATGCTTTCTTCCACTGGCAGACCTGGTGATGCCAGAGACAAAAGCCTTGGGAACCACTAGAAGATGTGATCTACCCAAAGGTACATATGTTACAGGTGGAGTCTAGTGAGCTCATTCTGTTCCTAAAGACAGGCCTGAATGTCGAGAGCTTAAGCTAAGACCACTTATGGAAAGTTCCAACAAAGCCAACAAAAATTCTATTGTACTTCGGCTATTCTATCTTATGCATTTATGAAAAATAGATTAGAATTAGATTTAACTTACAAAATTTCACTGCAGTAATTGTTAGAAAGTGGATGCAGAAGGAGAATGACTTTAATAGTAGGCTCTTGTGCCATGTTTGAAACTTTTTTTCTCTTTATACTTGGACTGATTGATATTCACTCTGCATGGCCATTTCCTTTCAATAAGCTGCAATCTTGGAGAAAAATGTCTTCTGAGGCCATTCCCTCAATCCAGACATCTGGCTTTTGTCATCATAACAATGGTGGCAAAAATTGGAAGTGGTGAAGATATAAGAGGAACCGTGAGGGGCAGCCTCTGAGCCAATGGGCAGTGATCAGTCAGTGGTATGAGAGCTTTCTGGATTGTATCCAGTGGGTGGGATGGGCTAGAAGGGTGGGGCCGATGTTTTTGGCAGTTAAAAGCTGTTGGGGCCTTCACAGCTAATGGTTGATGACTGGGCAGCTAAACCCTGGCCTGGAGCAGGCTCTGGAGAAGCCACCATTCAGCTTGCCACCTGCAGCTTCAGCTTGGACTCAGGTCTTTGTTCACTATTTGGGATAGGACATGGCCCCAAATGTGCCAGTAAATAATTTCTCTCTTTTCTGTTTCAGCTGTCCCTTTTCTTATTCGCTATGGAAATACATGCTGTTTCTACCCTTATGTCTGCTTGTGAGTGGAATACTGTAGTTTAAGCCTGCGGTTGAGGACCCGCTAACTGGGTCAACTCTGGGCTTCTGGGTTTATCCTGTTTCGATGGGACCACACCTGACTGTGTTGGCAAGAAATTGCAATCTTACCACGTGCTCAGAACAAACTCCAGAAAGATAAAAGTCAGAAAACACTCATAACATTTGCACATATAAATAACATTTATGGGCTAATTATGGACAGCCAGTTGAGAGGATGGGAAAACACTGGATTGCTTTTTTTTCTAATTTTTGTGAGTGTGTGGTTTATGTGTATATTTGAAAGTGAAGAGAGTTGAATATAGATAGATCTAAGAAAATATAAAGAGCTATATCCTCCTTATTTTCACTCCCCACCCCCCAAATTTCTGATGTAGCCAAGTGTTTCATTATAGTAGGAATGTTTTGGTTTCAAGAATGCCTTTGTGTAGACTGATCTGGGGTAGCTTCTGAATATGACTGAAGAGCTTTATTGTGCTAGCAAGGAAAGAAGACTTGAACTATCTTGTTCAGGAGTTCTAGAAGGCACTGTTTACTTAGGTTACCAGCAGGATGCAAGGTGGCTAGAAAAGAAACATAGACTTTTCTGGTAGGGAAGCAATTCTCACCCTCTGGGTTTCTAATCTTGTGACATGAATTTATCTGGTGTAGAATGGGTTGGGAAAGTGAGCGTATTTTCTTCACTTTTCTCCTGGAGGGTAATCTTTGAGAGAGCATGATCATTTTTGATCCATTGCCACAGAACTACCAATCTTTTGCATGACTAAATTGCTTTACTAGATTGCAAACTATTCCTGAACTGACTGACACATCACTGACTGACTCTTATGCAGCCAGGGAGAAATTGACCATTTGCACATCCTGGGTTAGCTTCACTTTAATTAAAACTTCACACTGCATTGTCCGCTTCCTTTTCTACTCAATTAAGTTTTCTGTAACATAAGTCAATGATATATAAACTTCTCTTTGCTAACTGAAGTTTCTGCAAGCAAAGTGATTGAAATATATTGAAATACACTTGCAAGTATTCATAACCTTTTTCTCAAATCTAGAAGTTCAGCTCCAAAATGTCAATATAACTAGCTTACTTTACGTAAATTCTGAAATTTATTAGTTGCATGCATGAAGATAAGGAAAAATAAAGAAAAAATTGAAAATGGAAACATTTTAAAGTTAGACTGACAGAATCTTTTAAATCTGTCATCAAATGTTGTGATTCTTCATTGAACATGTTTGAATGTAATTAATGCCAGTTTCAAATATACCTAATTCAACCCCATATGATACCCCACTAAGTGGAAAAATTATAAGAGCTACTGGTTAGAACCTAGTTTGTTCACACTAATGAAAACTTGAAGATGACTTTTTTTATGGTTACATTCACAAATTTGTACTTCTTTTTCTTGATAGCAGGATGCAATATGCTAGGTCAAAGGCACTCTGTCAATATATCCGGTAATTAGGTGGTGGTGGTGATGCTAAGTCTTCCTAGACGTTATTTGGGGAGAGAAAGAATTCTTCTCTGGTGGTCATTGTAAGAACCTAATAAAATTAGAACTCCAAGAGGTAAAGCTCAGGCACCCTGGGGGTTCCCCTAAAAGTAGGACTCTAGGGAGTACTTAACTCTCAGATCAGTCCTCATGGAAACTCCACCAATTCAGGTGCAGTCAGTGACAGGATTTTCTCATCCCAATTCTGGTTCCAGGGAATGTTGTTGCCTGTGGATTTCTGCTCTATTATGTGATGGTTTTCTGTGTTCACCTGTCATTACCTCCAGTTTGAGAGGCAGTAGCTTGAGCTTGTTCTTTACCTTGCTTCTCTGTGAATCAAAGAAGAGTCGTGGATTTTTCAGTTTGTTCAGCTTTTTGCTTGTTCAGATACAGTGAAGACTTACAAGCTGAACAAGAAAGTGGAAGTTTGTCAGCACACTGAAATCATATTTATGTGGTATTTATCCAAATAGTGAACACTTGTAAATTAAGTATATAAACTGTCACAATTCTTGTTTCCCATTATATCTCTCTAGAAATAATAATATACCCCTCAAATATAATATTATATCCCTCTGGATATAATAGCATGTTGGAGCAAAACAGTTGTTCAGTAAACAGTTGTTCAACTGACTAGCTTGCAGATCAGAAAGGGTGACTTTCCAACAATTGGGAAGAGATGCTGGTTGCTCTTGATTAAGCCCACAGAGAAGATGACCTGTGAAATAGATACCTGATGACAGATAACTCTAGGATTGAAGGACAAATGGAAATGGGGAAAAAAGGAATTAAGAAAGTGAAATAATGGAAAAACACAAGACAAGAGAGCACAGCAGAGCACTTGACTCTACTGTCTCCTGTGGCTGTGGGTATCACAACACCAAGCACTGTTTATCCATCCACCTTGGGCTTTAGAGCCCGGAAACTCAAGGCTGTGACCCAGACTAGAATATCAGAATGTTTTTCCACTTGCCCCTTTCATTTTTCATTAACTGAGTTGACACAACTATGATTGCTAACAGTGTGGTCTTAGAATTCATCAGCTAAATGAGGTCACACTTGAGAATGCAGGAGTTTTAATAATTACTCTGTGACATCAGATGCAGACTGGGAATTCCCTGGACCACTTGGAGGTCAGATTACTCTACTGATCACCCATTCTGCCAGCAGAAATTTCCTGCTTTGGGTCTGAATAGAAATAGGCTAGTAGACATGTAGTATCACATACCACAATGTGGATAGCTACATTTTTAATCTTTTATTTCTATTACTTGAGATTTTACACAGTGAACAGAGATTTCTTAAACATTTCTGCATTTGAAACACTCTCCTGTTCAATTCTCTTTTTTTTCTTCCACACTTATATTTATTTACACACCCATCTTTTCTTCTCACTCCATATTTTATTATTTGAGGGCAAGGGCCACCGTTCTTTTGATATATCTTTAAACTGATTAGAAGTACTAATGAGAATGTGATAAACATAAAAAAGCCAAAAAGACAATCTAAGGAAATTAATGATTTTAAAATCAGAAATCTTATTTACATTGACCTAAAGGCAAAAAAAAAAAGTCATTTTGGAATGCTTTCTTTTTTGATGAACCTTTGAAAGCCAATTTTATTAAATGAGTTTACATCTAAATTGTAGCTCTGTTGACAGTTAACTTGAGTCTTTTATCTATGCTTAATGTCACTAGCTATATCCTGTCATCGATCTAAGGGGAAAATTCCCTTTTGAAATCAATGGGGAGTCTATGTAAAAATCAATGGCAGGATATGGCCTGTAAGAATAGTGGTTACTATTAGCTTCTGGCTGTGAGGACACCATAAATGTTGCTTCAGGGTAACCCTTCAGACCATATTCAAAAACAACAATGAAAAAACCTCCTATTCTTCAGAAGGGGAAGAAAATGGCAGGAAGGAAATAGTAACTGTTTGTACAGGATAATCTACATGTTCCCACAGTTTAGCAGCAGTCTTGCATTGTCTTTTCAAGATTCTTAAAGAAAAATCAATGGAAAAAGACAAATGCTTTAAAAAAAAAGATCTCTGTAGTCCCTAAATGGAAAATAGGTGCATATTACCATATATAGTAATATGAATCAGCCAATTTAATGGAGCTGAAGGAGGTTCTGTTCAGAACCAACTACTCTATCCTTATTCATACACCAAATCTTAGCCTCACATTTGTAAGTTCAAGTTGCAAAGGCAGTTAGTACATCTAATATGAAAAAAGAATGAATAAAAGCTACAAAGATACCCAGTCTCAATATTAAAGAACTTGTATTTTCAGGTACTAAAAATATCTGAAAAATAGAGTCTGTGAAGAAATGTGGACGATATAGAGAGACATTTTTCATTTCTCTTTGGTTGTTTTGGTAAAAGTGCCCTCCTGAATTCACACAGACTAGCTCTTATATTGAGTATAACATGTAGTTCCTGTTCATAAACAGGCATTTAGCATAAAGTCATCAACTGAGAATCTGCCCATATTGTGCTCTCATTGTACTGTGGGAGATAAAGAAGTGAGCGTAACTGGGCCCGATGCATGTTGTCCTGTAATTCTCAACGATGCGTGGTCAGTGTGCTCATCATACTGCCATCCCCGGGTATGCTGGGAAGAAAAGGACCTGATAGCACTGGACTTTGGGGGATTGACCATCTGTTTTTGTATACTTGGATTCAATTCACCAGCCCAGACAGATATCTTCTGCCGCTCTTCCTCCCCTTCATCATGAACAGTGATATCTTTTCTCTTTTCACACAATATATAACTGCACTCTTGGGCATAAGGGAAAATAGAATTTCTTCTCCCTATTTCCTTCTCTTCATTCTTCCTTCTTATAGTAAAGTGGCTAAAATTAAAACTCATTATTATGTGTAACTTGTTTTCCCCTCTTGGGGAAAACAAGGGAGGTTCCAAATGCCCTAACTCTAAGTTCTTTCTTCATTCTGCTCCTCTGGATAAGGCCCTTAACCATACAACCTCTTTATCATGGGGCCATGCATAGTTTTTGGTTATCTCTGAGGTGTTCATTTTAGTTCCCCATAACCTGAGGAAATACTCAAGGAAGCCAATCACATCCTTTTGCAGAACCAGGGGGCACCTCATCATATTGATAATAAATAGACCCCCCCCCGCACCCCCATAGCCTATGGCTGCTACTCTGTGCTCAAGTATGACCCTGTGTGTTCCTGTGAGGAGAGGTGTGTCCTCCTCTCTGGACTGTAAATATCTGTGAATATGTATGACTAATAAAATATTGTTCATTTCATGTAACTTGTGTAGGTATTGTCATTGATGGCCCCTGATCCCTAGAGTAGGAATTCCTCCCTCACAAATGGAGTAAGGAAGAGACAAGTAATTTCCTCTAGGGTACATAGAATTTAGAAGTCATCCTCTATATAACTAATTAAAATATTGGAAACAATTGTTTTAGTTAAAATAAAAATAGTAAAACATGATCTTTTAGGAGAAATACCTAATATCACTTATTTTGAAAAATAAGACAAGAAGTCTGAAGATCTAAAAGGACTAATGCAACAAAATATAGTTTGATATGCAGGGTCAATAGAGAAAATGCTAGCAGCAGAATAAAAAAAATATGAAATAAAGACAAGGTAATTTATAGTTTGAGGTGAAAATGTCTCAAACAAGAGAAGTGGGAATAGTCTTTTTTGCAATATGTAGACAGAGATTCAAGGATTCTGCTTCAATAGAAGGAATTAATTGGTGATCGACAAGGAAAATCTCTAGACTTAGGTGAAATAAAGCCAAATAGAGATAAATGACTTCTCTGAGCTTGTTTCCCTCACCCAAATCATATTTTTGAGTTAAGTTGTTAGTAGTCATGTAGGACATACACACACACAAAATGCTATGGAAGTCAGGGAGAGGTTAGGTAAGACACAGTAAATATTGCCCTTTTGTATGTCATCATTAAAATCAGAAGCTAAGAATCCAAAACTTTGTAGTACATTCTTTCTTCTGAATTCTACCCCATTCATCTATTTTGCAATAACTTGAACACTTACTATGTTCCAGATACCATAGCAAGCACTGCAGTTCTGAATTGGAAGCAAGGTGGGTTACCATTTTCCTCTAGGGGCCCAACACCGGGTAGTAAGATGTGAAAGAAGGCAGGTTCAAGAAAGGCATGTAAGGCTGCCTTTGTTAGAAGTTTCTGGGGAAGATTTCTCAGAGAAATAGGTGATTCGATAAAAATTATGTGGAACTCCCCTTGTGAAAATTTTTTTTGAGATAAACATAACTTAGATTGGTATAAAAGTGTCAGAGCATCATTTAAAAGATAGCATTAGTAGGACCAGGGGAACATGTAAATGGAGGAGATGGAGAAGTCTGGATAATTCAGAGAAAAAACTTTGACAAAGCCTCAAGGATATGAAAGCATGGTGTGTCTAAGGAATTATGAATTATAATAATTAGCTTAGCTTTTGGGAAGGAAAGTGGTGAGAAAAAAGATTGAGTCAAATGAGGAAGTGCCTTGAACTTCAATCTGAAAACAGGATGTCTCTGAAATGTAGTAAGGAGAGAAATCACATGACCTGGTTTCCATTGCACATGTATTCTCTTAGAGATCAAGGGATAGTTTTGAGAGGTAATGAAAAGAAATCTTTGAAAGAGATGAATTTAACAAAAATATGAATTTATTCAATCCAAGTTTGTAAAAGTAGGGGTTTTGAAGGACTGATTTCTGGATTGTATAACTGTGATTAGGCATTATTAATGTAGCTGGTGTCCTCAGAAGACAGCGGGCAGTACTAGCCAATTCTCCATGGAGAAGAGTGCACACTATGACAAGCATGTTTGCCACATATGCTAAGTTTATGGATTTTTGTCTGACAGGCTCTCTTCTCTGTCATTGAAGGGGTTGAATCAAGTGCAAAGGTTGAGGAGGTAGATGGCACCACAGAAGTGTCCGTGTGTGTGTGTGTGTGTGTGTGTGTGTGTGTGTGTGGAGTGAGACCAATCCTGTTGCTTTTGTATATGTGTATACAAAGAAAGCAGAAAGGAGTTGAGAGGAGATAGATATTTATGTGACTCAGGTTGGGGATTGACTAGGGAGGGCCATATTAACTTTCTCAGGAAGGTATCTCCTCACTATGCTCCCAGGCATCCATCTGGTTCTTTTTTCACTAGACTGAAATGTTTTCTCATCTTTTTCCCCACTAGATGGTGTGACCCTTGAAGGTTGGCAAACTAAATTTTCTTTTCTATATCTTCCCTTCTACCTAGCATTAGTAGATCCTTAAAGTTTGGTTGAATGAATGACTACTTCTATATAGAGCAATAGAACTAATAGGAAGATTAGATGATGGTTTAACACTAAAATAGTTCTATGTGATATGTGATTATTAAAAATGGTTTGGTGATGACAGTGGATTTCCAGAATATAATAAAGGTTAAATTTAAGCAGCTAGGAGACATATCTATTATCATTCACTCCATATTTCATGAGACACTGAATTCGCTTGGGTTGGAGAACGAAGTTGTGGAACAGCCCACAATCTCAATGCAGTCAAATTAGAGTCAGTTTAGTGCATTACATAATTCTTTTCATAATAATTTGCATATTAACACGCATTTACTCTATCAAAATACAGGGCTATGTTGCATGTTTTAACATCCATGGAGGAATGACAGATTAGGTATTATTCTTGTTTTCAATGAACTACAACCTGCCTAGTAAGCAAAATGTAACATGTGCAATGAATGCAGCAGAGAGGCTTCCATTCTACTCACCAAAGTCCTGCATAGCAGCTATCAGATAATTTCTCCAGGTTGTCAGGGTACAGACTGGATTGACTTCTTTCAGGTACGGTCATATTCCCAATGAGGAATCTATACACTAGAGAACTGACCACGGGGCCACATAATTTTATTTTTCACAAGACAAATAATGAAAATAAAATCTGACAGTGAACTTTACCAAAAGAATGTTCTTGATATCGGAGATAAGGAATTATGTGAATAAATGAAAACAAACTAAACTAAATGGTAAATATGAATATTAAGATAAGATGAGATGGTATAGTGATTATAATAAGAATCTTTTCATGGCCTGAGTGCTCTGAATTTTTGTTCCTCCCACTGTAAAATGAGCAAAACAAACAATGTCCTTATAAGTTATTGGTGAAGACTAAAAACAGTCAGTTCCTGCCTAGTGTGTAGTGAGAAGTGTTCACTTCATGTGTGAGTCTAGAGAGTCTGATGGAATCTCGGTTAGGTAACCATTGTATTCAGGAGGATATTTATAAATACTAGACTGAAAAAATGCACTCTTTGCAAAGTGCCACTTGTTCTACAAGTAGGAATTTAAAGCTTGTATTAGTACAATCCAAGCTTATCCTCAAATGTATTATTAATTAAGATGATGATGATGATGACAATGATGATCTAATGATGCTAAGGACTTAATTCAAACTAGGGGTCCTGCCATGATTAGTGTCCATGTATTTTATGTACTTAAAATATTGGGTTGATAGTAATTGCATAAAAGATGTGGTTGTTATTTGTAATTTGGTGATTTCCTTTTAAAACTGTATTATGTGAATGATATGAAGAAATGAAACCTTATTCCTAGTGTGCCATATAATGTGTTCTCTCATTTCTCATTTAAAGAACAACAAATTTTTTTTTTTAGTTCAAATTTGACCAGAGTAGTATGGTAATTAACTTGGTATTTGGAAATTTTCTTCTGAAATTGTATTATTTCCAAACATGTATAATAATGCAAATGGGTTTTACAGATTAATTTTATTATAAAATACAATGTTATCTGGTTAAAATGATCATTTTTTTAAGCTATCACTTTAAGATACAGTTGAGGTCTTATTTTACTGCCTAACACATCACTTGCTATTTCAGTTTACTACATAAATGAATCGTGAGATGTTTACATAAGCCCATACTCCTCCTCTTTAAACACTGTTTTTCTGTGAAGGTATCACACTAGAGATTTTTCAGAGCAAATTATAACCTAAGGCTGTCTTCATAATGTTGCCATCTTGAACCCTTTGGGGAGTAGGTAGAGCATACGTAAATAAATAAATGCATGCTGTCAAACATCCAAATAAAAGTGTGAAATATTTAATTTAAAAATGAGTATTTTATCTACATGGTGCCAAATCACCCAGATTTTTGGCTGCGCTTGAATATGGGTGGGCCTTGAGAATCCAACTGGCAGGGCCCCAGTTGGTTCAGTATCTTGCCTTTTTATCTAGATTTGGAAAATGATTCAGAGCTGTGTCCTACAAGCAGAAGTTTTGACTGTGGACATAGTAGCACCTTGCTAGTTTGGCTGCCCAGGGAGTTTTCACTATTTCAGGTCTCTTAGTACTTTTTCTCTGCAGAAAATCTGCTGTCTTGCTTACAAAGACCATGAGGCATAGAGATTCTTACTTGTCACTTTTGACTGATAGCCTAAAACACCACCCAGTTTTCTTCCAAAATGGATATGGACAAATATCGCTTGCATTTTAAACTAAAATTTTTAAACATTCAGAGCCAGGTTCAAGATCTGTGATTTCTATAAGAATGGAAACAATTTGGGTAACTCTTTTAAATATCCCTTCCTCCCCAAAATGGCTTAAAAACATTAATGTGATTATTGGTTACATAATAATAATTATCATCTATTTGAAAATTTTGCTGGGACTAAATTTTTATGTGAATTTTTATAGCATTTTTCCTAGGCAATAATGACCATTAATTAATCTCTATTTACAGTGATGAAACTGAGGCTAGAAAGGTAATTTCTCTAAGATGGTAGTCAAGTCTATGTCCAGTTGGATTTCTTTTCTGGTTTTCATTACTGTGTTCTGATAGAATCTTGACACAATTGCAAATATGAAAGTTAACCCTACAAGAGACTAATTTGCATGTAGGAATTTTCCATATTTCTTTTGTAATCCATACCCCATTTTGATAAAAATAAATCCCCAAAACCAAAACATGGTGTTGCCCCTTCTGTGAAGGTTTCAGTATGTTACTTGAAGGAATATATCTTACCTACCTGGGAATTGCTCCCATCTCTCACCCCCAGAAAGATTTTGTCAACATTTGCTTCATTCAGATTAGGTTATCAAAAACAATTTCTCCTGAATATAAAATTATTTATAGCATTTTGAAAGTACATAGAATTCCTCATTCTAGATAGAATTCCTATAAATCCTCCCTGGGCTAAGACCTTGTCCCTGCACACTCAATTCATACTGCTTGTGAGATATCTTGGTTTAAAGTATAATATTGATAGATATGACACCATATGATCAAAAGGTTATTTTCCTTCACATGAACATTGTGGAGATTTTGATTCTGAATAACTCAAAATCAGTTAACTAAGTTTCAAAGTGTTGAGAGTGAGATCAGTACTTGGGCCTCTAGTATCACTGTTACAGGGTAACCCAGAGTGGACTGGGCCACCTGTCTGTGGGCCTCACCTGTGTGCTGACAATTCAGTTACACTCCAGACACACACAAAAGGGTAAATAACGGGTTTATTTACAAAAGGGGAAAGGAAGAGGAAACAACCCAGGGAAAGAGAGCAGGATACAAAGTAACTGGAATATCTTACTGGCTCTGTTGACGGAACACACCGAGTCACGCTGTCCAGAGAGCCATTTCCTGAGCAAGAGAGCGAGAGATGCAATTGCACCCTACTTATCCCCCAAATGTCCCAGAATTCCTGCTAGCTCCGCCCTTGGGTCCTCGCAGTTCTCTCCTTGGTACTGCTGGGAATTGTAGTTTCTGATCCCTTGAGTAGGTGGTAGAGTCCAGAAAGCTGGACTCCAGAAAGGTGGAGTCCATAAGACTCTGCAGCATTCCTTTAGGACATCCTTCCCCTTAACATCTCTACTGGAAAAGCAGTATGTGTTGCTTTCATGGCGAATCCCAGGCTATAGGGAGGCAAGTCCACCATGTCCCTGAAGAGAGCACCAAGAGGGACATGGTTCCTGTAACACTCTAGGGGTACCACTCACCATCTGCTGTGCAGCACTAATGCACACTATTGTATTCAGTGGTCCTGCCTACATGAACATAACTTGAGGACTCTGAGTATCTGAGCATCCATTCTTTAATATTTAGGGTACTCATTTTCACATGTGTGAGATTATTGAAAATACATAATATAGTGTGGTCCTGATTTGGGTTCCTGGCACAGAGCTCCTCAAACCCTTGTAATTTCCTAAGTGATAGAAGCATTAGGGACATCTTTTATTCTAATATTTATCATCAGAAACAATAATATAATAATAATATTGATGGAAAGCTTCTTGCCAAAAGCAGAATGATATAAAGTATATGCTAATTGTCATGTAAGCAAAACAAATACCAGCAGCACAGTTTACTCATATGTGAGTATGCTAGAGGAGATGGCTGGGTTCTGAGCTGATACACAGGCTGGCATGGGGGACCAGACGCCCCTGGCTGATATACTGAATGGACCCGTGCCTCCATATTTTAGGCATCAGGGCTTATAACCCCCAGAATAACATGAATTTGACTTCCTGAGTGGAGGCTGCTGGAAATTAGGGGTAGAGCTGAATGGCCATGTTGGACTTAAAAATGCTGAACATGTGTGTTGCTCTTTTTCTGGATTCAACATACTGGCAGGCACCACGAGCCAGCTCTTGAGAATCTGTGGAGCCTCCTTCTTGCCCTCGTGATGATGAGCTTAGGTGATACATTTTTTTTTTAAAGACTTATTTACGCATATAGAACTGCGGTACATGCCAGAGGTGCAGGGGTGGTGAGAGGCTTCAACAGAGACAGTGGGGAGCAGAACAGGCAGATTATCGAAGTACACTGCTCAGGGGAGCAGTGGGCAGGTCAGGAGAGGTCTGCTGCGCCATGTGGGTCACCTCCTGGGACAGGCGGGTATCAAATTCATGCTGGAGTGGCTTTAGCTTCTTAGTGCAGTGCTTTAACCCGCTGAGCCCCCAGGGAGGGTCCAGATGACACATTTTCACTTCAGTTCTTTCCTTCTCTCCCAGCCTTCTGAGCCTTTCCGGACCTCTTGCCCACATCTCCTGGTGGGGAGTCCTGGAATGTGCTCCCCTGGCTGCTTTGCTCTTGTGCCTTGGCTGCATGCTCTGGGCCCTGTCTGTTTGATTGGGCATTTGCTCACAGCAGGATGAGTGATTTCAGAGTTTGATTGGAAGTCTTCATTTTGAAAATCCTTCTTTCTACTACTGCTCTTTGGATATCTTACTGGTATCTTTGGATATCTTACTGATTAAAAATCTTAGTGCCCTGGAATTGATTGCCTTGCTTTGATATGAATCTTAAAACCCTTAGGACAGGCAATATAGGTTTTTTCTTTTAATAGTTTGGAGTCCCTGGGAACCTCTTGGTTTTGTCCCATATCAAGAATAAAAGTCACTTATCTGCACACATCCTATAGTTTACTTTACCTTAAGCTTAAAGGTCTGTTGTAATAATAAGCATAACTTTAGGAAACTCTTTTTCAAGAATACACTTAATTGTTTATTGTAGCAACATTGTAATAGGGACAATCCAATCCATAATTGAAAATGTCATCTTCATCAAAACTTGAGTTTTGTACTTAAAATTCCTTTCATTGTCTTTCCTGCCAGTCCTGAGCTATTACTCAATAGCTCAAGTTATCATCCGCACCGAGTTCTAATTAAGCTTCCTTCTTTCTCTATCCCCTCACGTAAGATCTACCTTATACCAGAAGATACTGACAAAATGGAACTGTAGTTTTTTGGGTTTTTTTCCTGAACTCTTCTATTTGTCTAAAAAGAGAGCCTCCCTAAATGACACAATTGTCATAGACCCCTTTCCTCCCAATTTTGCTATTAGAAAAAGTGACTATTATTATCGGTGATAGAAATCGGTCCTAGGTTAAGAAATAACCTAAACAGTCAAAAAGCTATCAGTCTCCCATTATCCTCTTTTTAAAAGCATTTGTTTAGTGAGGTAACAATGATTTACAACACTGGATATGTTTAGGTATATAGTTTTACAGTCCTACTAAGGTATGTTCTCACTTAACACCCATCATGCAAACACCAAAAATGTCTACTATCGTCCATTGAGTTCTCTCTCCATTTTATTTCTATCCCACCCCACCCTCCGCTTCTGATAGGTTCAATTCTGCTATTAGGATCTCTCACAAGGGTTTATTAGTGTCTGTTCCATTGCTTTGCTTTTTTATATTCTACACGTTATTGAAAATATTCAGTATTTGTCATTATATTTCGATTATATTATTTGCTTAATACAGTCCCCTTCACTTCATCTACATTGTCACAAATAGCATTATATTCATCTTTTTTTTTATCACCAAGTAGTATTCCACTATAGATACATAACACATCTTTATTCACTAATCTGTTTTTGGACACTTAGTCTGTTTCCATAAGTTGGTTATGATAAATAATGTTATAATAAATATGGAAGTGCATATATACCTTCAATTTAATGTTTTTTTATTCCTCAACTAGACATCTATGAGTGGAATTGCTATATCATGTATTGGATCTATTTTTAATAGTTTAAGAAACTTCCATACTCTTTTTCATAGAACATGGACTAATCTACATTCTTACCTAGAATGGGCTCCCATTTCTCCACTTGCTTGGCAACATATGTTGTTTCTGGTCTTAGTGAGATAGGCTGTTCTTCAAGATGTGAGGTAGTATCTCACTGAGGTTTTAATTTGCATTTCTCTGATGATAAGTAACCATAAGCATATTTTCATGTGCCTGGTGAAATCCTGTACATCTTCTTTGGAGAAGTGTCACCTTTTCTGTCCATTTTTTTTCCATTTTAAGTTCTTGGTTTCTTGGCATAAATTAGATAATTAGTGGCACCTTACATGTGGCTTTATATCTAGGATTTTAATCCTACTCCATTGAGCTGTTTGTCTTTTATTTTAATGCCATACTATATTTTATTACTACTGCTTTGTAGTATAATTTGAAATCTGACAGTACAATACTTCTGTGTATTTTTCTCAGAATTGCTTTGGACATTTGGGTCTTTGTGATTTTATCTAAACTTAAACAACTTTTCTCTATTTCCTAGAATAAAGCAATTAGAATTTTAGTAGAGATAGCTTTAAGTCTATGTAATGTTTTGGGTAATATTGCCATGGTAACAATTTGATTTTTTTTTTCAATCCATGAGGAGGGAAAATATTTCCATTTCTTTGTGTCTTCTTATTTTAAAAAAAAATATTTTATAGAGTTTATTTTACAGATCTTTCTCCTCTTGTTAAATTTATTCCTAGGAACATATACTTTTGATCTGTTTATAAATGAGATTGTTTTCTGTCATTTCAATTCATTGTTTGCATAAAGGAAAATTTCAGGTTCTTTTATATTGATGTTTTAACCTGCCTCTTTGCTGATCATGATTTTTATTTGTGTGTGCTTGTGATTTTAGAGTCTTCTATATATGTATATATTATCATGCCATCTGAAATTGTGATCATTTCATTTCTCGCCCAATTTGGATTCCTATTATTCCTTTTTTAAAAAAAATTGATTTTGATAGGACTTCCAGTACTATGTTGAATAATAGTGGTAAGGTGGGCATCCTTTTGTGTAAGATTTTTAGAGATAAAACTTTCAGTTTTTCCACCCATGAGTATGATGTTAGCTGTGGTTTTGTCCTACATGGGCATTTCTACATTCTAGATTTATCCCCATTTTACTGAGCCTTTTATTTTTTATTATAAAATGATATTAGATCCTGTCAACCTACATCTATTCATATGATTTGATATGATCATATGTAACTTTTTCTTTCCTTTTGTTGATACGGGAATGACAGTTGACTTATATGTATTGAGTTTCTGCTGCAACCCAGGGTTAAATCCTATGTGGTCATAATGTCTGACCTTTTTATAGATTGTTTTATTCGGTTTGCTAAAACTATTTAAAGGATTTTTACATCCATGTTGACCAATGATATTGGTCTATTCTTTTTTTTTAGTGATATCCGTGTTTGCTTGCCATCAGGTATTATTTTGCAAACTTCATAAATTGCATTTGGAAGTATTGCTTTTCTCAATTTTTTGGAAGAAATTGAGGAAAATAGCTTCTAGTTCCTCTTTGAAGATTTGGCAGAATTTATTGGTGAAGCTGAAACTAAGCTTTCAACTTCTGGGAAATTTTGATTTCTGTTTCAATTGCCATCTATTCTCCTAAGTTCCATTTGTCTTTCCTACAAGCTATTTATATGATTTTTTTTTTGTCCAACTTCCCAATTAAAATAACTTGAAATTTCCATTTTAGCTGGCTTTTTGGGTTAAAATTTTCTGTGAGTTTCCCACAATCTTATCTCAGTCTTATCTTTTCTCTTGATAATCTATCTTTTAATTTAATTTACTTGTCAGTTTATTTTTTCACCCCAGGAAAACATATCCCTCCTGCAAACCAAAGTCAGAAATCTTAATAAAGATAAACCTTGTTTTTCCTACTCCAAGTTGTTTTGATAAAAACTCTTTGGAGTTGGTTTTCCTCCTCCACAGCAATAAAGTCAGCTTTGTGTTAGCAATATGATGTTGTTGCTGTTTGGAGAGTCAGTTCTTTATTCCGCATTTCTAAAAATGTACTGTGACACCTTTTCATACATAATAGATCGATTTCTACCCAGTTGGTATATTAGTATTCCACCTGAAATCATCTGAAAAAATTCTTTAGTCAGGAGACGAATCTTGGAAATATTTGAATCAATTTAATTAGATCTCAAATAGAAATTGAGTGCTGTCCTTTGATTTGCAAGGTACTAATGTCCCATAAGATATTAATTCTGCTATTAAACAATTAGGCTGAGAACTGAGCATAGTTTATTGCTCACAAACTGGGATCACAACATATTCCTAAATTGGATTCATGAAACACTTACAGTGGAGTTCATTAAATAATTTTCCATAGCTCAACTAGCCTCTTCATCTGTCCCCTACATGCTAATCTAGTGGCAGACAAGAGAGGCAACTTGTGCATAATGAAGTAGTCCTGGTTTTGTCCTCTCTCCAGAGGCTTACCAGTGCTCAGCAAAAATTAGAGCAACCCTTTACGAGCAAGTACAGCTGTTGGTTTCCTAGAAACTAGTCATGAGGCAGTACAATCTTTGCAGATCTGTGACAGTAATGTGTAGAATATATTTCTGTTTTTTAAATTGAGATAAAATGATAATACAGATTCCATGCTTCCCTGTAATGATAAGGCTATTTTCATGTACAGCCAAGAACCACTGAATAGTGTTTCAGTCAGAGGAACAGTACAATTAAAATAATTAATGCTTTCCATTATAATGAAAGTGTGTCAGGTAGAAGAAAACAGGCTGAGTTTTCAAGTCAAAGTGCTAGTACAGAAACAATATAAAGAACACATCTTTTGATAGTTTTAGATTTAGTAGGCATATAGAGAGAATAAGTAACACAATTGCTCGCAAGACTTTAGTAAGAAAAATATGAAGGATACTATGCTTTGGAATGACGTGATTGTAATAT
Organism: Condylura cristata; assembly: GCF_000260355.1. NCBI lineage: Eukaryota > Metazoa > Chordata > Mammalia > Eulipotyphla > Talpidae > Condylura > Condylura cristata. The sequence goes on from NW_004567131.1 coordinate 5,291,882, forward strand.
CATTTGGAAAAGTCAAGCCAACTGCACCTAGTATGTTAAAATTAATTTGCAGAAATGATTTCAAAATCTTCCAGGTATCTTAAATGGTGTAAGTTTTATTAACTTCATTCACAGATATAATAAAGACAATATAAACAATATTAAGAGCAGCTATGTGGCAAGAAATGATATAATACAGATAAGGAAAATGAAATTACAGTCTTGTAAGATTCAATCTCAGGTACCTTGGAGAATTGACACTAAGGCTAGTTATCGGGCCTAAGATACAATGAAATTGCTCTTAAGAGGTTGTACAGCATGGAAACCAAAATGACATCAAGCTTCAATGATTCAATTATAAGGGAGACAGTATGATGTTTTATGTTCTTCCCCCCCCCCCATAGAGCACAAAAGAGTTCTGACTACTGTCTTAATTGATGTTTTAAAATAATGAAGAGAACAAAAAAAAATTCAAACAGCCTCTTCATATTTGTCCAAAAAGCAGTGTTGAATGTAAGTGTTAGCAGTTGATACAAAGGATGCTTTGTTTGGAAAATATCAGAAGGTTGGCTATTAAAAACTGGAATAATACTACAAGGTCTCAAAACAAGAAAGGGAAAGCATAAGAAATAAATAGGCAGAAAATAACAGAGAGTAGGAAGTGCCAAGGTGTACAGGGTGTTATAATGGTTCTTTTCTTCTTCTGAGACATTATAGATTCTAATGAAGGAAACAACTCCATCCTGCTCATACTTGCAGCTGAATCGAGAATGTGACTTTCAGGCAGAATGGGTAATGACAGGAAATCTGTTGCAAATAAGTCCAATGGACAGTCAATTTGACTCCTGCCGAAATTCTAAGATCCATTTTGAGGTCTGTTGTTGAGCAGGAAAATCTGAGCTTCCTGTATGCAATGCTAACTTTAATGACACCACCCTTACCCCTGTCACAACCTAAACTCTTTAGTGGACTGAAGGAAGAAAGCAAGTCTGGAAGGCATGTTTCACAAGACTGTACTGTTAGAAGATGTAGGTATTGTCTCCCCAATTAAAGACATCTGGACTGATTCAATTTTGGATTGAATTTGACTAAATTGTTTCAATGTCAAGAAGGTACTGTGTTTCTTATCCTTCTGTTTGTGAATAAAGGGAAGCATGAGCCAGTCCACTCTGATCAAAAGATACTATTGTTCTTGCCATGTAATTGTTACTATGGCAGGGACCATTTTTGAGGTAAGATGCCTGGATTTGAGAAGTTTATAATGATATTAACTTTACATGATTTTGCTTATGGGAGAATGTCTTGCTAGGCAAATTAGGTAGATATTATTCATTATATAAATTCTCCAGCAAGAATCATTATCTCTTCAATGGAAAGTATCAATTAACAAAAATTCTTTGAATCTTTGGTCTTAAAACATGCCCAATTATACCAAGTCCCTGCATTGAAAAACCCACTTTTAAATCAAACTTAAAATTCTCAGTGAGATGGATGAAACCTAGCCCCTTTATTTTGAAGACCGTATAGGGATGCTTCTGAATTGGTGGTCTCTCTCATTGCTTATGCAGTAAAATTAGGTTTGCCTATGTTTGTAGCGGGGGGGGGGGTACACCCACAAATAAATGTCAGGGAAGTGGTGGAGCTGAAATCAACCAGGTATATCAGATTCTCATGTCTACCTTCTTAACAGCTATGGATAGTGCTTCCCCAGAGTTGTTTTGGGACTAAGAGTTCTGTGAGAATTTGAACAAAATAAAACCTTGTGACTAAAAAAGCAAAAGTAAAACCTTTGGAGTCAAACCAAAACCTGAAAGTCATTCTACCTAGGCAATTTTCTGTTGCTTTAGACAGAGGTCTATGTGATTAGGTAACAGAAAATTGACTCTGAAAAATAATTGTAATTGCACCATCTGACAAGTAAACTACATGAGAGAATAGTGAATTCCTTTTACATGAATACCTTCGAAAGAACTAAAGAGAAGGGTCTAGACTTATATAGGTCCCACTTTTATTTTTTGCTGAAAAACACACTTTTAACAAGCTATTAATTTTAAAAGGCATCACTGTTCTTTTTGTGTGTATCTTCTTTGCTAGCTGGTATTGTAACAGGGTGGTCCCCAGGAAAAGGGAGAGGTTCCAGGTTCCCTGCCCCACCCAGAGGGAGGGTGGGACTGAGCAGGAAGAAGAATCTGGAGAGGAGACTGAAGGGGAAGGAAAAAGGATAGGGAGCCAGAAGGAGACCTGAGGGAGCCACATGGAATAGGGACATGTGAAGAAACTCTGGCTGCTTCTTCTTGGTCCTGGGCTGGTTGAAACAGATGTGGGTGAGAGACCCGTGGAGAGATTCACTATGGCAGTGTTTATCTTGATTTTATTTTTGTTCTTTTCCTCTCAGACTTGACTGGCCATTTCTAACCCTTTTTTATGGGTCCCCTCCAGAAGGTGCTTTAGACTTGTGGTGGGCTTTCAGGCCTTACTTTGGCCCAATCCATTTTGGGTAGACTTTTACCCATGAGGGGATGGGTAACTTTGGGTGGTTGATTTGGAAACTATATTCTTTGTCTTTTCGGTATTACACACTCATTGTATTAAAGTTCCTTTTCATTAAGGGTATAATATGTTTTGTCTTGACGTGACGGATGGCAGAACCTATTTAGAGCAGGAAGGTTTGGGGGTTCAATGATGCCCCTCTCCCTGCCCTGTGACAGTATAATTACAGAATAAATTAAACAGGTTACCACAATATGCATTAGTATATTCTAGAGTGAACTGTAGTTAGTTTTCTAAGAAATTTCTATTATAATACCAAGATTGACGGCATTCTAACTTTTCAAAATATTATCCTTTGGGGTTAAAATTTTCCTTGCTTCATTTGAGATCAATTTTTTTTTCTTTTTGGAACATGAGAAAAAGATTGCCTACAGCTGTTTCTGTGTTGTTGGTAAATTAAATCAAAAAGGCTATTTCCATTATAAAATATTTTATTTTATAATCTCCACAAAACTCAAAAAATAGGTTATCCCAACAGAAATGCTCATGATTCTTAGAGTTAAGTAAAAGGCAAACTTTGATTTTTATTGTTCTGTTTTCTAGATTAGGAAAAAAAGTCAGCCCTACCTATTTAAGATAAAACTCAGGTAATAAAGTATATGCAACCACTTAAGCTATATGAAGAAGGAAACATTCTTCACTTACGTACACATATCAACCAAGTGTCTATTTTGTACCTAATATTATGCATCACTCATATTTAATTTTCCAGTACCTCTGGGCTAGATACTATTTTGTAGATGAAAATGCTGAAATACTAGGTTTCAGAATATAGTAAAAGAACTAGATAAATTTAACATTTTGAGAAAATTGGTGTAAATTCATTTTATTCATTCAGTGAATATTGAAGAAGTACCTCTATATGCCATTAGGACTACAAAAATGAGGAAGTTAAACATGGCTCTTACCTTCAATAGACATAGTAGACATTTTAACTATAAGGGGGTCGTTTCTATAAACCAAAATAAGTATATCCAAAGTGTGTCCTTTGTGGGCCTCCCTGGTGGCACAACAAGTTGAGAGCATAGCACTGTGGGGCAGTCTGCAGCCATTGCAGCACTAGTTCAGTTCCGGCCAGGGAGATGACCCAGATGGCACAGCAGATTCTCCTGTCTTGCCTGCTGCTCCCCTCACCAGTGTATGCCACTCGATATGCCTGTTCTTCTCCCCACTCTGTCTCTGGTGAATCCTCTCACCCCCAAACCTCTGGCCTGTACCACAGTTCTTGTATGCATACATAAATAAACCTTTAAAAAAATAAATCTACCCTTGGTTCTGTAAAAGACACAGTGTTAATTGGTGTAGGTCAGAGGACAAAATACCTTAAAAACTACTATCATTGTGAATAGAATTGTTATTATAATTGGCACACTAATTCAGATGCCAAATATCCTAAAATATCAGTATTAGAAAGACATAATAAGTCTGTGACAGATTTGGACAGCATGACATTAATTTTAGAGCTAAGAGCAATTGTCGTGGTAGCTATTTAATTTTGTCATTTTCAAATAATACTTCTAGATGTCCATGCGTACCTTCTAGTTGTTTCACGTGGTGGGGAGAGAATGTAGATAGGAGAAACAAAAATAGGAACAGAGTTTTCCTTTATCCATTTAAAACAATAATTATATTTTCTGTTTCATGTATTAATATTTAATGTTATTGGAAGAAAGGGCTCCATTGCAAATAAAAAATAAATACAACATTACAAAGACATTTATTTGGTATTAATACTCACAGAAGCCCCTGTCATTTCCTTTTGTTTTGGATTGGATTTAAAAAAAATGGAAATAATTATTTTAGTGACTAGTCAAGACAAGAATGTCAGATGTGATCATAATTTATGCAAAATGCAATCATATAGATGTTACTCAAGAATTCATTCCAATATTGAAGAAGTCAAGTAGATAATAAAGTCTAAGAGGCATACATTCATTTGCTTTATTAATATGGAATTTCAAATTCGGGATGGAGATAAAATATCATTTATGGAAGACCTTGGAAAAAAGAAACTCCTTACTACAAAAGAGAGCCTCCCACACATGAAAATCACTGAATACAGGAAAATCATCTGTCTTGTTCAAAAGCATTATAAAATACCTACCTCATCACCTTTGTTCATTTTCCAGAGAAAATTCATGTTAATTGAAGTCATTCTGGATAGAAGCCCCTCTTCTATAGAAAACAAAACAAAGCAAACAAAGAAAAAAATATTTAAAAAATCCATGTATAGAATATCCAGGAAGAAGTAGCAATTTATCAAGATTAGGAAAATTCTTCAGTTTTCTAAGCAGCTGTTTAGAATAAGCTATGCTCTGCAAGAGATAGTGGTCCTTCCTCCAACTAGGAGACTATTATGCCTTATAGTACTTTGCATCTTTGAAATACCACTGATCTTTTATTTACTTATGCAGTATATAAACCCACATCTGTGCTGATGACTAATTGAGGGCCATCATGTTAGTTGATGTCAGATCAGGAATATCCAATGTGGTCAGGTAGAGGACAACCAATGTCTTTGTCACTGGTGTTTAGCATTTAGGAGAAAATAAGTGTTGATCAAATGAATTAATAAATGCAGAAGAACATTAAAGACTCAGGAAAACATACACAGAATTTGGAGGTTGTGATAGCATGGTGGGGCAGAATAGAAAATTAAGGAAACATTTAGATCGTCAGCAAATAAAAGGAATATAAGTGAGACGAAGTTCTTCTCCCATGGGGAGCCTCTCATACATTAATCTTTGTAAGGAAAAACCATACAAGTCTACCTTGGTCATAGTCAATATAGGTCAGAGGAATTAAAGGGTGTTGTAATACAAGCAATTCCCCACGTTGCTAAAAAGGTCTCCTGTTTGGAGCCACTTGAGTAGCATAAACTACCCCCAGCTCCCCAATCTAGTGATGATTTATAAAGTATTTATCCAAGGATATAATCTGGGTCACATATAATTTAGTACAATATATTTGGAAATATTAATACAGCTTGAGAAAACCTATCAGAAATTTGGCTGTATAGAGTTAGCCATATGAGTAAATGTGATGAGATTCGAGATTTACTAAGAGGACCACTGAATAAATCTATGTTTCCACTACCTTTTATCATATAATTATTTTTTTAAAGAATTTATTTATTTATGCATACAGAACTGGGTTACGGGTCAGAGGTGCAGGAGGATGAGAGGATTCACCAGGGACAGATTGAGGAGCAGGAAGGCAGTTCGATGAAGTACACTACTTAGGGGATCAGCGGGAGGGTAAGGAGAAGTCTCCTGTGCTATGTGGGTTCACTGAGCAGTGTGGGGAAGCAGAGTGAGCATTGGATGTGGCATCAAATCTGCCTAATTCCAAGTCCCAGATTTGCCCTTTATGAACTGTGTGACCTTGAACAAATTCCTTACCTCTTTAAACCTCAATTTAGTATTTGAGAATAATTTCTATTATGTAGAGTCATTGTGAGGTTTAAGCAAGAGTAAGGTAAAATCTCTGGCCCATAGTGCTATTCAACACATAGTGCTTTTATTATTTCATTGCTTTGAGATATGACAACTTGGTTCACAAAGACAACTTTTAATAATTGGAGAAAGAGCAATGCTTGAGTAAGAATTAGTCATTAGCAACTAGAAAGAGAAAGAACCAGGTTTGGAGTCAAGGACCCCAAAATGGCATTTCTTTATGCTGGTTCTGTATTTTTGTTACTTTGCAGCAGCCAACCCTTTCTCCAAACAAATTTGTTTCTTTTCAGGAAACAAGGAATTGCACAAATTAGTTGAGAAGCCACTGTTTGTGGTTTTCAAACTGTCCTTTTGTTTAGTCTATTTCTGTAAAAATGTGGCCATGAGACTTAGTCTCCAAAGCTGCAGTTCGAGTTTATGGGAATCCTTTAAATGGTAGTGAATCCCTTAGGCCAGATTGCAATTTCAGAATTTATAAATCTTCCATAAAAATTCTTGTTAATTTCTAGTTTTTTTCAATAGGAATTAGAATACAAAAAGGATTTTTTAAAGTGTTTGTTAATAAAGTGAAAATAAATAATAATAAAATTTATGTTTTCTTTGTAGAAGTCACAGGAAAAGTCTTTTATTCTTTATTTCTCCAATATCAAAATCTTACCAAGATTTCCTTTTCTGTGAGATTGGGATGAAAACTCCAAACACCATCTCAACAGTCATGAAGCTCTTTAAACCTGTGAAAGTTCTGACAGCATATTTCCCATTGCCTTATCTATAGGAATCATAGGTGTTTTGCCCCAATTTTTGTGACCAGCTGCAAGGAAGAAACACAGGAGGCAAAAAGACTGAGCAAGTAGAGTTTATTGCTCCAGGGCAGCAGCTGAGACAGAGATCTCTAGGGTGGGGTCTGTAGCTACTGCCAGCGCTATAGGGGAAATTGTCTCTTATATAGGTTCTAGGTTCAGATTCTAGAAAGATGACGTGTCACTGTGCACCTGAATGCGAGGCCTAGTTCGCTCAGGTCCTTGTGTTTCTGCCCTTATCTGGTCACACTCAACAGTAGGTAATGAGCCTTCTGAAAATGCTGGTCAGAATGCTACCTTAGTTCTCATGTGATGTGGATGCCAAGTCAAATGCCACCTCAGACCTTCTACTAATAATTAAAAACAGTCACATGCCATTAAACAGTGATTGTGCTTCTGTATTCTGCATCAAAAAGTTCTGTAATGAAATAAACACAAATTTTCAAGTATAAACTTTGCCCCCCCAAATTTTTATGCTATTTTGAAAAATGTTTACAATATTGGATAATCATTGTACTTAAGGAAAAGTAAAATCTTATCTGACTGTTTTAATGGAATTTATAAAATTCTATTATGCAAAAATGATATAAAATAAGGCAATCTTAATGAAAATGGATTGATAGCTGCTGGAAAGTAGGATTTGAAAAATTATGTAAATAATATTCCAGCCAATTTATGTCATTCCTGAATTTTTGAATTTATAGAAGTAAATGACATTTAAAAAATTCCATTAGAATAGTATACACAAAAAATAGATGGTCTATCTGTTAGGTGAACTGTAGAAATGTTATAAATTAAGACTATTTTAATAGGGAAGATGTATAGAAAATATTTAGTTGCTGATTTGATTTTCACCGGTGCACTTTATTATGCATTGTGTAGCATGCGAGGAAATGAATGCATTTATAATGTCTTCATTTTAATGGTTTTTATATCTGTTTATATTTTCATCTGAAAATTGCTTTACTAAGAATGATTGTGATTAATTGAGACTAGGAAAAAAATGACCACGTGGTTATCTATATTCTGTTTTATTATTGATTTTTATAAATATTCATGATTTCATTATAAGCATACCAAAAGTAGTACTGTTTCATTTTATATTGTTATTTTAAACTTTTATTTGTTTGATGTCAACATATAAATCCTTTCTGTAAGGCCATTCTTTGGACAGGTGTTCATTTCAATGTGTTTCATTGATTTCGTTCTATTTTTTTGAATGAAATGAATCCTCTAAAGCAATAAACTCTAAAAATGTTTGACCTCAGCATTTTAACTATTTTAATTATAGCTTTTAAATAATTTTAAAATTTGTTAATAACATGTAATAAAAATAAAATTTTCAGGAAATAAATAAAGCCAAGCTCTAAAATTCCCTACAGCAATTGCTAGTAGAAATCAAAATCCTTCCAAAACACAAATGAAATATACCTGTGAATGAGGTAACAACACATTCATTATTGTCAAGGATTGGCATACCATTTCTTTTAACAACAATCCTTAACGATAGTCTTCTTTAGATAGGTTACTGACATTGACATTTTCCAAAATTTATTTTTAAAAGATAGCAAAAAGAACCCCAGTTTTGGGTTTTGAGTCAAAGTTACATATTTGCCTCCTCTAAGTATAGTGTATGTTGAACCATATCACAGTGTCTTTACAACATTCACAGTAAAATCAGAAGTTTGATTATTCCATGTGAGCCTCTTGATCCTTTTTCTCTCCTGCATGTGCTTTCAGAAACAGCCAATCCTTTGACTAATCCCTTCACTGGACTTGCCTAAAAATACAAAATTGAACTCTGATTACTCTAGACGATAACTGAATATTTGTATCTTGACCTGAGAATTTTGCTTTTTGCAAGGGTGATCCATAGCTTCTTTTCTTTTTCGTTATTATTATAATTTGTATTTATTTTTGCATCATTCTTCATTTTGTACATTTTTCCATCTCAGTTGTAATCCCCTTGGGCTTCCCACCACTAATTCACCTGTGTGCCATCACCACAGTCCAGTGCACTCTTCCCACGCCAGTTCTGATCCCATCACCCCCTTCTACGCCCATGAAATGTCTCTGTTTTATAGTTGTTCATTGTTTTCATTTTTACTCTATTACATTTGTTCATCTCTCTCTCTTTTTTCCCCTTCTGATCCATTGCACACCTGGATCCATAGCTTCTTAACTTCAGGTGAGCTGCCTCCAAGGAATTTGCTTGATCTGTTTTTGAGAAGATGCAACTAAAGAATTGCATCTTTATCGCAAACTGGTAAAAGAACTCAAGGGTTTATCTCAAGAACATTTGTCACATGAAAATTCCCTGAATTTCTAGAATTGACTTTAAGAACAAAAAGCAGCTGTTAGTCATTTGGAGCCTGGTCCGAGGCCCTGCTTGTCTGCCCTAAAGGAGGGTTCTGTGATTGGTACAGAAATGAGAGAATTAGAACCAGGCCTGTTAGAAATCATAATTCTACAACACTGCAAACATGAGTGCATCTCATATGTTCTCAGAAAGAAATTACAAGAATATACTCTTTATGTATTCTAGGAATTTGTAATTCTTATGAAAAAAATGTGAAAGGAACTATTGCTAATTTTCAGGAAGGAAGTTTCAGAAATGTCTAGGTTGTTGCTACTTATTTTGATTCTCATTGTTTTTAGGCAGGTGTTTGGTTCCTTCTTGCCAGGCAGCCTGGCATTTTGTCTTATTTTTTATTGGGAAACACATTTTAACATCTGCAAGTCATTTGTAACCAAGCAATCAGCATCAGGTTTTCATGTATCTTCTGCCATACTTTAAGCCATGACAAATACATTGATTTACCATGACAAACTTCCAAAAATTTCTCCCCTTGGCAGTGACTTGCATGTTCTACCAACAAATATAATCTTGCTGCTCTCTGCTTGAGTGCTGGGGAAAAAGTTCCCCCCCTTTTTTTTTTCTTTGTCCCATATAAACCCAATCTAAGTTGGAAGACAAAGCATTATTGTAAGGAACAGGTACTATCAGTTGATCTAATTAGATAATCATGCTATTAAAGGTCTTCTCTTTAAGTTTTATAATATTTTCATTTTCATTTTTATTTTTCATTTCTCTCTCTCTCTCTCTCTCTTTTTTTGGTTCTAATATCTGATAAAGTTTATCTCTGGTGTGTATGTTAATCAACTTCCTGGTTTGAGACAGAGTATAAACTACTGAAGTCAGGTGAAATGGTAAAAAAAAAAAAGTCTCTTATAAATCAGCTCTTTGGGAGAACAAAGATATAAACTGCTACTCTCACAATGTAGTAGTGCAATTTTCTGTTATGCACCACTCTTCATACAATCTGTATCCAAATGCATCTGGAATTTCAATGTGGACATACAGTTAAAGTCACAGATTAGAGGAAGGGGAGTGGGAAATAGGTATCAGAGAAGGACAGCTCTGAAATATAAATAATTATACCTGAAGCGAAGCCAAGCCAGTAAAAAGGCAAGAAAAGAATTTTGAGTCTTGCAAGGAAGTAGACTACAAAGCAACAGAGGAAGTCTTTTTATACAAGAATTTGAAAAGATCTAGTATGAAAAGGTAAGAAAAACCAAAAGAGTGTAGAGAGAACACTTAAAGCAGAGATGAAAGACGGTCAAACTAAATCAAAGGCTAATGTCTGGGATAATGGGAAAGGTTCATCAAACTATTACTGTGAAGAAGGGGGGATCTTGCTGCTGGCATGGGTTACAGAATCCAACTGGAGACATGGGAATACTTAGTTCAAGGCTGTCAGTAGGAAACTGACAGCTGGTATGGGTATTTCATAGGCAAAGGTGGAAGCTCAGAGCACAAATTCTTGTTTACTTTGACTTATGAATTTACTGGCATCTCTGGTATACCCCAAAGACTATTTTTGTTCAGTAATTTCTTTGGTTGCTTCCAGGAATTTTACACTTAATGTGTTAACTTTTATATCTAAGTTTGACTTCTGACTGAGACAGGAAAAGGAGGAACAGTAAAATGGGAATCAATTGAGAGTACAGATAAGGAATATTCTTGACACCCTCCATGAAAAGGAACATGTGTAGGCCTGCAACTCATGGTGTTAATGGTTGGAATGTTTAACTATACTGTAACTGAATTCACTTTGTGTTGAAAAGGATGTGATTAATATCTGATCTCAATTTTCCTGGTGATCTTAACTGCAAATAAACTCAGTCACACTACTGATAACTAACTTCATTAGTGGTCCTTCTTATATGCTTGTAAGTGTACAATGTCCAAGTGTCCTGTACTAAACTGAAACTTTTGCAAATATTTAAAAATAGAAATTGTCATTTATTCGAAGCACAGGATGGCAAAATATTTAGTAATGTGCACATGTGAAGCTATAAATCTGTGAGTTAGATTACAAAACTCTTCTCTATCTATCCATATCTATAGGTATATAAACTGAATGGCATTCCCCTCAGTGGGAGAAAACCATTAGTATTACAAAGAATTCTGGTCAATAGCCACTATGTTTTGTTACTAATGCCAAGTGTCCTTGGCAAATGGAAGGAAGAATCCTTTCCGGCATAAACCTCTCCATATATAGTGAGATTGCAATACTCCCTTTGTGTTATGATAACACGAACAAGGATTCTGATTTCATCAATCTTGACAAGGGACTGATATTGAAAACCTACAAAGAGCTCATGCAAGTCAGTGAAAACAACACAATTAAAAACTGGGCAGAAGAGCCAATCAGGTACTTTTCCAAAGAAGATATATAGATGGCCTACAGGCATATGATAAAATATTCATGATCATTTAGCATCAGGGAAATGCAAATTCAAACAACAATGAGATCCACTTAGAATGGCCCATATTAAACAAACAAACAAACAAAAACAAAAACAAAAAAATCAAGTGCTGGTAAGGGTGGAGAAAAAACAACTCTCCTATAATGGTGAGAATGTGGACTGGGCCAGCCCCTAGAGAAAAGCAGTATGAAGATGCCTCAAAAGAAAAAAAAAATGTATGTATCATACAACTGCATAATTTCACCCCAATCTACCCAAGAAACAGAAAAGTACAAATATGAAAGGAAACCTAGTATAAATCTTTTTTATAGCAGCACTATTCATAATGTCCAAGGTGTAAAAACAACCTAATGCCCAAAAAGAGATGAGTGAATAAAGAAAATATGGTATGTACACACAGTGAAATATTACTCAGCATAAAAAAAGATAAACTCAGATCATTTGTGACAACATAGATGGAGCTGGAAGCATTTATCCTAAATGAAACAATCCAGAAGAAGAAAGTTAAATATCAGTGGTGTAACTTACATGCAGAATATAGAGAAACCAAAAAAAAAAAAAAAAAACACCCAAAAACTTTAAAACCAGTCCTTGAAAGATAAATCTGGGGCTTCCAGGAGTGGAGAGGAGAGGGAAAGATGAGGATACAGTGGGAGAACACAGTAGACTGTGGTAGAGATCCTGGGTGCATTGGAGGCGACAGAGCTATAAAGGCCAAATCTTAAAGGATATACCCTGCATTATCAAAATATTAATAAAGTCGTAAAACAATCAGACTTCTTTAAAAAATTAGGCCTTTGTTTTAAGTAAAAATAAATAATAATAATAAATTTCTAATTCTTGCCCACTGGCTGTTGACTTAAGTAGTCAAGCATGAATTCATTCCTGCCAAAACACTTGGGGATGGAGGGGGAAAAAGGGCATAGGAGTAAAAATATTTATGAAGTGTCCTTTCATTTTATTTTGTTAATTATCAGCACCTAATTCTGAAGAAATACTGAGGGAATTATGTAAACTACCCTGTTGTAAGAGGTATTTGTCCGACTGTGCAGGGACAGAGGAAACAAATGCCTTGGGATGGCTGGCTCATTTTCCTACTTACCCAGTCCTCCCAAGTTCAGCAGGATCACTGACTTGTATGCTCTTATAGCACTTAGTATAACTTTAGTTTCCCAATTCTTATCAGAAGTAAACAGTTACATAGGAGAAGGCTTATCTTCCATACAAAACTGTAAGCTCACTGAGTAGGAATCAAAATCTATACAATGCTGTATTTCCTGCAGTACAAAGTTTAGGACTCTGGACACAATAAATGAAAAATAGAAAAAGAAAAACCTGTTTTAAATCCCTTGATTCAATAGGAACGAGGAAAATGGAGATGTGAGTTGAGAACAAATATTAAAAAATTCTTAAAAATGAAAGTAATAAATAAGAGCATATTTTTATCAAGATCTAAGAACAAGGAGCAGGCACTAAAATCATAAAGCTTCTGTCTGTTTATTTTAGATCAGTTATGTATTTTCTTTGCAATATCACACAAATAATCCCTGTTCACACATAGCTTTTTTAAGCTTTAATTTGGTATCACTTAAATGTAATGAAAAGTTTTAAATATTCTCCTAAGAACTTCCACACACCCGGTATCAAGACTAGTAAGTATTGATTCAGTGTTACTTGCTATTTGATCATGTACCATGACCCTCCCTGCCCCCTCTGTCTTTTAGGAGCGGGTGCCATGTGAGTGTGAAGTAGACATACCCTGATAACTCTATTTTTTTTTAGTCACATTTTTAATCAGTGTATGTTTTTGTTAAGAACATGACAGCTATTTTACCTGTGTCCCTCTCCAAACAGAATATAATTATCAAAACTAGGAAATACAACAGTGACCTAAAGGTATTAGGTGATCCACGGTCTATATACAAATTGTATCAATTGACCTGATAATTTCCTTAGGGAACTAAATTTTCTCTCTCTTGGATCCAGCTCAAGGTAATGAATTACATTTAGTTGTCATGTTTCTTTAGTCTTCCTTCATCTGGAATCATTCCTCAGGCTGTCTTTATTTTTCATGCCCTTTTCATTTCCTCAAAGTATGTTTATCTGATGTTTTTTCATGAACAGACTCTAGTTACAAATTTTTGGTAGGAATACAGAATGTAGAAGCGATGGTGTATCCTTTTAAGTGCCTCCTCTGAGGAGACCCATGATATCTGTTGGGCCATGATTAGTGATGGTAACTTGGATTACATGGTTATGGTGATAACTGAGACCAGGTTTCTCCTTACATGTATTTTTCTAAGGGTCTTATTTACATCATGTAAATTTCAAAGCTATAGCTGAGGATTTAAAAATTATAAAAGACAGTTTGGAAGATAAGGCTCTTTCAAAGATATGGCTGTTACATCCTTTCAGATGTTACACATTTGACTTTTGTTTTAAGTTAGAGCATAAGAAAAAACCATATTCTGAAACCAAAATAGACTGGCTGTGTGTAAAATTGCTTTACTTGACCACATTTGGTTTTGGGCCCTGACTATATTGTGTAATAAAACATTGGTGTGGTGTTTGTGCTGGGTTCCTGACACATTGCTTCTAAAACCTTTATAATTTCCCGAGGTATGGAAGTATCTTTGTTATTCCTGACTACATCATACCTGACTTTATATTAATGCAGTGGTACAGGATGAGGGCTAGTGAGCAGAAAGACCAAACCTTGAGATTAGAGGGTTAGATTTTTGAGGCACGCTGATTTCCTGGGAGGCAAAAGGGGCTGACGATTGAATTATCAGTCATGAGTATGTAATGAAACCTCAGTAAGTTGAAGACATTGAATCGAGTTTCCTAGTTGGTAAACATATCAGCATGTGGAGACACTGACATGCCAGAAATCTACAGGGAAACTGCATAGAGGCTCTGTGTTCAGACCCTTTTAGATCTTGCCCTGTGAGTCTTTGTTTGGCTGATCCTGATTTGTCTTTTCTAGAACACATACTCTCTATAGGGTGGTATTTACTATGAATATTCCAGAAGGTACTGGACTTAAGGCAGTGTGGGCAGTCTCTGATTTTGAAGGCTGCATTCAGAATCTACTGTTGGACATTTTGAGCCTTGTTTGCTGGGTATTTTCAGTGGTCTGGTAGAGTAATGATCTGAGCATTCTTGCCTGCTGTATATAAAAAATGATCAGTGTTCTTGTAACAGGGTGTTCTTATAACAGGAAAAGGGGAGGCACCAAGTTCCCTGCACTATCCAAGGGAGGGTGGAGCTGAGCAGGAAGGAGAAGAAGCTTGCGAGGAGACTGAAGAATGAAGGAAGCAGGACACAGAACGAGAAAGAGACCTGAAGGAGGCAAGTGGGGCAGAGAAACTTGTGAAGAAACTGCACTTGTTTCTTGGTCCTGGACTGGATGAAAAAGATGTGGGTGAAAGACCCATGGTGAGGTTCACTATGGCAGCATTTATCTTGATTTTGATTTTGCTCTTTTCCTCCCAAACTTGTCTATTTCTGTCTCTTTTCTATGGTTCCCCTTCAAAAGGTGCTTTAGACTTCTGGCAGGACTTTGGGCCTTGTTTTGGACCAGTCCCATTTGGGTGGACTTTTACCCACAAGGGGGGATGGGTGTCAGTGTGCTTGATTTAGATACCATATTTTTTGTCTTTCCTGTATTGCAAACTAGTTGTATGTATTAAAGTTCCTTTCCATTAAAGGTCTTATATGTTTTGTCTTGATGCTTCAGTTGGCAAAACCTACTTAGTGTAGTCAAGTTTGGGGGTTCTGTGGTACCCCTTGACCTGTACCAGTATGGAAATACTGAGTGGTTACTCTGTGTCAGAAAAAATGATTTCATTTCATTTTTAAAGAAGTTATTTATGCATATAAGAACTGGGGCCAGAGCAGCATAGGGGTGAGAGAATTCACCAAAGACAGAATGAGGAGCAGAACAAGTGAATTTACTGAAATACACTGCTGAGAGAGCAACAGGCAAGACAGGAGAGGTTTGCTGTGCCATGTGGGTCATCTCCCTGTCTGGGTTTCAAACTCATGCTGCAGGGGTTAGCCATAGAGTGATAGGGCTAAGACTTTGACTCCTGTGCCCCCAGGGAAGCCCAATCTCATTTAAATTAAGTTTATGACATAGATTTTTATTCCTTTGCTCATTTGTTTATTATACAAATGCTTAGTGAGTACCTACTATGTGCTGGAAACTGTATAGTGCTTGAACTAAATGGACCTTGCCTTCTTAAAGCTCAAATTCCTGTGCTATTTCATCTTTGTATGATATTAACCAAATGCCAATTAAAATGGGGCTTTAGAATATTTCTACAGTGAAATTAATATAGAGATAATAAAGAAAATGTGGATGGAAGAAGATAAGTGATCTCACACTTTCATATGGGAAATGTGAAAGGGAATGTGAGAAAAAGAACAAAAATAAATTTCTCTGATTTATTTTTAATTATTTAAGTTTACTCATTTTTTAAAAAATTAAATATTACAACATAAATATTTCTTCTCTCAGTAGGCCTTGAAGTCACCTCTGTTACCTGATAATACTTGGCTTCTGAGACTTTCCCTTAATCATATTGCAGTGAACTTTATTTCAAGATCAGCTTGTCCATTTCATAGGACTGATCTCCTTCCAAATTTCAGATGGGAAATGTCAGCCCTCCTGTCAACATCCCTAACATTTAAATTCTTGGGATTCCAGAGATACTCTAAGAGAACAGATAGGAATTGACTATGTGTACACAATTACTGTTCCAAATGCCATTGGAAAAAGGCAAGGAGGGGTCTTATCAACCATTTTTTGATAGCCAAGTAGGCCCTAAAGAGATGATATAAATCAGGAACCATTTCCTTGCTAAAGGGTTTAGTGTGTGTATGGAAAAATTAAACTGATTGCTATTCATTTCAGGAGCTGACTAGGCACTGTGCACTTTGGAGACAGTGGCCTTCTTTATCAAGTGGACATCAGACTTATTAATATAACAAATGTCACATGCCCAGGAAGGGCGGTAAATATAACCCCCTCAGAAAATAAAGGCCTCTCTGCATGGGAATGTCCCTCAGTACAGCCCAGTGTGTCTGACAGAGAAGGAGCATGATTTTTATGTTAAATAATCCTGCCCTCATTATTTTGTCTAAATGTGTGCACTTGGCCTGTGATTTCACATGCCTGAATGCTCCTTAGCTGACTCATAAACAAGTTTCAAGACTGTTTACTATGTCATGAAGAATCATCCCAAGTCTGGCCAGCAAGCAGGGATAAATGCTTGATATGATTAGCAGGGTTTACTGTAATTTGTGGAGTACTAAAATTAAGCTTGGGGATAGCCTATGGGGACAGAAGGATTTGTTCTGCTGACCAAGCAGCTCCCCAGGGACACACAGATAAGCTGAAAACAGGTGAAGCCGAACTTAGGAAAAATGTCATTTCAGGACTGATATGAAAATTGTCAAGGATGACCTTGTGAAGGAATTGAAAGAAGATGGTAGTGATTTTAGTGTGGAGTGTTATGAAAAGGTGGGAGGAGGGCTCTGTTTTTACAGGATACTGAGGCTTGAAGGGACTGCCAAAGAGAAACTATATTTGTCACTGCAAAAATAATCAGTAGTTTGGCATTTGGACTCTTGTGACAGGGATGAAAATGAGATTCTGTGAAAGACATATCAGAGTCAATAGGGTAGCCAGGAGTTTGGCTATAGCAGGAAGGATGAAACAACCAAATTGAGATAGTTTGCTGAAGAAAACAAAATTGTCAATAATTGCCTCAAATTGAGAGTGTACCTATGTGGGGAAAGTGGGGTGCTTAGCAGAAAGAAGGGTGAACTCAGTCGTCATCATGATAATTTAAGAGAAACTGGTTAGGCCTCCTGGTGAGAATGATGAAGAGACAGTTGTATAGATTACTGCCCACAGGGAGATAATGCCTTAGGGATTTGTGAAGAAGTTAGATACGGCATATGACACATGCTCTTTTATAACTTAACATGGCTCACTGTGACCTTAGTCTGTATTGCTATGACCTGTGTTGAAGACTGAACCATAGGAGGAATGTTTGTAAGGGGGGTTGTGCTTGGTGACCCGTTTTAGCAGCACTTTATTAATTAAAATATGGAGTAGGATCCAGGGTTTACCTGAGGCCAGCCGTGTGTGGCTTCTGGATTTCTGAGTATCAACAGGCTACAAATTTGTGTAGTTGCATCAGATTGGATCCTTTTTTTTTTTTTTTTTTGTTTTTTATCCATACAGAACTGGGGTACAGGACAGAGGCTCAGGATGGGGGAGGCTTCACCAGAGGCAGAGTGGGGAGCAGAACAGGCAGACAAAGTACACTGCTGAGGGGAGCAGCGGGCGGGTCAGGAGAGGTCTGCCACGCCATGTGGTCACCTCCGGGGCAGGCGGGGATCGAACTCATGCGGAAGCGGCCTTAGATTCTCAGCGCCGTGGTTTAACCCACTGCGCCACCAGGGAGGGCCTGGATCCTTTTTTTATTTGCTTGTTAGAGAATAACCATCTTTGTTCAGTCATTGATAAGTGATGAATCATAATACTGATAATTCTTACATTTGCACAGTAATTGTACAGAGAAATTTCAAATGCATCATATACTTGTTCACACAATGCTCTACCGACGTAGGCACCTTGTCCTTATATTATCTAGAGAGTGACGATGTAGGTTAAGTGAATCACCCAAGACCAAACAAGAAGGACAACTTGACTCCTTCTCACCTACCTTAAAGTAGATTTTTTCAGCCTTGAAAATCTTTTTTTTTTTGTATGAATAATGTACACTGAAACCTGTTATTGGCACCAATTGCTTAATCTAATCTCAGTGAGCTTCTAAATGGGAATACAGCCTCTTTCAGGGGCCAGGAAGATCACTTCTTAGAAGAAAATACATTCTTAATTAGAAACATAGCCTGAGGCTGCTAAGGGTCTGGGGAAGACAGAGTCTCTGGTGATGCTTGGATTCGTTTTCATGCACTTGCACACATACACACATTTTTTCTCCCAAAACTGTTTGAAAGTTCATGCCGAGCTATAATAGTTGGAGGTCACATGTAGAGTCCTGGATCTCATTTCATGAACTACCTTAAAGATCATTTCAGAGTCAATTAAAATAAGCTGTCCGTTGGATAGTGCATGTCACTGTGAAGCAACAAGAAGAAAATGGGAAATCCCATCATCAGACAGACATGTGAATGTGGAGTTTGAGAGAGAAAAGATGGCAAAGTGCCAGTACTTTAAAGAACAAATGATGCCTTTTAGGCCAGGGACGCCTGGGGCAGTGTTAATGGTTTATGCAAAGGTCACTATGCCAGTAATGGCTATTGTCAAAATAGGATTCATTTTAGCAGTAACACAGGAACAGTGTTACAGTGGTTTTTTTGAGCATCAACCTTACTATACTTACTGTCAAAGAAAACATTATTATCCCCAGACCTCTTTAGAAAATAATATCATATGATTATAAGGAAATATAGTATTTCTATTACTTTAAATTAGTTTTCAGATACTGTACAGAGCTCTCTGTTTGAATAACTTCCTATCATTTTTGGCCAAATCATACCCTAGCTACAATTTTATATGAACATATGTACTGAAATCTGTATTAGGCGACTACCTCCTTGACCCATATTAGATCTGTTTTGGTCATTCAAAGGTAAAACTATGGCTGAACGGTGACAGTAAGCTCATTTTTTATAGGAAATTTGATCCTAATTTTAAAAGTACCTCTCTCAAGACACCTGGTATTTTGGGTCTTTATTTGATCTATAGGGAGTAGATTTCTTGTTGATTACATAGGTGTGTGCTAAAGGTAGAAATCCTGCATATATTAAAATTTAGTTACCAGAGATAAACTTTAAAACTGCTCATTAGCCTTTGACCTTGGTATTATTTTATGAATCTCCTTTTCTTGTTTATTTTGGCTATTGGCTATTTATTATTTATCTATAAACCCACTATTTAAGAGTGGTTGCTATAAAATGTCAAACTAGGGGAAGTAAGATATTAGATCTTCCAGAAGTTTTCAACATCTAAATAGAACATGAAATAACAGATACGGGACATTTGAATTATCTTCTAATTTTATGCCTCTGTCCCCATCCCCACTGGGTAGCTGTCCTATGAAACAACAGGGTTGTGAGGCTCCCAGGAAATCACTCAGCCCAAATTCAGCATGTGCTTCTTGGAGCCCAAGAGAGTAAGGACGCGAAGCCAATTGCCTGTGCTTGAATTTCACTTGCTTTCATGTCTTAATGTAAGACTATGGGCCATTCATTTAGTCTTCCTATATTTGAATGTTTGTATCCATAAAGCCAGGAAAATATTAACACCTACCTCCTATGTTTGAGAGTTTGGAGTTTGCAAGTGCCACAGTACTAGAACACATGTGGCCAAGTTTGCTGTTCTCATTGTCCCCATGTAGCTATTAATCGTTTCTCACTTGACTACTGATTTGTATTTATGGCAATGGTTCCCATAATTTTCTGAAGCTCTGGAGTACCTCCCTGTCCTACATTTCACTTTATTTCTCTTGGAAGTATGTGTTGTATAGGACATAAAGGTTGCTATTGAAATAAAATGTAACTTCAAAGACTATAAACAGCTGCTCATTTGTTTAAAATATAACATTAACGATTCCAATAGATAGCTGGACAAAAGTCCCCTTCAGGGTAAAATTTTGTTCTTCAGTATCATTAGTGAGGATTTCACTAATAAACCATGGCTAAGTCAGAACTTGATAATTTACATTAACACACTCAGTTCATTACATGTGGGACACTCATTTAAGAGCTGGAAGAGCTTCCAAGTAAATTTTCTAGAGCAGTTTTCATAAGCTACCATGAATGCATCTGTGGCCCCCTGTCACAACACAGACCCATCCCCCCCCCCATCTCCCACCCCTCAAGAGCTACAGTGACATTTCTGTCTTCCTTGGTGAAAACCTGCTGCATAGAGAAAGGACTGTAAAAGCCCAATTTAAGAAACTCAGATCTGTCAAGGCACAGCATTGGTGACCAGAGCTTTTCCTGGGAAAGAATGTGAATTGAAGGGTTTTCTCTCTCCTCTCAGCCCACTAACAACCCCTTTCCAGTCACTTCCCCTTCCCTGGTATCTCAGCCCCTACTCTGTACTCTAATGGCCCCTTGGGAAATGTCTGGAGTTCTGCATCTGTTCTGATCTCATTTGACTTGGTTCTTGTCAGCCCCCTTAGGAGTCTGCACTCAGCCAGGAGTAATTTGATAAACTAGATCTAGTTTTCATAGACTCTGTGTGTGTGTGTCCACGTGTCTGTGTATGATGCATGTGCCTGTGTGGATATGTATAGAAAAAGCACAATTGCAGGAATTGACAGATTTTAATAGTTGAGCCTGTTAGGCACCCAGGTTTAATTTACATTGTAGTAAATGTCAGTGATGCCTTAATCCAAAAACGAGAATCACTTGGAGGGACACAGTGTCAAGATGAGTAGGAGAAATTTCAGGGAAGTCATTTCTACTCTCAAGTCCTGTGCTATATTAAGAGTAGCTTGAATATGATGTTGGCTTTGAAAACAACACTAGAAATCAAATGCTGCATACACCAGATTCAGAAGCCCTGGATTGACCTGCTTCATGGTAAAAAATTGTAAATGCTTTATTGTTAGAAGAAACTTTAAGGAAGGGAGGGGGACACAGAATGCTAGAGTTGTGAAGGGTTTTCCACCTTGCTTTGTGCATTTATGTCACTGAGGAATGTGACATGTTCCTGACAGAAATGGTGGCTATGCTGTCTTGCCCAACATTTTGGCCAGGGTAATAGTCTTCTTACCAAACCTCCTTGAGCCCAGGATCTGTTTTTATGGTGACTGAGTGTTGCACATTAAACCAGATTCAGTTTAATAGACCAGGAACTGTATTACCTGATGAGCAGTGGAGAAGGGAGAACTCACACTCAAAAAAGAATAAACATCTTAAAAAATGAATAACCATGACTTGGTGATGGGAAATCCGCGGGGATTACAATTGAGATGGAAAATAAAATGTACAAAATGATGTAAAAATAAACTGTTATAAAATTAAAAAAAAATGAATAACCCCCCAAGATTCAGGAATAGTCTCACATTTATCCAGGGTGAGTGGAAGGGTATACATTCAGGATAGAATCTCAGCAGTTATGTGCAGAAAATATCCTCAAGGAACAGTACTCTTGTACACAGCCCGTTGGGAATAATCAGGTGGGTCCAGTTCTGTGGCTTCCTCTCTCCTAACTTGGAATCCTGAGAAAACACAGTTTGGTGCAAAAATTCTACCTATGGTTAGGCTTGGAAGAGGTAATAGACTTGCTTTCAGTTTCTTCATCCCTGTGTATGTATCACATAACTAGACCAGTCGATTTTAAGTACTAGCTATGGTATTCACCAACTGAGAGAGTTTGGATTGGTTATTTAACCTCCTTTATTTAAATAATATGCAAAAAGGGACAATAACAACCAGCTCCCAGTGGGTTTAAGTTAAATGATGTAACATAAGTAAATTGCGTGGTGCATTGTATACATTCCTACATTAGCGTCATTTCCCACTAAAACAATTCCCTCATGGCAGAAATGAGGCCTTGGGAGGTGAAGTGATTTATTCTAGATCAATTCAAAGAAAGTTCTATACACCAGTTGATAGCATTTTATGCCAGTTATGGCTGTTTGGCAGAGCTAATCCTTAGGAAAGTCAATTTACCACCCATGTTCTTTCCAGAAAGAAAGAGGACATGGTTCACTCGCCGACATCTTCTCAAGTCTCAGGGTAGATGTGAGCTTGCAGACTGTCACCCTTTAATGAATTTTGTCCAATACAAGTATGGTAATTTTCTAAGAATTGTTACTCTACTAGAAGCTGAGATGACACCACCAAATATATAATTTTTGTGTTTCAGCTTTTCTGCACCACATTATTTCCTTAAATAGAAAGCAATGTGCAAACAGGTACTTTTAAAAAATCATTTTATTCTCATTCTTTTCTTGTGAGAATTCTTCAAACCTCTCAGTGTTAATGTCTTGAAAGCTGTTTTTAAACATTAAGGGACAAAGTTTCACTTGCCTTCTTGTCCTCCTGTTATTTAAAGGGACTGATTCTAAATGCAAAAATTCCAATTTACTAGTGTAATTATCCAATTTATATGCACAAAGGTGGGCTGCCACTCACAAAAATTAATGCAGCTTGAAATACCGCAGGTGATGCCAGTTCAAGTGTAATTCTCACTTCATGTATTCAGGCCTGGCTGGTAACTATACTGGCTAAATTGTTTCAGTTATGCCACACATCTTAATTTTATGTCAGTACCATGATGGGGTCCTTTTCTGTTTGTCTATGGATTTAAACTTGTAGGCAGCAGAGAGTCTGGTGAGTTCTCAAATAGTGATATGATGGACCTGAACTATTTTTTTAAAGATTTATTTATTTATGCATACAGAACTGGGGTACAGGCCAGAGGTGCAGGGGCTGTGAGAGGCTTCACCAGAGACAGAGTGGGAAGCAGAACAGGCAGACTGACGAAGTACCTGCTGAGGGGAGCAGCGGGCGGGTCAGGAGAGGTCTGCCATGCCATGTGGTCACCTCTGGGGTGGGGATGGAACTCATGCTGAAGGGGCTTTAGCTTCTTAGTGCTGTACTTTAACCAGCTGTGCCACCAGGGAGGGCCGGACCTGGAATTTCTACATGAATCTGTTATAGTTATGCAAAGGGACTGGCCGATCCAGATGTGAAGTCTCATTAGGTGGCCCCTGCCATTGAAGCAATAGGTGTGTGGCCTGAAATGATGGCCAGAAGGTCTGGAAGAGGAATACATCTCAGGATGGTGAGTGAACCAAAATGTTAGTAATGGATTAATACTTGTGCTAAGATAATAGTAAAAGTCTCAAATTGCCTAAGAAAATTATACAGGTGACCTTTGAAGGGAGAGATGATTTAGAACTTCCTGCTAGGGAACTAAGTGGTAAGCTTGATAAAGACACTGGCTTTGGCAGATACGTTATTTCATCTGTGAAGTATGTCTCTTGTGTTAATATTTAGACCTGAGTGAATAGATATTCAATAAGAATTCTGGTGGATAATTGAGTTACATGAAAACATTTGATAAAATGATAATAATCAGCAAAGCAATCTGGGATGGCAAACGCAGGGTTTGTTAATTGAAGACCTACCCCATTGACCATTTTAACTATTTAAGATGGTCAGTTAATAGAAGGTATGAAAAGGTATTATTGTTCCCAGAGAGTTTTTCAGTGCTAGGCCTTCTATTTTTCTCTAACTTACTTTCTGGATTAGGTTGTTGGCTCTCCCTTGTTCTACTTTCAGGGTAATAGCAAGAGGAAGCAGAGCACAGCAGAGCACAGTGCCTCTACACCTGGATTAGTGGAGCTGTTTTAGGAAGCATGACAGAACTCATGTTACTTAGGAGTCACGTGGATTGAAAACTGTACTCAGAGCAAGGAAGCCCCATCAAAGCATAACCATTGTGTCCCCTGATGGCCATTTTGCCTCTGGACTGTGCCTGGTGGTGCCCAGTGATGACAGGGGGAAACCTGGCAGTTCATCAAATGACAAGCAAATGGATGCCAGTAAACCCTGAAGTTATGCAACCTCTTAGCTGCCCTGAGTTTACATCTAATAAAAGCCACCTGATACTAGAGTTCTATCTTTGGACCTGGCAAATGTTTTCAACCTTTCAAGATGACTTGCGTTCAAATAGGCAAGAATGTAAAGATTAAGGATTGAAATAACCATGACTTCCTGGATTCTCTGTTTGAGTGGCCTGTAAAGAAAAATCTTCCCCTCTTCTTTGCTCTCCTATTTTACTCTCACCTTTTTTGTTTGTTTGTTTACCATGATGCAGGCCTAAATGCCACTCATTTATTCAACTGTCCATCAAAATTTAATATGAGATGATTAATGATTTCACTGTCAAATTTAAGGAGACAGTTGCACTAACCCCCTTCTGACATCAATATCATATTTAAAAGTCTAATTTAAAAGCAACATCCTTAATTTTTTGATTCCTTTTGATTTGCCTTGCCTTTTTAAATCAACTTAGGAGATATTTTAGCTAACATTTTTTCTATATCTTTCTGACTCTCAGTACCTGGGAGCAGCTTGGACTCCAATAGAAAGGTAGCATGGTAACTGGAGATGGTGATGTGCAGGAGTTCAGAATGCACCCTTTCTGTTCTGGTAAGACAAAGATATTTAGCATGACTGCCAGTGCTAAAAACAGGCTCCTAAACTGAACTGTTTATCTTCATGGTAGCATTTAAGGTGTTTTTTCTGCCCTTTACTGATAGGGAAAGTGAATTCCAAAACCAAGTCTTATACTTTAAAGATTATGGGAAAAAATTAATACTTTAGTGTTTAAAATAATTTTCCTTATTATTAGAAAACTGTATCTATTAATAAAATTAAAATTGTACAAACATTTCTTTAATGAGTGGCAATAAAAATGACAAGTGTTTCTTATGCTTCCAGTCTATTGCAAATGTCCTGAGTAACTATCTATGCTGTACTAACTCTAGAATAAGCCAATTGTTAAACACAAGCTCATCAGTCCCGGGTTATGGGAAGAAAGGGTTAAGCTGAGGAGTCCCAGCTCCTTTAAAGTCTAGAAAGAAATGAGAGCCAAGTCCTTTTCTACCTCAGCCCCTTGTTTCTGAAGATTAACAGGTCGTGATGTCACCTGATATAAATCAATTTCATGTAGTGTTCTTTATATGCTCTAACAATGAAAAATATTTTGTTAATCTATATCAAGCATAATCTATTATCATGCTTCACCTCTTTTTTTCAATCACTTTCCTTCATATTTATAAATGGTTTAGCTTACAATTTTTCAACTTTACAATGGTACAAAAGCAATACACATTCAATAGAAAATATACTTTGAATTTCAAATGTTGATGATTTCTTGGTTATAGATATAGAGGGCTAAGTGACCTTGGGCAGTGGTAGCATCCCCTCAGCCATGCTACCACTAACCCACTAATACTCTATAGTATGTCTTGCTTTTCAGTACAGTATATAATAAATCATACAAGCTGTTTAATACTTTATTACAACATAGACTTTGTTTAGAAAAGTTTTCCAACTCTAGGTTAATGTAAGTGTTCTGAGTATATTGAAGGAAGCCTAGACTAAGCTATGCTGTTTAGTAGGTATGAAATGTATTTGTGATATCTTTCTCATCTCATGACCTTTCTGTAAATTGAGAAAGACCTGTACTTACCTTAAGCCCAAAATTCCTTCTAGCTACAGAAGACTCTCTGAGGACAAAAATCTAGTTGGAACTAAGACAATCTGGCCATAAAGTATGTAGAAAGTTGGTCAGGTTAGCAGTAGGCAGAAAAATATAGAGACATTTGCCTGTCTGTTGAGGCAGCATGTGATAATTGTCCTAAATTATACACTAACACAAAATTGTTAGTGTTCATTAAGAAGACAGCAAGTTCATATCTTGTGAGATATAAAAATTGATAAAAAATTAGGTAGTTACTCAAAGTGTTCAAAAGCCAGAAGTTAGTAGTTATAGCTACTGAGAAAAAGAGAAATAAATATATCCACAACGTTTTTTTTTTGCATGATCCTTTTGTTTTTATTTTCCTTTTTTTGTTTTAGGCATGACTGTTATTTTGGCCTTCCCACTGAAAAGTAATAGTGGTGTCTGCTTTTATTTTATCACTAGATATTTTTGTAGCAAGAATGGATTATTTGTGGACACAAAATATTTATTTTTCTCATAACTTTCAAAGTGGCCACCTGGGGTTGGAATTTACTTTCTCCCTGCCAGAAAAGTTGGACTGAGAAAATTCCTCTTTTACCCCATTGTGATTGCAAACATAAACACATGTACAATTAGCATTATCTTAACACTAGCCATTTTGGCTAGTGTATTTATGTGCCAGTCTAAGGCTGAGACTAAGGAAAAATATTACTTAACTTCTCCAATTTACAGGTGAGGAGTACTGTGTACTGGGTTCCAAGAACTTCAAATCAGGGCTCTGGCAGGGAAGTCCAGCCCTTCCTGACTCACAGTGATGCTCTAGGATGAGCGTTCTCAGGGTCATTTAGCAGTGCCCATGCCTCATCCTTCTCTACTGACGCCGCTACACTTGCACTCTCTTAACCCTCTCACAATCGTTCTCTAATCTTTGGTTGCTTCTTGGACTTAGCTGTTCCTCCTTCATTCTGCATTAAGTGAATTTGTTTCATTGTGTTTTTTTGCTTTGTAGAAGAGCTGGGGTACACACCAGAGGTGGGGGGAGTGAGAGGATTAACCACAGACAGTGGGGAGCAGGACAGTCAGATTTACTAAAATACACTGCTGAGGGGAGCAGCTGGTGAGAGGGGTGGTCTGCTGCCATGTGGGTTAGCTCTCTGGGGAGGAATCAGATCAGGCCACAGAGATGATAGTGCTGAGACTTAACGCCCAGGCCTCCAGGGAGGACCCTGTTGTTTGTTTTTGTTTTCCTGAAAGTAGATCTTTGATAAAATTTTGGGAAAAGAGGTATCACAGGAGCTAGAAGTCTATGAAGAACAGGGCCAGAGGGGACAAAGATGGGGAAAGGTGCCGAAGATCCCAATGAGGGAGAAAACTGAGTCCTCCCCAGTTGTGCAGGGCATCCTTGTTTATGACCAAGGGTCTGCTTTTTGTTAGGGCTAGTACTAAACTTAACTCTGAGATTTTAGATGTAAAAATAAGATAAGGAAAAAAAGTTGGGGGAAACATTTAAATAATCTATTAGGAAAATTTGATTTTTTTCCCTTTGGAAATTTAAATAAGATTTTTTATATTTTTCCCAATGTTGGTCTTGATTTTTAAATATTAATTAATTGATTAATTTGCATATGAGATAGGCAGTTTTAAAATATGCATTAATGTGCATAAAGTGAATACTAACTAGTAGATGTAAATATAATTAATGGCCCATGGATATGTTTGCAAAAATTTGTAGATTTATTTCCCCAAGTTTTGTGTAACATTAAAGCAAGTGCTCATGCATTAAAATATTTCTCTTGTTGGCTTTACAGATGCTTTTATGAGGAATACAAATAAGTGAACTTTAGTAAAACATTGGAATCTGTGACCTATAGAGAATGCTACCCTTAGTATCTGAACTTGGAGGAATGAGATGGCTTTATATTGGCTGGCTTCCTAGGTAAAGGGATATTTGAAACTGCTAAATGAAGTTAGCATGGAGAGGTTCATAATGTGAAACTTACATTCCATATATTCAGAGGTATCATTAGGTAGGGTCATAAAAGGCTTAGTTTTGTTTGAGACAATAGGGTCTTGTATCTTCTACGATAATACAGTTAGGAGTTTAATAAATATCTTCAGGATATTCTGAGTGATGAAAACAAATCTTCATCTACAAGATTAAAACCATTTAAATGCATAGTTATTTTCTAATTGTAATGTATGCTTTCTGTAGAAATGGATAGTACACAATATAAAGGCACTTCAATGGTATTATTTTCTTAACACCTTTAAGTATTTCAAGTGATGACATAGAGAAATGCATCCGCATATATACAACATAACTACATAGGTCTCATGTTAACAATTATATGCCCACCTCTTTCCACTTAACATCTTTTTTAAAGATTTATTTATTCATTTATGCATACAGAGCTGGGGGACAGGCCAGAGGTGCAGGGTTGGTGAGAAGATTCACCAGAGACAAAGTGGGGAGCAGAATAGGCCAACTGACGAAGTACACTCTGAGGGGAGTAGAATGTGGGTCAGGAGAGGCCTGCTGCACCCATGTGGGTCAGCTCCAGGGCAGGGATTGAACTCATGCTGAAGTGGTTTTAGCTTTTTATTGCTGTGCTTTGTTTAAACCTCTGAGCCACCAGGGAGGGCCCCACTTAACATTTTTTTTTAAAGATTTATTTATTTATGCCTACAGAACTGGGATACAGGCCAGAGGTGCAGGGGCAGTGAGAGGCTTCACCAAAGACAAAGTTGGGAGCAGAACAGGCATATCGAGGAAGTACACTGCTGAGGGGAGCAGTGGGCCGGTCAGGAGAGGTCTGCTGCACCATGTGGATCACCTCCAGGTTGGTAGGGATGGAACTCATGCTGAGATGACTTTAGATTCTTGGTGCTGTGCTTTAACCTGCTGCACCACCAGCAATCCACTTAATATTTTTTAGCCTGAGCGCTTATCATACAGATTAACTATGATTTTTGAAACTCAACAATTTACTATTTTATGTATACCCCCCCAAAAATTACCAACACTTCTTTATATGCCACTTAGAGTTTTCAGCTTTTAATGCAAGTAGACCCTAACTATCTTTTATTCATTTTTCTTTATGTGTTTGCAAGTAGACATGTGGGTAAACAGACCATTTCCTTGGAATAATGTATAATAGAAGAATGACAAGGTCAAAGACTGTGAACATTTTTGCAATCCAAGTTTGAACTTTAGGTCAGTTTTTCAAAGTCTTATGTGCCAGGAGTTGCTGATTTGTAGCCAGTTTCCTTTGGCGAGGGTGGACCATCATAAATGGCCTTTCCAATTTATGATGGGGATCATCCCAGTTGGCAGATACATGCCTCTGTGTGTTTGGCAGCCATGGGCTCCATCCCGAGGTTATTTTACCTCCACCTGCCCAGAGATCATTATGGACCCTGGAGAAAGGCCCATCCATCCACAAGGAGCTCCTAATGGGCAGAGGAAACAATGGTAGCCATTGAGATGCTGGCTGGATGTGTTAACTTTAGGCAGACGGCTGTGTCTCTCATTCAATTCACCAGCTGCCCCTGGAGAGCTAAGTGAACTGCTCACCCCTCATATGTCCTTCTTATCTGAATGGGGAGAGAAAGATAATAAATGTCTACTGGATGAATCAATTAATCTTTAGAAAAACAAGAACTAATGTGGGAAGAGTGTCTGTAGAAGATGCTATATTCTATTTTTTGCTTCACATGAATATCTATAGATAAATGGCTCTGTCTTCAGCATATCCCAATTTTACCACCTGTAAATTTAATTGAGTCAGTACCGCAGTACCAATTTAGGTAATATACTCATTTATAAAGTTGGTGGCCATGATTTATCTTTACCAGTGGTAGCTGGTTTTCTTGTGCTTTGTAAAATTAAGAAAAAGATAACCTGCGGCTGTTTTAAAGATTGAAGAGTGGAAGTTATCTTGGGTGAAAAGAGCCATCTGCTTTCCTCTGGGTCACAGCTAAATAGGCCTCTCTGTTTTCAATTATTGCATTATTCCCAGGGTCGGGGGAGCCCCTGCTCTAGCAGCTGTTGGTTCCTTGGACCCCTCAAACTGAAGTTTTTAAATGGCAGCCACTGTGGAATCAGCGTATTGGATTGTACTCAACTTCCCTGGGACTAATCTATACTGTCCACACAGCACTGTTTTAACACAGAATCAACACTTTCTGTAGTTTTGTTGAGAGATAATAGATTCTGGTCGGACAGTCTGTGAAGGGATACTCAGTGTCTCTTATATCTCTCTATTGTCAAAGTCCAGCACTTAGCAGCCTGTAGCGAGATTGTGAATTGAGGGCAAAAGGCCTTCAAATAACAAGTATTTCCCAAGGCACTCAGATTTGTGCTAGGTAAAAACATTTTGGGAGGAGGTTCCCTTGCCAAATCATTTTGAAATGGGCTGCTGATCCCCTCAATGTGTGCCCTCTGGTGAGAATGTATATACTATGGCTAAGTAAAAGCATGATTTCTTAAAATATAGCCATTCCAGGTAATCTCTCTATAAAATATCATAAAGAATCTTCTTACCAGCTAATTATTGCTGTGGGTCATGGACCTTAAGAAATCTTATCTGTTTTGTGTTTTTGTTTATTTTGCACCTTTTGATAAATGAATGACTAAATCTCACAGTACAGATGAGACTGTTCTTAGTCAAATGATAATATCAAGAACTGGTAAGTAAAGAATGAAAGGAGTTCTCTAATACACTGCAGCTGTAAGTTAGTAAGTACTGACATTTTCTGTAATGGAAAAAATTGAAACAGTTTATAAGGGAAGAGTTGAATACATTATTCTGGTACTTACAATGCAATAATTTGCAAAGTAGATAACTTTGTACTGACATGGTAAAATAATAAAGATATATTTTTGGAATGAAAAGTGTTAAGTGTAGACTAATGTGGATAGTAGGGTAGTATCTGTCACACATAGTGATGCATAACTTAACAGTTGCAGTCAACAGTGGACCACACATCTGGCTGTACTTCAGTAGTCCATATGACATAGCTTGGATGTGTAGTGTGCTCTTTCATCTAGATTTGTATAATCACACTTCATGATATCTTAAAAACGACAGAATCACCCAGTGGTACAGTTTTTCAGACTGCATCCTTGTCATGAAGGAGCATGTGGCTGTGTAAATAGAATGCTGTGCTGTATACCAGGTCTGTGTTCTGTGGTGCTGGTGGTGTCAGTGTGCATGAAAAAGGTCTGGAGAGATACAGAGCACCTTGACTAATGTGCTACACACGTTTTGAACAGGAAATTAACTGGAGTAGGGGAGGCTATAATCTAGAGGAACTTGAGCTTATTTGTAATATTTAAAATTAGGATAGTCAGTGTTTATGTATTTATTTGTATATCTTATTTAAGCATCCCTTTAATATACTTTTGATATTATGTTATTACCTAATTTTAGCATTTATTTACAACTTAGGGTTTTCACAAAGCTAAAAGAAAAGACCTCTAGAATAAGACACAAAGTAAATGCTCAATCCATGTTGTCACAGATGTGGTGGATGGGTGAGCGGTTCTCCCGCGGGCTCTATGTCAGTGTGTGCTGTATCTTTGATCACAGAACTTCCTTTTGTCAAGTTGAAATCTTTTCAATTTTAACTTGAGCTTTTTTTTTTTTTTTTTTTTTTTGCCTCCTGTTGGGCATTCTGAAAGTTCAAAAAGCGTGGTCAGAATTTCCTGACTAATGATAGCCCCCTGACATGCCTGCTTTACACTCTACCAACTTTCCTTTCTTTCTTAGAGGGCAAACATTTCTTCTGGATCTCACTGGTACTGGGTCATAGTTGTACTGACTGGTAAACATTTACATAGACTTACACTCAGTCTTAATGTGAGCACTTACGGACAGGATCTGTCTGTATCTTATCAATAGAACATATGAGTGGTCCCTGTGGACTAAGAGGAAAAAATTAAGATTTTTCTTTTAGAAAATGTTTGACCCTGGGAAAGAGTATACATACTGAACCATCAACTGTTAGGCTATTCTGTGAACAACTCATTATCTGCAATTCATTGCATATCAATACATATGTGCAAATTTAGAGATTTATCAACTCAAGCCAACATACTTATCTGCCTGCAGTGGGGGGAAATGTTCACAGTAGATTATATTAACTGTCGATCCAAGTTCTTTTTAACACATGAAAACAGCTGTCTTGCTTTTCTCACAAGTCAGCAGCCTGCAGATTTCTATTACCTAAGTCAAATTTAACACAATTAAAAAAAAGTGATGAGCTTTATACTAAGAGACAAATGGAAGATTCCACCTCTGGTTGGTTGCTAAGAAGGCAGAGGGAGAAAAATGAATCTATTCAAGCCTTCATAGGAAAGATTTCCCCAGTTATAAATTCCGCTGGCCCATCAGGCAACTCACATCTCATCTCTGTCCCCACCAATTGAATCTTTGTATGATATTAAAATGATAGATAGCACAGACAAGTTCTGGAAATTTCCTTTCTTGAGTAATTTCCTCACATTAAAAAATGTGTTTCTTAGGTGGTTTTAGCTCATACAAATTGATGAAAAACAAATGCTGACACATATACCAGGGAATAGTAGAAGAGACATGACTTGTGAATAAAGCCTGTTACTCATTTGGTCCTTCAGCCTCTCTACCATCTGTAGCTCCTTTAGTCTCCAGAGGAAGCTTCATTCTCCTTGTACCCTGGCTTGACACGGTTTCCTCTTTCCTTGGTGAGATCCAAGACTAGCTCCAAGCTGGGATGGTCCACTGTAAAAACTTCTGTCTCAGGTGTGTATAGGGGGATTCCCAGATGAAGCTGGCTCCTTTTCTCCAGTGCATTCCTCCACCCCAGGAGACACCTCCACCTCCACCTTGAGTAGACACAGATCTAGCTTTTCCCACTATCTGTGCTCTGAAGAACTCCTTCTGTACTTGAGTTTTTCAGTGCCCTAAAGTTATAATCAAGTCAAAGTCTTCTTATTAGTTGGGAATAGCTCTGTTCTTTTGTGTGACTTTTTAAGATACTTCATTTTAAAGGGGAAACCAATTTTTATAGGCTCAACATGTTCCAGAGAGCCCATGAAACTATACACCTAAGAGCAGAGTTGAGGATATCAAGCTCTATACTTTGAGGAAGTGAGATAATCAGATGCTTAGACCCAAGCCATGGACATTTGCTTTGTAGAAATATGAGTGGAGGAGCTCTGGCTGTTTTCTCTCCCCAAGCCTAAGTCTGCTATCCTCTGGGCTGTCTCAGGGTCTCCATCTAGGTTTTCCCGCTTCTTTCGTACTGTCTTGTCTTGCCTTTCCCCAGCTTCCTTGTTTTCCCTATTGAGTAATATTAACACTGTACCTAACTTTAGTATGCAGAAATTCTTTACTACGATCCGCCTTGCACCTATTTCAAAACCCATTCAACTTCTATTCTTGATATCTGTGAATGTGACTTTATTTGGAAATAGGGTCTGCAGAGATCATTGAATTGAGATTTCACTGGAGGGTATATAACCAAATATAACTGGTGCCCTTGTAAGAAGGTAAGAAAAAAACACAGAAATGCTTACTCAGCTCTCTTCATCTAGTCATAGAACTTTACCTGACTTTGACTCAAGGTCCTTGAACTTTACTGTAAAGTGTCTGGTCTTTATCTGTCTCACATTTGTGGCACTAGTGATACTTAGGCAGCATCTGCAGTTATGTATGAAAAAAGGAAAACTAATATACAGTTGAATGGATGAGTATGTGAGTGAGTGAATAGAAGTCTTTAAAATCTTAAAACAATATGCTGAAGCTTCTCAATCTGATGTCTGTTGTAGGCAATGGACCAGGTAGAGAAGGTGCCTCAGCAGGTGATGCTCCCTAGGGAGGAGCCATGTTATCCAGGATCTGAACAGGATAACAGTTCCCCCCACTTAGTAAGACTAGCTAGTACTTCTTTTATTGGTTGGGAAGAAATTAAAAAATCATGAAGGGGCCCTCCCTGGTGGCGCAGCGGGTTAAAGCACTGCACTGAGAAGCTAAAGCCACTTCTGCATGAGTTCGATTCCCGCCTGCCCAGGAGGTGACCAATGGTGTGGCAGACCTCTCCTGACCCGCCCGCTGCTCCCCTCAGCAGTGTACTTCATCGATCTGCCTGTTCTGCTCCCCACTCTGTCTCTGGTGAAGCCTCTCACCGCCCCTGAGCCTCTGGCCTGTACCCCACTTCTGTATGTACAAATAAATAAATCTTTAAAAAAAATCATGAAGGGTTTTATCTTCATTAAGTTATTGATATTTTACATTTGCATATTTCTAGATATTTTTTTAAACTGTGAGTTATACTTCTGCAGGTATCTGCAGAAGTAACTGGAAACAAAATTCTCATATTCAGTCCAGTCAGGTTTTTCTCACATGTAGGCTTTGTCAGAGGGATTAGAAATTTCTCCTAGAAATACTAACTGTAAATTTGCTTCAAAATCAGAGCTAAACATTGGGTTATAATTCATTCTGGCAGCCCTGAAAAAACTGGGTACAATGCCACTGCAGCCACCCCCTCCATGATTGTATCATTGTCTGTTTCTAACCTCTGTCGAAACAACTGCCTGGATGCATACAGCATACACACACACAGGCACACACAAATAGAGGCATGTGCAACACTGATGCTTCTCTTTTTCAAGGAAAAAGATAAATAATTCCAGGACATATATATGTTATCATTTGAACTCATTGCATTGGATTATGATTCTATATGCAACATTGGCTCAAGTTGAATGCCTCCTGGATGCAGAAGAGTGAGATCTCTTTCAGCCCAAGGCATAGTGAAGGCTGAAAAACTGAGCAGCCAAAAGTATTTACTATTGCATTTGGTGTTGATTTTAAAAACAAACAAATATGTATTGATGTAAAGCAATATAAAAATTCAATTCAGGCATACTGACTTTTTCACACTTAGACATCAGAGTGTAGCTGAGAAATGATTCTACCAATAGTGGATATGTGCCAGCCATGGTTATAATTTACATTTGAAGGCTTCTTATTTCAAGTGTCTATCACAGTTTTTAGTATGAAGTAAGTGCTCTGGTTGGTATTTTTAATATTGGGAATGGATGAATGCAAATTTTGTGTTTTATTACAATTTACTTTCTCCTCCATCTCTTTGCTCTAAAAGGATGCACACGCAGGGATCGCCCTATGTGAAATCCATCCTCACAGTATTGGGACTTCACCAGGCAGCTAGCAGAGTCAGCAACGCTTCTAGTTTAGAGCAGCCTGTCTCTCAGGGTAAACTGTAAGTTATTTCTGACACAACTCTCCCATGCACAACTATTATTTTTATTAGATTAATTATCTCAGGATTTTCAATTATTTAATTGCATACTTTAAAACTTTCAGGTTTGCAGTTTTCTTAGCTATCACTGTCTAATAAAAACTTCTAGTTTAAACCCATGATACAGAATTCAATAGAATTAAGCTACTGTTATCTCTTGAGGTAGTTTAATAAGATGGGTGACTTTTCTGTGCTTCTTCCCATTCTGGGACATCATCAACATTGTAAACTGTTATTTGTCATCTTTTTCTAGTGCAGGAAGAGTTGTCATTCTATAGGTAGAGTATTGTTTAACATAGGTACTTGGTACATATACCAAGCAATATGGTCCCCAAATAACTTGCCAACTATTATTTAATGCACTAAATTAAACTAAACACAGTAATTATAGATTCTGAGGAAACAAGCCACAGGAGATTGACGCCTCTTTAATCTAGTCTTTCTTTTTGTGGAAGTGCTTTAATTATATTTCTCATGGCATAGAATTCACAAGAAACTAGAAAATCAATATGTTGATATTCTTTCTGGGAGTATATTGGTTGATTATATTTGTTTTGGCAGCTGTGAGAAAACTGTGTACATGCGTGCACACACACATATCTGCAAATATTGATACTTACTATCTTCAAGGAAAATGATTAGTAATTCCAGGACAGATAAATATTATCATTTAATTCAGTTGATTGGATTACCATTGGCTCAATCCAAGCAGCAGTTGGCCACAAAGAAGTGATATAACAAAACAGTAAAATGTTGAAAAGGTAATGAATACTTGGAAGGAGTTGCTTATCTTCCTTTGAAACTGGCATATTTCTAACCTCAGAATGAACTCACGTGTGTTACATTTGCAGTTGTTTTTGGAGGAGGGGTCTAGCACCATTTTTTAGATTCTAGTGTCAGAAAGATGGATTTCTTATGTTGGTGTTCCAACAAATATTGATTGCTGTTATCTTGGATACTTTCAGTAATGCTAAACTATGAAAAACAGGAAGGATTATTTGTTGACATTTTCTTAATGGGAAACTGTTCAAAAACATTGCTTTTTAACCAAATTTGAACTTTTGAAGATTAATTTTTTTATAACTTATAAAGAATATCATATTTTTGAAAGAGTAAAAACATACCTCCTACTTCTTGAACCATAGAGAATGCATGATTAAGTGAACTAAGAAAACTTATAGCTGTTCCTGAAAAATTATTATTTTGTATTTAATGCATTAAAAAAAGAGGGAGATATTTAAAAATTTAGGCTAGTAATGCCTTCCTCCATTTGTGTTTATCAAATGTCATCCAACCAAGCCAATCATTTTAGTGGGGAAAAAAGTGGGTCAAAATAATTTCTGGACCTTATGTAGTTAAGATGATTGACTGAGTAACCACTTAGCCGATACATTGTCACGATGTCTTATATTATGAATTAGTTTTGCAGGAAGAGTATACAAAAGATGGAAAAGACTGTCTGACTAGTTCCTTTACTTTTTCTATTTTTGGAATTATTTCACTGCTGTTCTTCTGTTGAGGACAATGTCAAGCTTTGTATCTCATCTACAACAAGAGGAGAAAAAAACTACTGTGTGTGTGTAGAGTCTACTTTGGTAAACTCTTGGTAAATTTTTACCTTTGGATATTTACTATTGGTTCATATAAAGCTGAAATTCAAAAGAATATATAAATATTATTCTATTAAGTTCTTAAACTTGTGATATGGACACCCAGTTTGACTCCACTGGTGATCAGTTGATATGACCCCATTAGGTGCCTTGCTGATTGATGGGCATGCATTCTTTTAAGAAAACTCTCATCTCGTAGAAGAACATTTTCCAAGAACACCATAATATCTGTTGCTCTAATTTCATTCACCAAAGAATTTAGGGACTCAAGCAGCAGTCCTAGGAAGAGGATGCCATGATAAAGTTACAACGAAAAAGAACTGTTTCCCTAAGAACTCTGACACAAGGTATGAGTAGATACCTTATCACTTACATGAGAGCCCAGCACATTGTGGCTGAACTTTTTGCATTTGAGCTACTAGTTGGCACACAAAGAAGCTCAGGCTAAAGGTCATTTACTGAGCAGAACACTGCAGGGGCTGTAATTAAATGAATGTATATTGCCTATTATAGTCTTTGGTACTGTCACAGAAGCTTCAAGATTGATATGGTACCTCCAGACACTGTAGGGTAAATCTGCTGGCATCACTGTTGTAAGGCAACTTTTGTGTTAGCAATCTGTGGCACTCAAAAAGTCAGATTGAAGGGCAAAGGCAAGTAGTACCTGAGAGGGCTCAAGTGCCACAAAAATAACTGTTAGAGTCCTCTGGGAGGAAACATGAGGATCTAAGAAGGGCAGGACATTCATTCAAAAACCCAGGTTAAGTTTCACTGACTCTATATTCTTGTATCCCAAGTTGTTGGCAAGAATTACCTTTTGAAAATTTGAAGAGACTCTCTTTTATTACAGTGTTGCTGTCAGAGCTGTGTTATCTTATCAACCAGAATGCCAATTAAACTGGGCTGAAGAAGCTTGTTTGTAGCTCTCTATCATGTATGGCCTCTTGGAATTTCAGGCAGCAATCCTCCAGATACAGTACACACAGTGTTTCTGTCATAATGTGAGAATGGGAATCATATGCTCTGTCTTCCTGAGGGGGAGAAAAAATAATCTCTAATGTTTTCCAGAAATGACACTGTTTTTCATTATCTGGTACATTTCACGTCTGTTGTTCAGCTCAATACATTGGATTCATATCACAGTGGTGGTTTCCACAGGCTGTAGTGAGGTACCAGCATTTTTCTCTGCCATGACTTTGGAAAAGTACATATCTATTTCTCTTGAGAAAAGAAAACAAGACTAAATTCTTCTTTTCTGTCTTTCAAGCCTAGTTTCTATCACCTCATTTACTGTATGACAAGTGTGTTGGTTTAGTCTTGAAAAGACATCCCAAGAAATACAAAATTGACATTAAAATAATGGACATAGTTAAGGTGTCATAAGTATTTTCTTTGCCATAATTTACTGTTTAGAAATCAATGGGGTTCTTGAAGGGATTTTTGCAAACTATAATCTCAGAGTATGTTTCAAGACAGAAGGAGGCCATATGGTCTATCCAAGCCCATCCACCTGTCTGTCTAATATTTGTATCATGGAATTTTTTTCCTCCTTTTCTGACTCTTTGAATATACTCATAGTTGCATGTTTCATTGTTGCCTTTTGTGACCCATTTCACACTTTAATTATTCTGCATAAAGACTCTGCATAAAGAAGTTGAATACTTTTTCTTTTCTTTCCTAAAGGCTATAGGATAAAAGGCTGACTATGACTAACTTGAATCTTATAATAGCAGGTGGGCAGTTAATTGGGAAATGAAAGCAACCTAACACTAATTTGTTAGAGCGTTCAGATTTCATGAGTAATTACCATGTAAGAGGTAGCTTGGCGGTAGGCTCAGTGAAGCTGAACAACAGACAACATCTAAATATGGCAATGGCATTTGTGACATATGTTCTTTCCCCAGAGGTATAGCAAAAGAAAAGGGTTCTTCCTACTTGTAAACTTTGAATCAAAAGATACAGGAAATTTTTCAAAGGAAAGTAAAAGCAAATGGGACAGCAGTTTTTGTGGGGTCAGATAATCTCTCAGAGGTGCTTTTTTCTCATCAAGGAGGCTGGGATATTGCTGTTACTGTGTTTGGTGGAGTTCAGGTACAATTACCTGAGGCTATCTCTTCACAAAGCCAAGAGAAGAACTATATCCTGCAATCTTGAAGAACCTGTATTTTATGTTGTCAATAGCCCATGCAAGGTCAATGTGAGTGCCTTTGCACATAAGAGGTTCTTAATAAACAGAAGGCTTGACAGAAATTTGGAAACCTTTTGAAGACTTCATACCACGAGTATTGAATGACGTATTGTTCTGTTAGCTAGAGTGAGGGCAATGCATTATGAAAATTTAATAACCACTATCTCCTGGACCCAGAAGAAATTTGCCAGAGTTGATGAAGTTTGGGGAGAGCCAAGAAGTCAGTTCCCCAGCGTATAGGCAGGCTGGTAAAGACTGAGAAGAGCAAGAAGCATCAAGTAGGGAAAGCAGACCCCACACCAATCTGCTTCAGGGTTGTTAAAGTACTCCTTGAGGGTGCAGTTGCAGGGCAAATGACTTGGAAACTGCTCTCTGAATTGACAAAACAACCCCCAGGAGTGTCTGCACAGCATACCCCAAAAAGTGACTGAGTGAGCAGCATCCTGTGCCCCATTTAAGCCAGGAATCCCCCATCTTTCCTTATATGTTATTCTTCCCTGGACTCTGATTGCCCAGACCACTTTCCAGGTGTATTTTCAATCTGTTTCTAATATGCTTTGCTTTGCTTTGCCTCAGTTGGCATTTAATTCTTTCACATCCATTTTCAAGTACTGAGGAACCTCAAAATTCAGAAATATCTAGAGTGCTCCAAAACAAGAAACAATTCTTGTCCAGGCCCAGCTCTAACTTTGAAAGGTAATGTTGTGTCAGCACTTGAAAACTGAGGCACCAGTACAGGCACAGGCCCTGCAAGCCCCTGCTCACCAGCCACAACCCCCAGATCAACGTGGTGAGCTCTCTAGCTCCAGCCCTGCTTACCAGCATTGCACAAACCAGTGCAGCTCTGGCCCAGGCTATAAAAGGCAAAGATCACCAGTTGCCCTCTGGTGAGCACCCATAGTGTTGGACCCACCTGCAAGTGTTGCAGACGCCAGTGCAGGCCCCAGTTGATGTCAGACAAGGCCCTACATGACATCAGTGGCACCCGGAAACTCATTGGTGAGCACCCTGGCTCAACTCAACTGCCAGCACCATAGGAACTAGCCCAGCTCCCATACCCTATCAGGCTCTATCCACCAGTTGTGACCCACAGATGCCCTTTGGTAAATGCCCAGCCTTGTGTTAGGTTGTAGATACACAAAACAGATACCAAACTGACAACAATGAGTTTCTAAAAGAATGGGTAAAGCCTTTAGGGAGTCCTTAAGGAGAACACTGTACCACAGAAAGGCAAACTCCAGAACCTAGTCACAAAAATATGTAAGAGGAGAAGATTCCTTCTCTTGGAAACAGAATTCAAGCTTGGCTTCATAAATAAAATTTAAAAACTCAGAAAAGTAAATTAAGGATCTCCAAGAAAATTCATAGAAAGTGGATTAAGGATACCCAAGAAAATCAAGAATGTCCTATGAAACAAAATCTGTGAAGATCAAAATGATTATTTACATAAGAAAATTACTGAGCTTTGAGTTGAAAAGATTTAAAAACACAGTGAAAATATTATAGAATCTGTAGAAGCAGAATGAACCAAATGAAAAAGTGAATCATTGAACTTATATGAAAATTTATAAAGAAGAAAAATGTATGAAATAAACCATAAAAAAGAAGAAGAAATACTCCAACTATCCAACTTCATAAAAAGAGGTAATAGGAGAATAATAGGTATAGCAGAAGAGGAAGAGAGAAAGAATGAGTAGAAAACATATTTCAAGAGATACTAGAAACTTCCTAGCTGGAAAAGAAAATAAATATACAAATCCAAAAAGCTGAATGAACACCAGGGTACCTCATCAAAGTGAGAACAAAAAAACATGCAGTAGTGAAACTTCTAAAAGTTCAAGTCAAAGGAAGAATTTCAAAGTTGGCAAGGGGAGAAAGCAGATAACCTACCTGCAGGAATTCAGGTCAGGTTAATCTCAGAAGAAACACTATGGATAGGGAGAGGATGGAATAAACTTGGTCTAAAATACTCTATCTTGCAAGACTTTACTTTAGACATGAGGTAGAAATAAAATCCCCCCTCCCAAAAAAAAAATTGAAGATGGTTGCAAAAGCTGCACCCCTTTCAAAAAGATATTGAAATGAATTCTAACCACAGAATTAAAGACAAAATGGTAACAACAGACTTTCATATATAAATAATCATGCTAGGGCCCTCCCTGGTGGCGCAGCGGGTTAAAGCACTGCACTGAGAATCTAAAGCCACTTCCGCATGAGTTCGATTCCCGCCTGCCCCGGAGGTGACCACATGGTGTGGCAGACCTCTCCTGACCCGCCCGCTGCTCCCCTCAGCAGTGTACTTCGTCGATCTGCCTGTTCTGCTCCCCACTCTGTCTCTGGTGAAGCCTCTCACCGTCCCGAGCCTCTGGCCTGTACCCCAGTTCTGTATGCATAAATAAATAAATCTTTAAAAATAAATAAATAAATAAATAATCATGCTAAATGCTAATGGATTAAACTTAACAATTAAAAGACACAAATATCTGGTTTGATTAGAAAATAGAATCCAACCTTCTGATGTATACAGGAGACATATCTGAACTCTGAAAATAAAACATAGGCTCAAGGTAAAGGGCTGGAATGCAATCCTACAAGTGAATCGGATCCAACAGACATCCTGGAACGTCAGAAAAAATAGCTTTCCACTTTAAAAAAGTAAGGAGAGACAGGGGTGTGCGCTACATAATCATTATCCTCATAAATATATGTCCTCATAATACACACTCACCAAAAAAGGAGCACCAAGATATATTATACAACTACCAATAAATCAGAAAACAAATATTGGAAAAAAACACATTTTTGGTAGGAGAATTTCAATACCCACTCTCACCAATGTGCACAACAATGAAATAAATAATGGGTAGGAACATAATCACTTTAAGCAAAGAATTAGACTAAATACAACTACTTGAGATCTTTGCAACTGCAAATTCCTAGGAATCTACCCAAAGAACACAAAACACTCATTTGAAAGAAAACCTGCATTCCTATGTTAATTGCAGCCAAATTATGGCAACAACTTAATTCGAGCACATAGATGAGTGGATCAAGATGTGGAATACCTCCACAGTGGAATAGTACTCAGTAATCAAAAAAAGATAAACTCATGCCACTATGGCAAAATCAGTGGAGCTGGAAGGGATTATGTTAAACTCAATAAGCCAAGAGGAGAAAGATCAGTATAGGATGCTGTCACTTGTATTTGAAATATAGAGAAACCAAACAAAGCATAAGGCAAAGGCAAAGATTAAAAGCAACATTTAAAAACTGACCAAAGACCAGAGGGAGTTTTGGGTTAAGGGTAGGAACAGGTGTGGTGGGATAGAAAGCACAATGGACTTTGTGGAGAGCTTTGTAGTAGGAATGCCATAGCAGAAAATGCCTGAGAAGAGAAATCCTATCCTAATAAGATCCATTAAAAAAAAAAAAAAAAAGAATAGTTCACTTTTGAGTTCCTCCTTTCTATGGCTCTAATGGCCTTAATTGACCCCTATTGTCCTTCTTTACTTCTTTCTACCTCAGTTTTAATTATGGTCTTCCCTAAAAATGAAAGTTAAGCATAACTTAACTCATGGTCCTCAGGAAAGTCAGAGAACAGGAATTTTTCGAAATCTTTGCCAAAGCCTGTCCTATGGGCAAGAC
Organism: Condylura cristata; assembly: GCF_000260355.1. NCBI lineage: Eukaryota > Metazoa > Chordata > Mammalia > Eulipotyphla > Talpidae > Condylura > Condylura cristata. The sequence goes on from NW_004567131.1 coordinate 5,334,439, forward strand.
AGCCTACAAAATTAGTCTGAGGCTTTGGGATTATGGACCAAGCTGGGAGTCCATTACTTGAATGTATTTTGGACCGGAAGTCCAACAGCTTTAGGCCCATTCTGCCCGGAGGCCCAGAGCCATATTTTATGTCCATGCATACTTCCCTGATGGTAAGGAGATAAGAGCAGATAACTGTCATGAGAACAGCTGTTGTGTTTGGTTGACAGAACAGTCTTGAATTCTGTCATATGGCATCAAAGGTGCCTAACCAAGTCATAGCCAAAAGAGGACATAGCAGCCCAAAGAAAAGGTTTTTTGTTTGTTTGTTTTAATGAGGCAAGGGGATGGTTATTGAGACACCAAGTATGTGTGTGGACTGAGGAAACTGCCTATAATGGGAATACTTAAGGCATATGAGAAAGCATTTGTAAGAATACATAGTTTGAATGCTGGCTCTCTAGGTTCCTAAGAAACAACTTAGAAAAGGTATTTTTACCACTTGTGAATTGTGAAATAAACACATCTCCAGGGGCGTGTGTGGGGGTATTCATATTCATATTCCAGGGATGTGGGCACTATTGACACCAGTGTTTTTTTTTTTTTTTTTTAAGTATATACAATCCTACCCATTCCGACTCATCTGATATTGGTCATTGCAAATCCTTAAAGGCTGCCAGGTACCTTTTGAAAGGCAAAATTTTTCCCCATACCTTTCAAAGCCAGCTCTCCTGCGTTTAGCCAAGTGCTGTATTTCAATGTATTGATATCATTAAAGGAGAGGAGGGGGAAATTTCCTCTCTGTAGGGGCTATAGGCTAGGGGAGTAACTCAGTCACATTAGAGAGGAAATGGGCCTGATGACTTAGCTAGGGTTTTTGTGTCCTCACAATTTACCAATAATTTACTAAATGCTTTTACTAAACTGCATCATTTTCTGCCCCCATTGTTCTAAGTAACTGAAATAAGCCAGCACTGCATTGTCATCTGTGTCAATAATGGTCACAAAATCGCTTTTCCCCCCTTTTGCAGCAGACGTCTGCAAAACATAAAGGAGTATAGTGATGTCTCCAAGCAAATTACCCTCTCAAGCTCATTTAAATAATGCCCCCCCTCTCATATATGCAAAATTCAGATGTGGTATCCAGGAATAGGTGCCACAGGAAGGAAAAAAAAAAAAAAGTCCATCTGCAACTCACCCCAACCCTGTGAGTGTAATCATTATCAAAATGCTCCCCAAACAAATTGTTCTGGCTGTTGTTGCCCAGCAACAGTCCCACTGTAGTATTCAGCCGGAACACATGGAAAGTGGAGCATCTTCCGTTCAGAGTGTGTGTAATCATAATAATGGCAGAGACGGACAGCAAGATGTGAGGAGGTTAAATGTCAGGGTCAGAGATGCAGGTTACTGTGACCCTAAAATTAATTTCAAGCACTATTTGTGACATTTTTCTGTGTTCTAACACTTGATGTTAGTCTTACAGTGAACCATCTAATCAAACTTGATGGACCATGGGACCTTGGGGCTTCAGTAGTGTCAGGTCAATTTCTACCCACCAGGGTACTGTCTCCTAGAGGCAGGCCATTATCTGGAGTCTCCAATTTGTGAAGCTCTGGGCAGAGAAAGAAGATAAAGTTGCTTGGTGCTCCTGTGTCATTCAGCAGACCCTGCCACAGTTTGCTTTATGATTTCATCTGGACCAAGTGTAATCGGCTAATACAAAGGGAGACCCCTTAGAGAACATCTATCCAGTGTGAAGGCATTCTCCCTAGGCACAGGAATAATGCTCTATTCATTGTTTAATAGATGTATATGAGAAAAAGGGGAAAAGGAAGGAACCACATAAAATAATTAATCTCTATATGGTACTGATCGTTGGCTTAATAGGGTTATGCGGAGGGGAGAAATGTCCATAATGTACTCAGGCCAAACTGGGCTATACCTAAAGAGAGTCCTAATATCACTAACCTTTCATTACATTTCTACTTATCTTTTTCAGACTGAAGTATAGTAGACCTGAGCTATCTATGGCAATTTATAATTGAGATATTATTTGGTTATTAATGTCAGATATAATTATGGGGTTTTATTAAAAACATACACTTATTTGGGGGAGTAAGTATTTTATACATTCTTAATCTGTGACTGATGGATATACCTGAAAACTACCACATAAAATTCCTCCAGATACTCTTTGGTTATAAAGTTTCTCCATTCCACACTCTCTAATGAATTATTTTCCTTAGAATATTTAGCCCCTTAATTTACCATCATTCCAGCATATCCTTGTCATCTAAGTCTTCTCTTAGTGAAATTGGGCTTCACTAAACCGAAGGTTCCACTTAGTGCAAAAATGGTTAACCAAGAGGTTGGGCTGTTGAATTCTAATACAACTAATTTATCTTGCTCTTTGTTTCTTCAAAAATACTGAACACAGCGAGGTTATGTGATGTCTAAGACTTCACACGTGCAGGTCCTGACTCCACTCACATTTAATATACTTCCTTTTCTAGGCTTTCATGATATTATTCCCTCATGTTTTTGTTTATTTATTTTGCTGTTATGAGTCTATTTTTTTTACCTTTTTTCATGTAATGCTATTTTACCCTTAACTACTGATAGCACTAATCCTCAACAATTTTCTCCTTCAGTTTCCTGAATGAATTCAACCTTGACATCTTCATGTACCCAAACCTATCTCTGCAATCTATATCTGCATTCGAGCACCCCTGCTCCCTAAATTCCAGTTACATGATAAGAGTTCTACCACTCATCTCCATTGAAGTGTCTCAGTCACCCCATCCTAATATTTTCAAATCTGAATTTATAATCCTCCTTAAAACAGGAGGATTCATTCCTACTTCTTACTGAATGGTGACATGGTGTTCATTTGCTTAAAATGGGCAGCTGGCAGTCTTCAGTCTTCATTTTCCCTAGCCTCTCACCAAAGCTTCCCCATTTTTTAAAATTAAATATGCCTGGGCTCTGTCCTCTCTTTTCCAACTCCATTGTCAACACCCAAGTGTAAGCTTATATACCCAGAGTCTCAGCTTTGTTGCTTGCCTTGAGAACTTTCTGAATATAGGTCCTTCCATTCTCCTATCTAAGATGAAATGTGATCAAACCCTTTTCTTTTTCAAAAAATTATCCCATGTCTTGCCATACTCTACTATATAAAATCTGAAGACCTTAGCATGACATATCTCTGTGATTACAGTTATCTTAATTCTCTCAGTGTGCCCCAAATTCCAGGAAGTTGGAATTACTTTGAAATCAAGTAATTTTACACCTTTTCACAACTTTTCAGTGTGATTCTAGAACAGTTCCAAGGTAGAGGACAGATTGCTGCAGGTTCTCACCCATGTAGTCACAATTCCAAATAACACATAGGCTGTGGGTACAACAACAATGAAATTTATTTACAAAGGGGATATTGGGAAAAAGGAAAGTGTTTCTAAGGCCACAAATGTCTGGCTGTCATACCTCAGTTAGTGTCCACAGTTTCCAGTAGTGTGAAACCAAGTCTACTCATGGAAGATGGCACTGTCCCTTTGACAAGAGACTGGAGCTGGTGACACACAAGTAAGTGGTGAACCAGAAGTTAACTCACTATGGCAGGTGCAAGGTATCAGAGGTGGGGCTGCTGAGGTTACCCCATAGCAGCCAACAGTAAAAATCCAAAGACCAGGCTGGACAGCACTGTATGCCAGACCAGATAGTACCAGATGTGACAGTACCTGGAAATGGTGTGAGGATCTGAAGTAGAAAGTTTCAGAGGTGGCAGGTCTACAGCAGTACTAATCAGCACAGGACACCAGGAAGCAGCGTCAGAGATGCCAGTGTTAAAGCTCTTTGAGAGCTATTTGGAATAAACCAACAAGGAGAGTTCTATTAGAGATACTGGCTGCAAGCGAAAGGTACTTTTTGCACCAATGTTTGGGGCAGGGCTGGAGGCAGGTCTCTGTGGAGATTTTGAAAATTTTGAAGTCTGTGGAGGTCTTGAAATCCCACCCAATCCATCTGAAAAGGCTCTAATGGAAGGGCCTGCTCAGTAAGTCAAGCTGGCTACTGTTCTTGCTTCAGGATCTAGTCTTTCCAGCCTGATGGGGGCAGTTCATAATCCTCGGTTCTTGTCTTTTTAAAAATTGACTTAGTTATGCATATAGAAGTGGGGTACAGGCTAGAGGAGCAGGAGCGCTGAGAGGATTCCCCAGAGACAGAGTGGGAGCAGAATAGCAGATTGACAACGTCCTCTGCTGAGGGGAGCAGGGGGCAGGTCAGGAGAGGTCTGCTGTGCCATGTGGGTCACCTTCCTGTCCAGGGATTGAACTCACACTGAAGCAGCTGCCGCTAACTTGTGGTGCTCTATTGCTGTGTCCTAACCTGCTGTGCCACCAGGGAGGTCCATTTAGGTCCTAGACTTTTGATGCTGGTGAAGCACCAATCAGATTGATCTATTTAAAATCCTCAATTGTCTCAAAAACCTTGAATGGCTTTGAATGACAAGTGTTTGGCCTGATTGGTCCATTTATGATGATAGTGCCATCTTCAAAATTGAAACCATAACCATCGGTACAGACCTGATCTGCTGTGGGATCAAAGGTCTGAGGCCTGACCCTTCAGTGAGGTCAGAGGCTTCCTGCACCTGATGCATTTCAGCGGGGCTGATAGAAGAGGGATGTGGTGGTACAAGGTGCCTACAGCAGAACTGGAACATGGGCCTCAGTGGCTGGAGAGCAGACTGCTGCTTGGAACCCAGCCGGCTGGCTGAGCACACTCAAGCCACTCTCTTGTAGCTCAGATGCATGGAGAGCCCTGGAGTGTTCTCTCTGTTTCTAGCCTGCAATCAAAAACAACATTAGGGTCTGTGGACCCTTCCTACTTACAGAACAGACTAACTTGATAATGTCTAGTGATTCCCATGGTATAGACAAACTTGGGTATTCTGTGAATCAGTATAAAATTGTGGAATAATGCCCAGTTGGCTTCTGGCTCCATTTTGAATACTCTACGGAGGTTTACTATATATTTTGCTTCAACATGCAGATAAAGATACTTAATGTAAGGAACTGCCACAGGTTAATCAATTAATGGTTACTCTAGTGGTTTTTATTTCTTTAAACAAATGGATGAATGGATGAATTTGGCCTTAGAATGCCATTCAACTCAAAGTAGGTGGCAACTGCAAATGGCTTTAATAAATAAAGAGGTATTTTGGCATAGTCCATTGAGAGAAATGAAAACTAATGCCCTCGCCAGGATCATAGAACAAATTAGATGCTCTACTTTAACTTCTCCTCATGAATGGAGGAAATATAGGAAATGGAATTTTAATTTGTGCATCTAAACCATTCTGTTGAAGAAGTTCTTTTTGCTCTGATAGAGTTGAGAAAAAATTCAATAGAGTAGAGCTGAAATTGGAATGAAAGTTATGTCCTGTGGATGACATTGCTGCTGTTTGATGCTTGCTGTCAGATGGTAGAAAAGTGAAGCATGAATCCCTTAGTGATTTCCTCTACATGCATTTTGCCAACAAATAAGGTTGAATCAGTGGAACTGTGTGGTGTTCACAAACAGTTGAAACAGACTCAGTTTGTGTTCCATCCCCCATTGCGAGTCTAGAATTGATGTTATTTTTAACTATTTCTACAACTCCTGGTTGGTAATCAAACTCATACTACATGTCATGTCAATATATTAACATTTTTTATGTCAAGATTTGGAGGCTTTCTGTGTGAGTTAAGCAGAAAACTATAGAAAGGTATTGGCATTTCATTTCCAGAAATTTCATTTCCAGAAAGGTAGGGATAAGGTGTAAAAGGCATGACTGACATGCAGGCAGGGGTAACTTCTTCATGTCAGCTATGTTATCATCTTCCATGGAACTATATTTGTTACAACACCCTCAATGTAATTTTTCCAGATAAAATTTCCTCTTCATTTCACATTTGAATGCACATGACTTAGTCTAAGTATGTCCGCAGTACATTGTACCTTTTGAATTGCAACCTTGATACAATTACATCTGAAGGAGAACAGAATAGAATAGGCCACATCAAAATATGCTACTTGCTTGGTTATTTTGAATGAAAATTACTTAAGAACTATCTGGTGCCAGAAGGACTCTCTGACCCTCCTACGTGTCCTTCAAAAGAGGAGATAAATTACGATGTGAGAGGTACTATCCTACTTCATAACAGAAGGAAGTAAGTAATCCTTATCTCTTAATGGGGATGTAAGGACGAGGATGATGATAAACAAATCTTGTTACTTATGTACAATGCCAAACCCAAGCCCTTTTATTTTGTCAATTATTCTGTGTCTGAAAGGTGTGGTTACTTCTTTGTAAACACCTATATTTGTAACCTGCATATATTTGGAAATCTCAACCATACAGAATTAAATTTGCTTTTCTTCTGTCAATCTGTTTTGTGTCAATTTATTATTATTCCAGTTAAGTGATCTCTAAGGAGTGAAGGGTAAAGTTTTTGTTCCCCCCACATCTATGACTCTGCTCACATGATTCTGGATCTTGGTTTCCCAAAGCAAGCAGCATATTCTTCTCTGTTTTCATCCCTAATTCCCCAAAATGAGTTTATTCTTCATAGTATATAGATACTTAATATATATCTGACATTTCAAAAATCTGATATACATACAGAACATATGAAAAGTCATATGGTAAATTAAAAAAAGCATTAGAAAAAATACACCAAAATGATACAGGATATTGCCTCTGACTAACGGTGTGATCTTGAGTAAATAAATAATATATTCTCTTTGAAACTCTCACTTTTCATCATTAAATCCATAAGACATCATAGAAATCAGCCCTCCCTGGTGGTGTAGCAGGTTAAATCACAGCACTAAGAAGTTAAAGGCATTCAGTGTGAGTTCTATCCCCAACCCAGAGGTGACCCACATGGTGCAGCAAAACTCTCCTGACCCACCCACTCTCCCTTCAGCAGTGTACTTCATTCATCTTCCTGTTCTGCTCCTCACTCTGTCTCTGGTGAATCCTCTCACCGCTCCTGCACCTCTGGCCTGTACCCCAGTTCTATATGCATAAATAAATAATCTCTTTTTTAAAAAGACATCATAGAAATCAAAAGATATAATCTATAGAATTAAAACTGATGTACATAATGTAAGCAGATAGCAATCATCACAATAATTGTGTAACCAGTGATTGAAGCCTAAGCCTGTTATAGGTGGCACACCCTGGACGGGAGTGTTAGTGAGGATTGATATTGGTGGGGGTGGAGACTCTGATAAGAAATACAAAGACTACAGAAGCAATGCCTGTCCCCTCCGCTCACACCCTCCCCCCCAC
>NW_004567131.1:5341850-5345062 GCF_000260355.1 Condylura cristata
CCCTGCCTTCCCCCTTCACACACACACACACACACACACACACACACACATTCAGCTTTCAGGATTTCAGATCTTCAGGGATTCTGGGGCCAGAGATTTCTGTTCTCAGGATACAATCTGCCAGAAGGCTATTGTGGGCCTCTGAAGGAAGTGGAGGGGCTTCCCGCAGCTATCTTAGAGAAGAAAAGTTCAGAGGTTTCACAAGTAGCTGAGCTACTGAAACTGTTCCCAGTTTTGCTGCTGTTGCAGCCTGGAAGGGAAGGCAAAGACCTGGGGCCCAGTTTCAGGTGGAGCTGTGAGAGTGTGGCAGTTTGTTGGGTCATTCAGCTGCTGCAGCTGTTGTTCAGTGTCAGTTGTCTAGTGCTGTATTGGGGCATCTCAGCAGTTCCAGAGAGCATCTCCTGTTGTGACTTTTGATGTCTTCATGAGTTGGATCCCAGCCTATAGACTGGCTGCCGCCTACTCCAGGCCTTCAGTGGCAGGAAGACGCCATCTTGGGAGTGTTTGTGTTTAGGATTTAAAAACACTGGACACTGCTCCAGGTGAGGTAAATGAACATTTGTGGTCTCAGTATCTCTTAGTTTTCCCTGGTTTTTTAAATAAGTCCCCCATTGTTGATTTCTGAATCTGAATTTTCTTGCAATTTTGCATGAGCTTGAAGAACTCAGTGATCAGTAAACTATTTGGGCAGTGTCCTTGGCCAGTTTCAATGCCCCTTGAGGCCTGTATCAATTGAAAACAATAGAAATCTTATAAAAACTAAACTACTATACAAGCATAAACCATTATTTCTTTTAATCACTGCTCATCATTCATTTTTGTACATTATTTGCTTTCTCCTCTCAGGTGTAGTCCCCATAGAATTCCCACCACATCACCCATAATCATCACCATAGTCTCTTATGCTCTTCCTGTCCCTGTTTTAATCCCTCTCTTACGCTCCCTTACTAAATGCCTCCAATTTATATTTACCTGCTAGTTTTGACATTTTCCCCCCTGATCTCTTATATGGTTCCCCTATATTTATCCTATAAGTGAAACCATCTGATATTTTTCTTTTTTCCTTCTGATTTATGCTTTTCTCTAAGCATAATCTCTCCCTGTTCCATCCATGTTGCTGCAAATGGCATGAGTTCATCATTTTTGATTGCCAAGTAGTATTCCATTGGTAAATATATACCACATCTTGATCCAGTCATCTATTTTTGGGCATTTAGGTTGTTTCCATATCTTATTTATTGCAAATAGTGCTGTGATAAACATAGGAGTGCAGATTTCCTTTTGAATTAATATTTTTGTACATTTTGGATAGACTCCTAGGAGTAGAATTGTTGGGTCATATGGTATGTCCATTTTTAGAAATTTGAGGACCTTCCATGCAACTTCCATATGGGTGGGACCAGTTAAGCATAAACCATTATTAATGAGAAACACGTTCATCATCTTTACCACTTTGCTATTATACAGATTATTTTATAGACCTTATTCCTTTATGTTCTAGCTTAAATTCAAGTTAAGGATACATATATTTATCCTGTTTACATAGTGATGTCCCAACTCCCCAAGTAATTTCCCAATAAAAATTAATGAATGGATGGATAAATCAACTAAATAATCCATGAGAAAACAAGTATCTTTTCATTGTTTTCCACATAGGTATTTTATAATTCTGGAGGAAAAAAACTAAAAGCAGTGGAAAGACTGGCTTATGTACTCACACTCATGCATACAGGCATATTAGCTTGATCGCATGGAGACACAAGATTGAAGGAAGCAATAACAGGAAAATGTCATTCACATAATTTTGCTGTTTGTTCACATCCATTGAGAACCTCTATTGTCACATATTTAAGAACTCAATCTCCCTAACATGCTATCCCAACAAAATGAAAACCTTTTGTGGGCAGTCTCTGCCTTCTGATTTTTCCTAATTACTTTCAGCTGCTTAGAACCTCACATTATCAACAAACTTGCTTTATATAAGTGTGTGAATGTAAGTCTCATTAGAGAATCAGTTCTTTTAACCTGAACATTGTTCTGAAAATATTTGGAGTATATAAAACAAACTCTTAACCCATTGATATTTTCATACACCCATAATGATTGGTTCAAATGGATTGTTTTTTGTGAAGATAAACTGCTCTAATCAGTTTCAATGTAATAGTTAACCCCTAGGGCCAGAGCATATGGTTTTCATTGTGCATCTGTGATGATAAAATAGTTTGGACCTTCTGAATATTTGCCCCATTTTTATGTAGTTGCTGACCATCCTTTATCTATATGAGATAATCAAATTTTTCTTTTCATTTTATTTCCTAGGAAACAAAATCTGCCCTCTTGTCTTTAGCGTAAACAGTTTTGAGAAAATGCAAAAGGTAAAGGATAAAAGTGTTATGACTTATGCAGGGTCTAACCTAGTGACAGCTGTTCCTCCTCCCCTGACTGTTTCCAAATAATTCTGAAAAAAAAAAAAAGGCATTAGAAAAAGTAAGATGTTACACATGGAACCCAAACAAATCACAGTCTTCAAGGATAATACATTTGTGAAATGGCTTCCATCTCAAAATGAGAACAGATATAGTTAGCAATTAAAACAACCTTTTTTTTTTACTTTAAATGGAAATGTTAGCAGATGTCCCAAGAAACATATGGGCTAGCCACAGACAAATAAAGAGTGCTTTTCTGTTGTGCTTAGAGCAACGGAAATGTCCACCTCATATTGTTGGGCAGAACAATGAACCAGCATTGCATTGAGCCAAGACAGGATTTCAGGAAGGAATTTTTTCCCATTCCAGTATCTTGCCCTAATAAAAGAGCATTAACAGTCTTGACTCAGTAATTTAGATAATTCTTGCTAGGCAGTTCCAGGACACTACCCATCATTATATTTATTTCAGAATAGATTGATCCCAGATATCAGAGTTTTAAATATGCGTGCCAGTGAATGTCTGCATTGTTAAATCTTTCTTCTTTGAATGTAGAGTGAAATAGAAAGGCAAGAAAAAAATGGGATATGTCACACTGTTAACATGATATTTCCCACTTTGGAGTTCTCCAAACCCTGTGCTAATTTAATTTATTGTCGCATGTATGTCAAGCAAAGACAGCCCACATATTTTTCAAAAGCATCTTATACATTTTCTTGATTTCCAAAACTGAAACCAATGCTGTTCCTGTATCCCTGAAAATGGCAGTAAATATATATATACATA
>NW_004567131.1:5345162-5407083 GCF_000260355.1 Condylura cristata
ATATATATATATATATATAGTAAATGTTCTCTTGCTCATGTGCTACTTGAATAATGCTATTATAAGATACAGAGAAGGCAATCACAAATCATCTTTTCTTAAGTGGTATTTATTCTTCCCAAATAGTTCACAAGGGGCCATGACAGGAAAAAGAATTGCTCTCTATATACAAAAGCATTGTTTCAAAGGATGAAAAAGCCCTGAAATCCTGACTGACATTCAAGTTTGAGGTACTGTGAATATGTGGAAAAATAGGATTTTACACAGTGACAACACCAATAAGAGTTCTGAAAGCCATACTCGTAATGAAAGAGTTTCATTTGGAACAGCCCAGATTGTGGACTAAAATGGACTCCATGTGGCAGAGTATATTTGTGAATGAAGTGCCTTTCAATGAGGAGAAATCAATTTTAACAGCTCATTTATTGATGGAACCAAGTCTAGTCTCAGCAGTTAGAGTGCTTTCTTGGAACAAGGACTAGAGGATTCATCGGTTTCACCTTAACAGATGAAAGAAAAGCTTCTCATAAAAAATGTTTATTGCTCCTCTGATACTGGAGCTTGGATGATCTAATATTTGATAATTAGTTAACAGGGGATTTGGGAAACTTAGAATGCCTACTAATATTTCACATACCAGATGAATCCTGTGGAGTTAAGATTATTCAAATACACCAATAACTGAATTCTTTAGTGGCCAAATTGTGCATTCTATTTAAATTCTTCATTCCACTGAGTCTTTTTTAATTAAATAATTATTTTTAACAGAGGTAACATTGGAGTAATTCCTTTAGGTATTACCACCATAATGCATAGACTGCCAGCTCGCTCATAATCCATCATCACAGACTATTATGCCTCCATCCTTCCCTGTTCTTTCTTTTCTACCAGTCCCTCCCACCTTGGTGTCTCACTTCTGTAGTCAGCTAGCAAAGATTAATTTGCAAGCTTTGTGTTTAGCTATTAAGTTAATTACTTTATATTGCGCATATTAGTGATACCATCTGGTATTTATCTTTCTCTTTCTGACTTATTTTACTCAGCATTATCCTTTCAAGCCCCCTCCTTGCTGCTGCAAATGGCATCCATTTTTGACTGCTGAGTAGTATTCCATTGTGTATATAGACCGCATCTTCTTGATTCACTCATTATGAATGATTATTGGGAATTTTGGTTGTTTCTATTCATGCCATAAGCTTTAGTGATTCATCTCCAACAGCAAGGAAAACAAAAGAAAACATAAACAGCTGAGACTACATCAAACTAATAAACTCTGCAATAACAGACACCATTAGTAAAATGAAAAGACACCCTACTGAATAGCAGAAAATATTTGCATACCATACATCTGACAAAGGACTGATATCAAAGATACACAAAGAACTCATAAATCTCTGCCAAAAAAAAAATAAATAAGCCAATGAAAAATATGGGCTAAAGAACAAACAGCCACCTCTTCAAAGAAGACATTAAAGCAGCCAGCAGGCACATGAAAAAATGTTCACCATCACTTATTATTAGAGAAATGCAAATCAAGACAGCAATGAAGTACATTGTCACACCTGTGAGAATGCCCCATATTGAAAAGTCTACTGTGCATCTTTAACCCCGTTCTATGAGTTGGCTACTTTGGTTTACTTATTATCTGAATATTATGCCTTCCATTTTCCCACTCTCTCAACTTACAGAGAATTAGTGTAACTGGTATCCCCTTGATGAGCTGCACACACTGGGAGAGGTGGTCTGTGCTGTGTGTCCTGCCTCTGCTGTGCAGTTAACTCCATGATCTTCCCAGTTGGATTCATGCTTATCCTCTGGTTCAGCTCTTTTGTGAAGCAAATCTTGCTGAATCTAGCTGAAACTCCTTCCTTCTGTGCTGATCTCAGTCATGATTTTAACTTAGACTCTATTGTATTAGTTATTTACATGTGTCTTTTCAGATACCTAAGAGTGGAATTGCAATATTATGTGGTATACCTAATTGTTTTAAATATTTTAAGATATATTGAGTTCGATCCCTGGCCAGGGAGGTGATCCAGATGGCACTGCAGACTTCTCCTGCATCATCTGTTGCTACCCTCAGCAGCATATTTGAGTAGATCTGTTCTGTTCCCCACACTGTCTCTGGTGAATCCTCTCCACCACCCACCCTCTACACCTCTGGCCTGTATCCTAGTTCTTGTATGCAAAAATAAATAAATCTTCAATAAATTGCCCTTGATTCTGGAGTGTGGACTATAAGAGGACAAGTGGAAATTGTGAAAACTATTAAAGAGTCTGTTATATTAGTTATGGAAATGCTTATAGTGACAGAAGACAGTGTGGTATCAGTAGTGATTGTGAAACACAGTTTGGGGTACATTTTATAGGTAGAACTTATGGATAGATTGAATATGTATGTGAAAATGAAATAAAAATTACTATCAAATTTTAGTCTGAAAAACTAGGTTGATGTTAAAAACCTAGCTTGAGAAAGATTTGCCTAGCAGGGAACAAAAACCAACCATTCTATTTCACTGGTTTAACATGCTTCTTAACATCTAAACTGAGATATACAGTGGCTCAGGAGAGAAATTTAACCCCCTCCCCCAACCTCCCACACATGCATATGCATAGAGAGTCATGGGTTGGACAAGATAACTGAAGGAGAAAGTATATACAGAGAAGAGAAGAAATGATGAGCACATTGCTAAACCCTGAAAAATAGGAAGAAGATATCCAACAAGAATTAGAAACAAAAGTTTAGGCAATAAATTGAGTTTTATTGTAATCCTACTTCCTTGTGACTGGGAAACCTTTAACATAACATATTTTTTTCCTAGTATACACTTATTGAGTTAAAGATTGGTGATTTTAACAACTGACAGAGTCCTTGCATCTATACAGGGAAGAAAAAGTAAATGTTTCTTTGTATTCCCTTCTTTGCCCAAAATCATATTATAAAACAAATCCTACATCATTACAGACTTGAAAAATGCACAGGAATGGTGATTTTTATTAGATTCTAATTGTGACTTGTTGATGAGTCTTGGAGAATAATATATTACTATTACATTAATCAAATAGTGACTCCAATATCAGTTGCTGTTTAGATATATTTTCTTTTCTGAAGCAAATGTTCACATTCCTGCCACCTAGTATGCTATATTAAGTAGAGAGTGCCTTTTCTCAGTTTCATTAAACAAAGAACACCAGAATTCCTTTGCTTTCTCTTGGAAGAGATAATACAACTTCACAAAGTTGCCTCAGAGTTGTGACCTTAACTCTCACTCTGAATTACAAAATGTTCTAGAAACACATTGTTCTCCTTTCCACCCAACACAGTATCATTTGGGCCCTTTAAATTTATATTTTTGTTTCTAGGGCCTAGATGACTGAAAAGTAATGAATCTAGGTACATCAAAAACACATGCAAATCAATAGCTCTCAAATAAGTCCCATGAAATATAGGGAACAACTATCTTTGCAACATTTATGGAGACTGCTGACTCATGTATGTACTGAGGGGGCTTTTTGGAGTTGTATATGTGCAAAAAGGCTGTAATTGTTTATTTAACTGAGGTGAGAAAATTAGAAAGTTTTTTGGAAGAGAAACTATGTAAGCTAAGACTTAAAAATAAGTTGAATTTCAGCAGACAGACCTGTCATTGATGTCCCCAGCTCTGCGTTTCTCTTTTCTCCCTGGGGTTCTTACTTGCTTTTCCTCATCAAGCTTCATGCAACACTCCTTATCTTTCTCCACTGAGAAGAAAATAAACTCCATATACCAACCTGAACTCACAACCTCCATAATGGTAGTTTTCTACTAAAGAAAAATGAATAAATTCATGACTATCTATACATTAATGTCTCAACTCTGTGTAGCATTCAGAATTCCCCCTGATATGGTCTCTGTATAACTTTATATCCCACGGAATGTTTCTCCTCCATCACACACCCCGATGTTCTGTGCTAATTTTCCGTTAGCGCAGCTGCTCCTTGGCCTGATCGTCTTTTCCTTTCTCTATCCAGCCGTTGGGGGCCTGTATGCACTGAAAGTTTTGAAGCCTTTCCAGCTCATTCCCATTTAGATCCCTCATACTTGATTGACTCTTAGAAAAACTTGTTTATATTTCTATCAGAGTATTTTCCTCAGTGTTCTTTGCTATTTATATGCCTTTATTCCCAGTAGACTATAGCTTCAGAGGACTGCAACATATTCCCCTTTGTGCTTTAAACTGGTTTTCTCAAGACTCTGAGCACAGCAGTGATTAGATAGATATTTTCTGAAATAGAGAAAAAGAAGTACAGCATAGCACATTATAGCTATGGGTTTTTCCTTTTTTAGTCTGACTGATCTGAATTGATGATAGGAAACATTGAACATCCATAAACAGGTGTAAAAGTCTTTGGGATTGGTTTAGTCTCTTGACCGATTGCTTTCAGGAAAAGAAAAAGAAAGAATGAAACCCACAAAGTGTTATTAGGTCTGGGACTGGAGGGAACTTCATTATTTTTAATGTCTCAGTAAAAGTTCTTTTTTTCTCTCTGCATTTACCAGACTAATCCCAATAATGTCTTTTCAACAATTAATTCTAGGTTCAAAAGCATTCTACTCTGCAGTTTGTCCAGAATTAAGTGACCATTAGAAGGCATTAGCTTAGAAATAAGTGCCCTAATTACTTCTGAAAGTTAACAATAAAAGAAGGGTGGGGGGAAGCCCAAATTTCAGAGACATCAGCATCCTTGCTGTTCTGGCTGATTTTTTGTTTACCTGTCTGTCTTCCTATCACACAAAACGTGAATTAGAAGAAGGCCTTTGGGTGCTTTGGTGCCTGCTGATTTAATTTTATCTTAGCCACTATTTAGTTAATTTTGCCCATCTCTGGAAACTAAAGCATATGAAAAAAACACTGAAGTGAATTCTTTCCTCTATATCAGCATAGGGAATCACGAAAGGTACATGGCATAGGTGGGTTATAAATGGTGCATGCCTAATTGTCAAACTGTGGAGTTTTACTTCTCCATAACAATGATATTCTAGGAACAGCAACTGTCTATAGTATGCGTACTCATTTTGGGTTCAGACTACACAACTGTTTGTGCAAAGAGAGTAAATCAAGTTAATGGAGAGCCAAAGTTTGTAACACTTTTCTATTTTCAAGGTGGGGGTAGTTTTTGACAATAACCCTGCTCCAAGGCAGAAGATTTGCTGTGTTGTAATTGTGTGGCCGATGGAACAGATTTTCCTCAATGGAATCGTTTCATGCATCATATGTGTAACCTGTTTGCACATGTTAGATGGAAGTGCTGGCAGGGGTCACAGCCTTACTGTCTACTTTCCAGGCAATTACTTACAGCTTCCATGTCCACCCATGGAAACACAGGTGTTCTCAAAAAAGGTTTCTTGCACTCTGGGAATGGAAGCTTCTCATATTTACTGTTTCCCTCTTCCCCTCTGCTACAGTATAAGATCCTGGTGTTGCAACCCTTAGGGAAATAGTATGGAATTATGAATGCTTTAGGTTTTAGGGGTGGGGGCTAAGGCAGGGCTCATTTAAACTGCTTTGTGAAGATTTTGAGATTTAGGTAACAAAAGAAAAAAATGAATCAGATTTTATATATTTTCCATTAGTTTTTGCTCTAAGCTATAGCAGCTACCTTTTCTCAGGGAACTTTTCCATGTCTTTTGGGTGGTATGTGGCCTTGAGGCTATCGATTGAATGAACTCACTGACCAGTCTGTTCTGGTATTTTTATTCTTTCTCTGAGTGGAAAACAGGAGTTTGAAACAGGGAGGACACAGGTTCTTGTCAAATGGGGCCCCACAGTGCTACACTCTTGCTTATGGAACGTGGTTGTGACCTCCCTGGCTTTGGCCTTCTGAGAAACCCACCTCACAGTCTCAATGTGAATATTAAATGAAATAATTTTTTGAAGACTTGGCACACTACAGAGCACAGAGTTCATAGATGCAGGAGTTATCAGCAATAATGACAATAAGGGGAGTTTGTTATTCAATTATCAGAAGCCTTACAGAGGACAGAGATGGCCGAAGGAGGAAACAGAGAGGAGGTATGCTCTCTCTGTTTTGCTGTTTTGTTAGGGGTTTGGACTTTAATCAAATGAAAGCATATTAACTTCAGAGCACTGCTGTCTTCAGCTGCCCAGTACTGTACCTGCTGGCCTAATGAAGTCTTTGATGTGGTCTGCCCAGGTTACATAGGCACACTACCTTTAATCATGGGAAGCCAGTGACAGATAGTAACTCACAAGACTCTCTTTCATCTCAAACAATACTTATGGTAGGATTTTAGAAACATATACCTAGGCATATTATTTTTGCTTTATACCAAATTAGATGCAGGTGAACAGAGGCTATTTTGTGGCCTTTGCCATGAGAAGATAAGTTGCTCAGAAAAAAAGAAATATACATTCTTCTTCAAAATTTATGTATTTCTCTGAACTTCAGTGGTTTATGCAAGAGTTTGGGGCACTAGGAAACCTTGAAGTTTTTGGAAACTGTAAGTATCATATCCACAAAACTGGTTTCCAACTCCTCCAAGAAAGATTATCAAAAGCAAGGATGTTATAAATTCATCAGACATTAATCATTTAGCCCCACCAGGGAATCTTCTCTTCCTTGCCTTATCTGGCATTAAAAAAATCATAAGATCTACATTATTCCATTTATTTTATGGTTATAAATAATCAAATACAATTTGAGACTGTGGTTTGTAATGCATTCAGATTGACTTAGAACATGATGGAAAAGAACAAGCTTGGTTTGTACTTGAGGTTTGCTAAGGACTAGAATTCCCCAAGTGGTTCTCACTCATTATATAGGGCACAGTTATGTTGCAGAGACCTCTCTGGAAGCCCAAGGGAAAGCCTCCTCTCATTAGGCATGTCTCAATGAGTACCAGAGATGAGAACGTGTGATGCATCGCCGATTTGCAGGCTGGGAGAAGAACGACCAAGGTTTCAAACATGAAAATCTTTTGTATTATCTTGGCCAGTATTCTTTTTTTTTTTTTTAATTTTCAAATTCTTCAATGCAAAAAAGAAAATAGAGGGTGATAATTCAAAATTGAGGATTGTTGCTGTGAATCTGTTTTTCACAGTTCCATTCACACTTATTTCAGGTTTTGGGGAAAATATACTCTTGAAATAAATCTGAAGTCATTCAGAGATTGCAAGCATGAGCTTTACTTGGTTATTCTTTTTATTTTTTTATTTCTTTTTTATTTTTATGAGCTGCTCTCAGGGTTTGACCTCCCCGCTTTGCTGCTTGAGATTCTCTAACAAACTAGAAGTAGATGCTTATTCTCCCAGACCAGCTTCTCAACATTTTCCCACCTGCCCGGTTGGCTGGACTATCAGGTTCTAATTAAGTGATTACACATTCAGGCTGTATCCTTTGGTGAGAGTCATGCTGAGGGCTATTTCTGAGTCTATGATGCAGTTGTGTTCCCGGGGCCCCATCCCTGTACCTAGGCTGCTCTGCGTCAGGCACTCAACCCCACAGTGAGCCTGTGGGCTTGTTCAAATGGTGTTCATGAGAACAGTGATCCAACGACATGGTTATCTTCGTTAAGACATCAGTAAAGTTCAGGGTGTGACTACACTATAACTCTATCATGGCTGTGAGTGCAGCAGGAATATTGCTGGTATAGCAAGCACTATCTGATGTCTTTATTTCAGGGAAAGAGAAAATTCTTAGTCTGGCTCCTTTATTTTATTAGATTTTTTTTAAGATTTATTTATTTATACATACAGAACTGGGGTACAGGCCAGAGGTATGATGGATGAGAGGATTCACCAGAGACAGAGTGGGGAGCACAACAGGCATATTAACAAAGCACATTGCTAAGGGGAGCAGCGGGCAGGTCAGGAGAGGTCTGCCGCGCCACGTGGGTCAGCTCCCTGGCCCAAGAGATTGAATTTGTGCTGCAGTAGCTTGGGAGAGCTTCATAATGCGATGCGTTAGCCCATTGCACCATCAAGGAGAGCCCCATTTATTAGAACTTTTAAAGTAGCTGATTCCATTAGTAATTTGTGCTTTGACTATGCACTGGAAAGTTTCTTATCTTGGGAGATGTAGATCCAGTAGAGTCCAGCTCCAAGATTGATCATTACCTAGATAGGGGAGACAATCCCTAGTCATCTTCAGAAATTCCTCCTCTCTACTTACTCACATCCCTTCCACTGTCTCTCCCCTGAGATTCAGCATTGTGAACATAGAACCAAGCACCTCATTTATGGAGATAAATATTTAATAGAAATAATGATACTTAAATACTCTTGCTCTTGAATAATTTCCAATCTGCTGTCCTCTCCTGCTACTTATCCCTTGAAATCTGGAATGTTCCTGTATGCCACCAACGAATTGCCACTCTACATACCTCACTCTCTATCTGTGACTTTTGGTTGTGAACCACTGAAAGGAATCTCTATGATAAACGTTGCCCCTGTCAGGAGTGCCAATGCCAGTGGTGCCTGTATTCAAATCTCTGAATTACTAGGAGTGATGTGTTCAAAGTCCTTAAGCTTGTGCCTTTAACCTGTGTCAGCATAGCATTCAGAGCCAGCCATGAGATTTAACTTGGGACAGATTTCATTCTATACTGTTTTCAAATAGTCCTAAGCAAATCAAACAACAGTAACAAATCTCTTTCCATCCAAAAGCCCCACGCTGTCCTGCATATTACTTTTTTTTCTTAGCCTTATTACCCTATTTATTTATTTACTTATTTATTTTTATTTATTTTCTTTGAAATATAGAATCGTTCCCTTTTATTTTTTTTTACATTTATATAACAGTTTATTTTATATATCTTTTTCCATCTCAATTGTAGTCCTGTGGGTTTCCCATCGCCAAGTCACCCGTGTGCCATCACCATAATCCCATGCACTTCCCTCCTCCCCCCCTCCGTTTTTAATCCCATTCCCCACTCCACCCCCATAAAATGTCTCTGGTATATGGCTGTTCATTGTTCTTGTTATTTTCTTGCCTGGTCCATTATACTTCTGCTATGAGTGAAACCATCCGGTATTTTTCTTTCTCTTTCTGGTTTATCTTACTAAGCATGATCTTTTCCAGCTCCATCCAAGTTGCTGCAAAAGACATGTGTTTCTCTTTTTTGTTGCTGAGTAATATTCCATTGTATATATGTACATCTTTTTAATCCAGTCATCTACTTTTGGGCATTTGGGCTGCTTCCATGTTTTTCCAATTGTAAATAAAGCAGCAGTAAACATGGGTGTGCAGGTATCTTTTTCAATCAGTGTTTTTGTGTCTTTTGGGTAGATACCTAGGAGTGGGATTGCTGGGTCGTAGGGAAGCTCTATGTTTAGCAGTTAGAGGAACCTCTAAATGGTTTTCCATAGTTGTTGTACTAGTTTGCATTCCCACCACCTGCATATTACTTTATGTCAGTGGATCGCTGAAATGGCCTCTAACCCCCCAATTCTAGAACAGTCAAAATGGAACTCCATGAAGGCTTAGCTAAGTCATCCTGTTAATGGCAAAGATTATCAAACTGTTTGAAAAGTATCAGTAGCTCTGTTTCTCTTTGGAGATGTGTTATAAATCTTAAATTTACCCTCTTAAATTTCAATGTTGAAATTGTAACCCGTTATGTTACTGTGTTTGGAAAAGAGCTAATTCTGATTAAATGAAGCCATACAAACAGGTTCCTAATCCAATAAAACTAGTGTTCTCATAAGAAAAGGCAGAGGCACAAGAGATTAACCTCTCTAAGCTCCTTGCCAAAAGATGAAAACCATTTGAGAACACACTGGGCAGCTTCCATCAACGAGCTAGGGAGAGACATCTCACGAGACACCAAACCTGTGAGATTTTGACTGTGGACTTCCAGCCTCCAGAACTGTGAGAAAATGACTTGCTGTTGTTGAAACCACCTGGTCTGTATTACTTTGTTATGCCACCTGCGTTGACTAATGCAGGGCCAGTGCTTCACTGTTTGTATGTGGCAATGGGTGAGTGGAAGGCATGGACAAGGATCAGCTCTACAGAGGCATGTGGCTTTGCTTTGTCCTTACACAGCCATTCTTCCCTTTTGTGCATAGTATTTCATTTGGTTTTCGTAATAGCTTTATGACCCTTTGCAGGAGTCAGAACATTTTATTGTCACTTTACAGCTAATGAAATTGAAATATTAAAAAGGCTATGTAATTCATATAATCTACCTGACATCACCCTGAGTTTGTAGTCTGGGTCTATTGAATCTTACTCTCATATTCCTTTCAGTATGCAAGAGTAACTCTAAGTGGGTTAGGTCAAAAGATTGTGTTGGGATGGCAAAAAGTTAAGTCCTTTATGTATTTTTCAGCATCTGTATGATGGTTGGTGTGATCTAATTCAAATTCATAGAATAGGTGGAGAGAAGCTATGGAAGAGCTCAGTGGGGTCGTTTACGCTAGGGAGGACAACATAATAACAGCAGGAAATGGACAACATGATGCTAAAAACCAAGCTTATGATAGCAACCAAATGGACAGTAAAACTGAAAAACAGAGGACCAAGCCTTTGGGGAACATTGTGTTCAGGAAGCTGTCTACACTGCAGGGCCCTATTATGATTACTTTGGCTTTTCATCCTTTTAAAGTCTCATGGTGGATTCAAAAGTATGTGTTCTTTTCACTCTTACCTGAAAAGTCTCAGCCACAATTCCATCCATACACTACCTCTGCTCCCCCACATCTCCTTTCCAGCTAATGCAGGGCCACCTGTTGCTTGCTCTTTACTCTCACTAAATCCTTTGCTAACTGATGCATTTTCCTCCCCACTCATCTCTGACAGCAGCGTGATACCTCTGCCAGCATTTCATTTTCAAAACAGCTTTGACATAGGTAACCCGAGTTGCAAAGAACTTCTCCAAATTCACTCTGGCTTCTTTAACATCTTGAAAAGAAATCCTCCCAGGTATGCTTTATTCTCAGGACCTGTTTCCATCCTATTTAATACGGTGGGTGAAATCAGAGATTTTGAAATCCAGCTGAGTTTAATTCCAGCTCTACCATTTACTGATTTGAATGACTAAGTTAGTACATCTCCCTGCTCATGAATATCTCTTAGCTATAAAAGGAAGATAAAAATAGACCCCCTTTTAGGGTTCATGTAAAGTGCTTAGAGCAGTACCTGCTGTATGGTCAGTATTATATAAATGTTAGCTATAATATTGTCATCAGTATTATTTATCCAGTAATCACTATTGAGCAAAATGTTGTCTAATGTGTGAAGAACATTTTCTTATGTAACTATTTTTATTAGATACATTAGTCAATAACATCCATTGAGATTATTTTCAAATTCATTCTCTTACTCTTGACCTTCCAAATATGATTTTAGCTACTTCTCATTTATATAATTAAAAAATACTCTTTATAGATTATTTCCTCCTGAATTATTTTCAAAATACAAAGTCCCCAACATTTATTACATTGACAACCCCACAACTCCAGTCTTCTGAAACTCCTATTGTACTTCATGTCTATCACACATGAATCATCATCCCTGGATACTGATTTTTCTCAGGGCCAATGTCTTCATCTTCTATTTTTTTTCTCCATCCTGTACCATACTTCACATTCAGTAAATTTCAGAAATTAAAGGACAATACATGTATTCTCATCCCATTTTCCCATTACATTTCCACATCTAAAATGTTTACCTTTCACGTTTACCAAGTCAATTCTACTGATAGTTAATGTGCTTAATGTGCACCTCATGATACTAAGACTTTCAGAGAAATAGATGCATGACTATGATTTTACTTGAAAAGAGGAGCATGGTATTTGATCTGTGGTAATCGAGAGGAGTGAGGTCAAGGCTAATAACCCTATGATGGCAGAAGAAAACAGGCCTTGACATTGAGCTACTACAGATTAACAAACCTGGCACCACCCTTACACAGACTTACCTCACATAGTGAAATTTTCTGTAGTTGTTTAAGCCACTTTTAATTTGCTTTTCATTTTTCACAACTAAAAGCATCTTGACCCAGTATGTATGTCGTAAATATTTGTTAACTTACTAACTGATGAAATTTTGCCTTAATGTTATATTGGTGAATGAAAGCTATAAACATTGAGTAGGAAAGGCAAGAAATTCTAGTGAGAAAAGGCATCAAAATAATTTCAGGAATCTGGAAAACTGAAGTTTTTATTGTCTTTTAGATCTTTGCTAGTGAGGTTGACGGGTGAGGAGATTTTGAACACTGGAAAATCACATAGCAAGAAAATTTCTAATAATATTATTATTGTGTCTTAGTTGGATAGTACTTAAAGTACTGCACTTGCCAAGGTCTCCCTGGAAGGGGAGCTCACACTCTAGCCAATGCTGTAGCAAGGTGTGGATGACTAAGTCCAGCATCTGGGTAAGGGCTTTTGGGACCCATATTGACTGCTGGATTGTCACCAATGAGACTGTGTGGCAAATACAGTGAATAAGGATGATATCCTTCATCTGCCTTTGTGCCCATTTGCAGCACAGATGAGATATGTTCTTTACCTGCTGCGTAAACAATATGAGCTTGAGAATCCATAGCACTAGCCTGGAAAGAAAGCAGAATCTGAAATAAGGCAGAGTATTGCTTCAGTCTGTTCTTGTCTAATCAATAGAACTTTTGATGACTGATCAAGCCGAAGCTTTGCTTTCTCACTTGGAATATAGCAGGAACCTCCCATATGCTATATACTCTAGATATGCCTCATTCTATTTCTCACACACTTCAGTACAAAGAGTTGACTGTGGTGCTTCTCTGTTAACAATCCCTTAATAGCTCCCATTGCCTATGGATGTTTGTAAGTTTCTTCATTAGTCAACAAGCAGCCCTATTCAATGTGGACACTACCTCCCTCTCCATTCTCTTCTTTTCTCTTATACTCCTACTCCTTTCCCCCCAAATCAGACTTCCTATAATTCCTAGAACATGACACATTCCTAAAACCTCCATGTCTTTCCTCTATTTTGTGCCTTCTGGAATGCATGCTACACTTTGCTCTCCATGCACATTTTGGTCTTTCTGTAAAACACACATCTGATGCTCTCTGGGAAGTTATTCCTGTGGTTCCCTTCATGCAGACTTTTTTTCCTGATTTATCTCATCTTGGTTCTATCTATTTTTGCATCATCTGTGTCCAACCAACATCAGACTTAGCACATACTAAGGTCATATCAGTCACTTTTTCTGTAAATGAAAGTAAATAAAATTGAAAAAGAATAGAATAATGTATGTGGAGCAATTTATAATGCAACAAAATTTGTTGTAGGCTTTACCTTCTGGTCAGGATTCTAGGAACCCAGAAAATAAACGAAACATTAACTATTATGCTAGTGAGTGCATAGGAATAAGTAATGAGTTGAGAAAGATAAATTTAAGAGATTGAGGCAACAGGTATTATAAACATTACTGACTGACCCCAAAATAATCAATGACCTACCACCCTCTCATTATTTGTCCTAACATTCAGATCAGTAAAGTATTTTCTCAGGCAGCTACTCATTAAAGCTAAATGGTTTATTTTCATTTCATCTCATTTTTATTTCAGAAATTAGAGACAGACTTGCAGGGCAATGAAATTGCTCAATATCCTAAGAACGCTAAGTCCTTGACTGATTATGATACCAGAACACTTGTTATTCTTTTTACCCAGGGTTTCATCCAACCCCACTGGGGAAATTACCATCTGCTTCTTATATATATCCCAGCTTCCTCTGGGAATTCAAGTGCAAATTTTAAGTCAATAATTTTAAGAATATCTACCTCCCCTGTTGATAAATAAATCTGCTTTCTTTTGGGAGCTGCCTATCTCCTTTGGTCAACTATCATTCAATACATTTTCTAGTCCTTTCAAGAACTTTCTCAGGAATGTCATTTGGTTTATCTTGGACAGACAGATGTGTATGGATTCCAAAAAGTATTCTCTAAGGATCCTGTAGATCAAATCCTTTTTTTTTTCCAGTAAAGAAACAGAATCTTCTTGTCTGAACTGCCATTGTGTGAGGAAGACTGGCCATCCTATTGGGGGAAGGGAAAACACCCAGTTATTGGAAAGTTAAATGAGTTTCATTTGTGTGTGCTCCTCTTTTCATAATAACTAATCATATTCACTTTTGCAATTTTTGTAAGCTAGACAAGCTGAGGTGATTTAGAATAACAATTATATATCTAATCTATAGATTTTTCCTAATCTACAGAGTTTTAGAAACGTATACATTCTCTTTTGTTTGGATACCATACTTGAGCTCAGAAAATATAATTAGAAAGATGACATTTTACATAGAAACATTTGCATCAGTGCCTACAGCTGATAGGAGAATAGGTGACAGGTAATTACTGTTTTTGCTTTAGCTGCATGGGATGGCAGTCTGTGTTTGCCAGAGTTATACATATATTCAGCTTGGCTCATGTGGGTACAATTAAAATGTTCTATGGAATTCCAAGGAGTCCCGTGTCCGTTGGCATGTTGACATCTTTAGGAAAGTTATATCTACATACTTCCGTTTCTTTAGTGTCTTACAAAAGAATTTCCTTTGGTGAATTTAGTTTCCTGATAATATGGGGAGAAAAGAAAGAAATGGTAATGACAAACGACTGTCATGTGCTTCAGCTCCCAAGCATGAAATTGGGGCTCAGGCCAGAAGAGTGAATTTTCTTTGGGTCCAGGCCAGCGAATTGAAACCCCATGAACCCAGTCTTTGGATATGTCATTATCTAACAAGCCAAAGGAAATGGATGACATGATGCTGACTAACTGAGATGAATTGTGATCTGTACTTAATGTGAGTATCAACTACCAGTTAAAATATCAATTAATATCAGTATCAGATTGTCCCATTATGTAGACAATGGGAACAGAGAGGCAGTTCGCTCAGATCCTGTGCAGTAATAAGGAGTTTAGTCTGGATATCCTGGCAATGATCATTAATTTTGCTATGTTTTGATTTAGTGTTTGTGTTAATGTATTCTAGTATGTCTGGGAATATGAAAGTAACACCTGGTGTGCTCTGTGCAAATGCTTCTCCGTTTCAGGAGGAGAGCCAAAGGGGACATACAGCTGAACCTGCAGCATCATTATAAATAGGCTCCAGAGAATAAACTCCTCAGATTCCTGAGAATAAAACAAAGTCAGAGAATATATACAAATCTTTGAGGCTTTCTTATATGCAGCAATACCATTAAGGAAATTTCATTCTCAGAAGTTTGTTCTGGGGTAATTTGTAAAGTAAGCCAGGTTTGGTACATGCACATACACACAATTACAGTTGGAAACAGTGAAGCCAATTTAAAATAAAAATGTTCAGAGGCTTAATTTTGCTGATCGGTCAAACTGTCATAAGGTGGATACCCCTTATAGAATTAAGCCTGCCAGAGCTGGGCATAACTATACATTGTGCTCAATAAGTATCTTCCAGAGGGTGAAGCTGTTGCCTTCATACTCCTTGAAGTGATTGCTCCAGTCTTCAGTGCTTCTGAGATCAGCATTCCCTGCCTACTCTGGAATTGAGAGCCGAAATTCACGTTTAGCTTCTTACATAGAGTTTCTAAGAGTGACAGGCAAGGCAGGAAGGCATTTCGTTGTAAAATATAGCATGCTCATGGTAAAAAAATTTGGATAGATTACTTTAAACTGATGATATTTCCTAGATCTGCATCAAATCTAATAAAGGAAATTACATTGACATTTTGGATTTTCTCATATAAAAACTATCCAAAATCCATTTAATCCTTTTATTCCATTTTTTTTACTTATTTTCTTAACAATCAGCAGTTCAGTTTCATTCAAGCTTATCTCTGTCACCCTTGCTTGAATTTATCACCAATGAGAAAATAACTAAATACACTGCATCATTTCATGGCTATATCATCTTACATAATTGTTGATAATTCTGCTGGATATTTCTAAGACACAATATGAATAAGAGAGAATTTACTGTCTTCTTCCTTAATGTCTACAGGCAAAATTATTCCTCTTTGCTACAATTCCATGACTAGAGGTCCTGTTATCAATATCCACATTTGCCTAGAAGTGAAAGGTGATAATAAGCAATCCATGAATTCAGTATACACTGAAAATACATTTCTACCTCAACAAGAGTGCTGAGTATTCAACTGAAGTCCTCAGGTGCAGTAGGGAAATGCAGTGGTCTGTGGCGCTCACATTCTGGCTGATTAATACACTGTTAAATGTTCTTTGGAGCACTGCCAGGAGAAATATAAACAGCAAAAGGACTTACTCTATAAGTATCTGTCTTTTTGCCAAATTGTATGAGGAAAATGTGTTTCAGAAAAAAAAATGATAGGAGGATGTATTTTTATTACATGTATGCTCATCAGGCCCCGGCTCTGTAAAATCCATTAAAAACAACATGAAGTATTTAAAATCAGCAGCAATCACCTTGGTTGGTTACTGATTCATAAGATTAAAAACATTCCAAACTGAAAATGAGGATGCATTAATAAACACAAGTTCCTGAAAGAATCCTTGGTGATTACCTGCTGCTCTGTTCAGTGAGGAGGTTCAAAAACTCAAGGAAAAATGTCAGCACTTATGTGAGGAAAAGGCTTTGCTACTCAGAGCTGTCCTAGCAAACGGAGGGGGGCAGTTTGGTCTAGTTGTTGAGCATAGCCCTAGAAATGAACAATGTTTATTTTCAAGTCTCTGGCATACGTTGGTCTAGGGGCAGGAAATGTTTTTTAAACTAAATATGGATCTTGAGGGCTTTCCCAGTGTTAAGAAAACATTCATTTTTTTCTACCCCTATTTGGTTTCATAATTCCTATTTTCTGGGACACAGGAAAGAATAAAGCGCCAACATGAAGTTGAGATGCTGCCTCATCTTCCAGCCTGCACTTGCTCTATGCCAGACTCCATTCTGAGTGTTTATAGACCTTAGCCCCTTAATCTTTTCAACAACCTCGTTAATAGTCACTATCATTACGGTTCATTGTATAGAGAAAGAAACTGAGGTTTTACAATATTTTATCCACAGTCAGTTCATGACAGAGATCAATTTCCAAAGGCAGAATTGGTGTCCTGAGAGTCAGGATCTGTTCCTAACACTGTTTTAAAACATCTAGATCTCATTCTTGAGAACCTCAACTTAAAATGCTCCCCTGTTACTTGTCCTTCTCCAAAAGTATTAACCTTGGAGAAAAAAATTTCAAATGTGTAAAACCTTTATAGATCTGTGTTTTAAGTGAAATAATATGTTGGCTGCATTAAAATCAAGATACATTAAAATAGAAAGAAGAAAATGAAATAAGATAGATTGTGGTATTTTAAAGAGCAGATGTCTCATCTGAGTGTATGCTAGCTTTTGCCTATGAAGCTCACCAGAGTCTAAGGGTCAGCAGATGTCTAAATATTCTACTGGGAAGGTGACTGGAGGCTAGATAAAAGTCAGAGAACTGTGATCTCAGGAATGTAAGTGATAAAGACTGAACAATGTTCATCTCCTATTTTTTTTACCCCCAAACATCTGGAAAGTAAGGCTGCTTCCCCTCATGAGGACCTCATGACCACAATAGTTCTCCACTATATAATATTTTGGAGGGAAACCCCAGTTCATAAGTCTTCCAAAGGCACAAGAGGTGTCTTCCTATGGACACATTTTGAATGCTTAAAATTTTAAGGTCTACAGGGCCCTCCCTGGTGGTGCAACTAAAGCTCCACACTATCTTCTCAGAAGCCACTGCAGCATGAGTTCAAACCCCAGCCAAGGAACTAACCCCCATGGCGAGGCACACTTCTGATTGTCTTTCAATACATCTGCCTGTTCTGCTCTCACCCACCACACCTCTGGCCTGTACACCAGTTCTTTGAACATAAATAAATAAATCTTTAAAAAAAAAAATTAAGGTCTAGAAATTCTTGTTAGTTCTCCATAATGCACTTCAGGCAGGTCTGCCCTAACTAATAAGATAAGGTTGTGGAATTTTCAGTAAAAAAAAAATTAATCACAATCAACTCAGGGCACCCTCAGGAGTGGTGTTACAGTGTCCTTCATGCTCCTTTTATATTCTAGAAGTCATGTGAACATTGAAAAACTAGTTTTATGAAGTAGTACCACAATTTCCCTTGAGAATTTTATTTTAGTTTGACTTTCTAAGTGGCTAGATTTCCAAGTCTAGCTAAAAGAAGGACAATTGCAAATCAAAGGAAAGGTGCTTTATAAGGCAAAACTGTCTGTCACTGAGGCAACTCCATTTCTTAGTCCCAAAGCTAGACACTCCATAAAATTCCCTTTTGCTGTTTTGTAACTGAAACGATCCTTCCAGATGCCACCTCTGCTACCAATAGTCCCTTTCTGTCATGTATTGGGACTTTTTTTGTGTCCTACAACTTAGAACCTTGACCTACTTTCAGCAACCACTACAGACTAATGACAGTTTTGGACAGTTCAATTGGCTTTTAGTGGCAGCTTTGTCCTGGACACTGTTTCTGGACCAGTCTTCCAAAGCTATTCTACCCACTCAGCCCAGAACTTGAGATCCTGGCCAAGTAATGGAAATTTTGGAAGGGAAGCTGGAAAAAACACATCAAAGTCAGGTTTCATTTTCTTTACATGAACCAAGACACTAATACTTATCAATAGGAAGAGGCTGCAAGAAATCATTCTGGAATCACTGATAAATACTCAAAGTATTGTCAAGAAACTGTCTTGGTTTTTAATAGCCTCTGTCTTTCACTGATTAGCTTACTGGACACCAACTGTTGGATAATTTCTTGATTTTCTCCCATAGTTATACTTCTCATGCACTGGTTACTTAAGCATTCCTGCCGCACCATCAGCAGTAGTAGAAAACAAATAACAACAAAAATCCTATAATGATGTTCTCTAAACTGCAAACCAAGTAACACTCAAACCAAAGGTAAGAATTTTTCTAGAACTAAGGATCAATAAAAATATTCTATTATATAAACTGATCGCATTTTAAATGTGGTTTCAAATTAGTGTAGCCAAAATATATAAAATGGTACCAAAATATGGAACCCATTCTGGTAAAATTGCTATTAAAAGGGCACACCCCAGTTTTCTTGCAGGGAATGATTTGAATAGCACAGTGAGGGAGCAAATTGACAGGAAATAAGCTGCCTCTGGGATTCATGAGTGACCATGTTAAAGCACGGTGGTCAATCAGACATTTGTAACAAGTCTAGAGAAGTGGTCAAGTGATGGAATGGAAGGAAGTCCACTTCAGGGAGTTCTGTGCCTGGAGCATTCTGCATCCCCACCCCCATACCCCAGAGAATGGTATCAGTGACTAGAGCTTGCAGTGAGAAGGAAAAACCCTGCCAAAAGCACTACTGTTATCTCACATAACCCTCACACCACCTGAAGAGGGAAACAGTATTTACTAGCAACATTTACAGAGAATGGAACTGAGTGGGGTGAATGGTGTTCATGGTGACATGGCTGATGTTAGCAATGCCTGCAGGATGCTTTCTCTTGCTTCAAAGCCAATGTTCTCCCACTGTCTCCTACTTTGGCTGGACATATGGTCACTGACTTCAGCTTTGAGTTTAGAAATAGAAGATTACATCAACACAGGGTCTCCTGACTATGTGCACTGGGTGGGAAGCCCCTTAGGTAGTGCTGTCTTTTGAGAAGCAAGTGGATGGTTGTTTTGGGTAAATGTTTTATGTTGTTTAGGTTAAATGTTTTAGATAGCCAACATTGTCTAGTCAGGGGAAGTCCACGATTGTGGGCACTTTTGATATAATATGATTCCCTTTTCCCCCCTATAGAAAGCAGGAAGCAGGCCATGCTTACTCGATCTGGTCAATTAGATTTCCTGCCTAGGAACTTGAAATAAAGTGATGTCATATGACAAAGGATGGCTAAGAACTGTGGTAGGATGAGTGGGAGGAGCAGTGACAACTTCCTCGTCACATTGTTTCTTGTGCTTCCTACTTCATGTGGGTTTCTCAAGATGCCTGAGTTTCTAGTCTCTGACTTGGTTCTTTTAATTGACCTTTGTTCTAGCCTCTTCTTTGCAGTGAATTTCCTGCCCAAGTTTTACCCTTTATATTTAAGAGCCAACTTATCTGTTGTTGAACCAAGAAGCTGTCGACTTCTCCATGCTCAAGCATTGCTGTCTGCCAGGTCAACAAAGAGGAAACAGTCTAGAACAAACTCTCACTCATAAACTCCTGGGGTTTAGGCTCCAGGAGCCTGGTTTCAGTTCAAAGTCCTGGGTTTTAAAATATAATCTCCTTTTGTAGTCATAGTTTTGTCTTTTAAACTTGACTTTGTCCAATAGGAAAATTACACTGAAATGGAAAACATTTAATTTTGACATTTCACATGACATAATGATACTTCAAATTTATAAAAGTCACTCCATATAGAATTTGTATGAAAAGTGAAAGTACATGTGTCCAGGCTCTGGTAATCCAAACCTCCCTAATTCTGACATTGCCTTAAGTTCCTTTCTAACCTTAGATAACAAGTTTAACTTTTTTTGTAAGTTAATTTACATCAGGAAAAAAGTGATTTGATAGGTTAATCTTTCTATCAAATATATAGGTCTCTTCTCATAGTTTAAAAGAGATTCTCATAATTTCCAAATGTTGATACTAAACCAGCCATGTCTAGGGCTAGAGAAAACAAATAAACAAAATTAATTAAAACCAAGTAGAAGTTAAACATTGAATACATACATACATACATGCATGCATACATGTACATATGTAGAAATGTGCACATATAATAAATATACATGAGGATATATTTTCCATACTCTTTAGATAATTTTTTTAAAGATTTATTTATTTATTCGTACAGAACTTGGGTACAGGCCAGAGATGCGGAGGGTGAGAGGATTCACCAGAGACAGAGTGGGAAGCAGAACAGGCAGATCGACGAAGTACACTGCTGAGGGGAGCAGCGGGTGGGTCAGGAGAGGTCTGCCACACCACGTGGTCACCTCTGGGGCAGGCGGGAATCGAACTCATGCGGAAGCGGCTTTAGTTTCTTAGTGCAGTGCTTTAACCCGCTGCGCCATCAGGGAGGGCCTAGATAATTTTTTTTAAAGATTTATTTATTTATGTATATAGAACTGGGGTACTTTCACTTTTCATACAAATTCTATATGGAGTGACTTTTATAAATTTGAAGTATCATTATAGGCCAGAGGTGCAGGGGCGGTAAGAGGCTTCACCAGAGACAGAGTGGGGAGCAGAACAGGCAGATTGATGAAGTACACTGCTGAGGGGAGCAGCAGGCGTGTCATGAGAGGTCTGCCGCACCATGTGGGTCACTTCTGGGGTGGGGATAGAACTCATGCTGAAGTGACTTTAGCTTCTCAGTGCTGTGCTTTAACCTGCTGCACTACCAGGAAGGGCCCTCTTTAGATGAGTTTTAATGGAACTTAAGTTGGTAGCAAACTGATAAATTTTTGCATTAAACAAATGAAATGTTGATTAAACTCTTACTCCTTAATTTTTTTTATATGTATTCACTTGTTTATTTGTGTAGAACTGGGGTATAGGCCAGAGGTGTAGGAGTTGAGAGGATTCACCAGAGAAAGAGTCGGGAGCAGAACAGGTAGGTTTACTGAAATACACTGCTGAGGGGAGCAGCAGGGGAGATAGGAGAGATCTGCTTCACCATATGGGTGTCAGCTGGGTGTCTCCCTCAAGCTCTGGTAGTGATAGCACTGGGACATAACCCCTAGGCCAGCAGGCAGGCTCTTACTTAAATTTTAAGAAGTAGCTGCTGTCTCCTTCTAAGAGACTGAACTGAAAAGGAAGAATTTGCTTGCTTGGTCAGTTTCTCTGAAATGTCTCAGCTCAGTGGCTTTATAAAACTGGTCTTGTTTTATAAACTTCTCACAAAAAAAAAAAAGAAAAAAAGAAAAAAGAAAGAAAGAAAGAAAAGAAAAAAGAAAGGTTGGGGTTTTTAATGAACTCTCTAACTCTAAAATTATTAAGTCTGCAATTTATGAAAATAGACCTCATATGAATTCTCCTCTTTTGTTGAGTGTCCTGTGTGGAGGAGCCATGCATACAACTGAGTCTTCCCCATTTGCCTGCTCTCCCTCTCTATGCAGCAGCTGCCAGGACAAATGGGAGGGCTAACCACTCACAGTGGGGCTTCTGTCTGGCCAAGGTGTCATCAAGGTATGAACCAGGCAACCCAGAGTCCATGGATCCCCTACCAAAATATTTGAACATTCCATAAGTTTGCATGGAAAATCACGAAGGCTAAAAACTAAAAGAGCATCATCCGGTATCAACAAAGAACAAAAGGCTCATTCAAATTAGAAAATGTCTAAGGTTTATTTATAGAGAGATTCTGTATGCAGATGTGGGGAAGTGTAAGTTATATGGTAGTAACATGGGGTTAATAGCAGCAATGTAGTTACCATAACTAAGGCTGAGAAGAGAGGCAGAGGAAGTGGAGTCTGGAATTACTGAGGCTATTCTAGATGAGGCCTCTTAGAGAGAAGCAGTGACATTTGCTTGAGCAACACAGATATTCACAGCAATATTTCAGAAAGAGAACCAAGGGGAATAAATAACTTGAACCTACAGTCCTTCTTTCTTCTTATCTTCTGCCAAAGCTCTTCCACGTCTTACCCAATTGGACTCCAAAGGTAGGCAGGTCCATTGGTGGAATCCATACACATCATCCTTCTGAGTCAGGAAGGAGAGGAAATGGAAGATCAAAGAGAAGACAGCCATCACACAAAGAAGAGAAATAAACACAACCTAGGTGCAAAGTGGTTTCAAACGCCTTGTTAAAGTAACTAAACTTAAATCACTAAGTACATAATATATATGTACTTACCCTTTTGTTACATGGATTTGGAAACCAGTCCCTGAGAACTCAGAAAAAAGATCACCTTATATGAATAAAGTGATGATATCAACATCTGATGAATGAGAGTGAAGATAAGTGAAAAGGACCACATAACTTCCTGTTCAGCAGAACTAGAAAGATGCCAGCGGGTGTTTGTGTATCTATGGGAACATTGTGCTGACCGGTGGTCAGTGTGGGACTCTAGTTGTTAAGGGGAAGGATGTGCTAAAGGAACCCTGCAGAGTTTTGTGGATTCTACCCCCTACTCCAGTGATTGGAAACTACAACTCCCAGCAGTACCAAGAAGAGAACTGCTAGAACCCAAGGGTGGAGCTAAGCAGGCATTCTGGGACTTTGGGGGATAAATAGGCCGCCATTTTGTCCAATGGTCTCTCTTGCTGGGGAGGGCTCTCAGGACTGCTGACAGGGGGCTATCAGTTAGTTTGTTACCAGAGCTCCAAGTCAGAGGTGCTGGTAAGATATTCTGATTACCTTTTATCTTTCTCTCTTTCCCTGGGTTGTTCCTTTTCCTTTCCCCTTTTGCAAATAAACCCATTATTGACCCTTTTGTGTGTGCCTGCAGTACAACTAAATTTTAGGCACGTGGGTGAAGACCCACAGAGAGGCAGTCCAGTTCAAATTGGGGTGCCCTGTAACATAGTGACAGAAAAAGGAGGAGTTTTTGAAGGCGCGGCTTCAGCTGTGCTTGTTTCAGCACAGAAAGAAAGGAACCAGTTTCACACCCTGCTTAGTATCTTGATGCACAGAAAGGCACAAGTCTTCTTTGTCTTGAGTACACCAGCAGCTCTCATTCTGATCTGTCTGTAGTGTGGTTACAAACTGAGAAGATTCTGAGGAGACCTCTTTTGTCTGAGACGGTAGTTATGTTTCTCTGACCACTGGGACAGTTGGTGTTCTGAAGGCTCATGAGCTTGTCTGCTGACTGTTGCCCCTCTGAGGTATATCTGCTCCTTCATGGTGTCCACTCAGATTATTTTTTTTAAAGATTTATTTATTTATTTGTAGAGAACTTGGGTACAAGCCAGAGGTGCAGGGGTGGTGAGAGAAACAGAGACAGAGTGGGGAGCAGAACAGGCGGATCCATGAAGTACACTGCTGAGGAGAGGAGTGGGCATGTCAGGAAAGGTCTTCCATGCCAGGTGGGTCACCTCTGGAGTCAGAAATGGAAAGCACACTGAGGCAACAGCTGCTGGCTTGCAGTGCTGCGTCCTAACCTGTTGCACCACCAGCGAAGGCCCCCACTCAGATTTTTGAGTCTGCAAAACTGAAGGTTAGAGGGCAGCCCCTGAGTTTCCTGAGAACTTAGCAAGCCAGGTTGCTATTTCTCTGGAGATATTAGGAGTTTTACCCTGTACTTTTGGGACTTCTACCAGACAGTAAAAGGAGAGGATTTTGAGGTTGCTAGTTCAGCTGTGCTTGTGGCCCTTCTCACTTGTCTTTGGAAACAAGACTCCCATGAGTTACAACGACCTCCTGCCATTTTTTCACTTCCATAAACGTTTTCTTATACAATCTTCAAAACAACTCTGAGAATCATGATTGTATTCTCCCTATTCAGTGGACACAAAGCAAAGGTCAGAGAAGAAAAATAAAGAGAGTTACATAAGCAGTGAGTTGTAGAGGAGGATCCTGAAATCAGAACTTCTGACTGAAAATATAAGGCCACTAGTAGCCAAACTTTACAAAGAGTATGTACTGGGCATTTTTCTACGTTTTATAAACATTGACTCTTCTAATTATCAAACAGTTCTGCAAATGAGATTATTATTATCATCCCCATTTAGCAAGTGAAGAAGATAGAACTGGAAAAGTTGCTTGCCCAAGGTCACAGTTATTGGCAAAATGAATTTTCAATTCCAGGCAGTCTGCATCCAGAGACCTTGCTCTTAATCACTTTTGCACAGTGCCTCAGGGTCCAGACTGAGAAGTGGGGGGGCGGGGGGCAGCAGAGGAACATGGAGTAGTGCAGACAAGTTAATTCAGGCCAAGATAACTGTTAGGGGCTTAATGAGCTCAGATGTTAATTGTAAATCTTAACCTCTCTGAATTCAGCGCTGCTTACCTTGTTTTTAAGATTATCTGAGAATTTAAGTCTAGTTCTTATTACGCATTCAAATGAACACTAAGGGAGGTTCAACAGGTTAAGTTACTAAAAACAAAACTGTAGAGTTTTGCTTGGTCTAGGGATCTTGAAAGTCTGTTTCCACTATGGAATCAGGAAGTGCTACTATAGCGAAAAGGTGGTGGGCATAGTAATTTGATACAAAGGAAACCAGGAAGTCAGGGGAACTCGATAAATGGTGGTTAAATGGTGGTGGTTGCAATTTAAGTTTGGTTGTGAGATGTTCTTGATGATGAAGCTAGCAAAGCATTTTAACCACTACCTGGGTTATGACTATGCCAGATGGTAGAATTTCTAGTTTATTTTAAGGTCACAGATTGTATTTTACTTTCCCTCCTTTTTGATACAGTGCCATGTAAGAGCACCATTTTTTCTCATTTCACTACTATGAAGTTATTTTTATATAAGTGATCCTTCAAATTAAAATGAAGTGCAGTGATAATTCAGTTCTTCAATTGTTCTTCCCACATTTGAACAGTTCAACTCCTTTATGTAACTGGCACTGACAGTGATCACTACATTGGACACTGCAAGTAGAAGACATTTCTGTCATCCTGGAGTGTTTATTGGAAAGCCACATGCAGACTCTGATCTCATCTGGGAATACGAAGAGTGGTTGGGTGGGGGCCGGGGGTTGGTTTTTGGAAGTGACCTTGTTATTTGATTCAAATTAGAACAGCAAGGTTTCTATAAATCCCAGGAGCAAGCTAGTTCAGGTAGATTCTGGGTAATACTTTGGAGTATTTATCTCGAGGCTTCACCACAGACAGAGTGAGGAGCAGAACTGGCAGATAGACGAGATACGCTGCTGAGGGGGCAGTGGGTAAGACAGGAGAGGTCTGCCTCGCCATGTGTATCACCTCCAGGGCTGGGGATCGAACTCACACTGAAGTAGCTGCTACCAGCCTGCAATGCTGCATCCTAACCCGCTGCACCAGGGCTGCAGCTGTCTTTCTATTATTCCCTGTAATAACAATGTGCCAGTTAGGAAGCTAGAGCCTTTATCATCCATGCAAGCAAGGAAAAGAGGCTTTGGACCACAGGTGGATCTGATCACTTAGTAGTAATAGTAGTGGTTGTGGAAGAGGAGTTCCATGGCTTCTTTTTCAATGATGCAGTAGAGGCAGCTGACGCTGGTGAAAGTCGGGTTTCACATAGGAGTGGGGAGTGGGTTTTGAAACTCATGCCAGTTTTGAAAGTGTGCCAGTCAGGTTTGAGCCTGTATCTGCACCAGTTGGGCTTTGACAATGGTGATAGTTTTGAAAATGTACCAATAAGATTTGAAAGCCATGGATCCTGAAAGTGATGAAGGGCAGCCCAGCGGACAGACTGAGAGTTATCACCCATGACTTTCACTCAAACCTCCAACTCTCACCTGGGAGTAAAATAGCACCAAGGTGCTCAACAGGACACTGAGGATTCTCACCTGTACACTCACAATTGCAAGATACTACTCAGATTAGGAGGTGCAGCAACAGTGAGGTTTATTAACAAAGAAGAGATTGGAGAAGGAAAGCATTTCCAATGCTACCTCTCCTATGCCATACAGTATCTGCTGTGTCCAGTTGTCCAAAACAAAGGCCACTTTTGCAAGGTGGTGCTGTCCTCGTGATGAGAGTCTGGAGCTAGTAGTACACTGGTAAAGGGTGTGCCAGGATCCAACTCACGGTGTGGGCTGGGGTTGATCACAGGTAGCACTGCTGAGGTGACATCACAACATCCCACAACAACAGTCTAAAAATTTGGGCTAAATAGTACTGAGGCCAGACTCCAGACAGTGCCAGGCACATCAGCACCAGGAGGTGGTTCAGGAGGATCAGAAGCAGTGGATAGCTCTCAAAGGTGACTGGCCATAGGTCAGCAGTGCCAGTCAATATCAGACACCAGGAAGCAGTACCAGAGAAACCATTGTAAGTTAACTGCAGACAGCTCCTTTAAAGATACCGAGTTCAGGCCCACATTGCTCTCTGCAGACAATGTCAGAGGCAGGGCCGGAGACGGGTACAGCAGTCTGATCTCTGTGAAGGTCATGGCGATCTGGAAATAATGCAGAGGTGTCAGAGGTCATGAAATCTGCAGTGGTCCATGGAGGTCTCAAAGTCCCCTGAAAAGTCCCCTGATGAATGGGTCTGCAGCCATCTGTTGAATTCATTTCTGCTGAAGCTGTCTGCTGAATGCATCCAAGCTGGCTCCTGCTGTGCTTATATCCTCTTTAGGGTCTCTGCATTTCAAATCTATCTGGACAGTTTACAATCTCAGCTATATGGTGCCAGTCAAGCACAAGTCATATTGCTCCATTTTTATTTTCAATAGTCTTGACATTCTTGATCAAACCTGATTGATCCATTGAGAGTCTGAAACAGATTCCAATTCCATTTCTAATTCCTGCTCCTTATTCAAAAGTGAAACCCCTATCAAACATCCAGATGCAACCTTTACTGAGGTCAGGGCAGGTTCATCAATGGTAGGCTCTGGGTAGATACAGCTGCAGCCAACCTCAGGGGGGCAGGTATAGTGATTCAGGGGGTCCTTCAGCAGAGCTGGCAAAAGGGTCCAAGTTCCAGAAGACATTCATGGTGCCCTGACGCACCACCAGCCTTTCTTCTGCAGCTTACATTAGGCTAGTGCAAGCCTAGTCTCTGGAGTCCTGGGGCCAGCTTGCTTTGGGCCCAGGTAAGGAAACCACCACTACCAGTGTGCACCACTGGCAGGGCCCAGTGCTGGCCCAGAGGCTGTATGTGCCCAGGCAGGTGTGGAGGGGTGGGATGAGGGCTGACTGCAAGCAGTATGCTGAAGTGGTAGCATCCTAGAAAAGTCACCAGGTCCCACAGCTTGCACCAGGGCCATGGCAAGCCTCCCCACTGCAGCCCTGGTGCCAGTTTGCTCTGGTTGGGGTGAGGAAACCACTGCTGACATAGTCTGGCATTGATCTGGGCTACTACCTGCAGGTGGCATACTGAAGTGGTATCAGGGACTCTGATAGGAAGCTCTTTGCTTCTGATCCTCGTGTGTCCAGCCTTACCGCTGTTCCTGCATCCTGCACAACCAATCCTGGACCCATGCTTCTTAGCTGTTCACTTCTTCCTGCTCCTCATTCCAGGCTTCTCATCAGCACTGTTGGCTGTACCTGTGCCACCTCTAGAGCTGTCTCCTGCTACTCCTGCCTCTGGTGCTATCTGGCCTAGTTTCTTCATGACCTGTGATTACCTCCAGCTGCCACCAAGAGCTGACTCCTGGTCTGCTGCTTATTGCTCTAGGTTGCACCCAGCTCCAGGTTGTCATTGGAGGGACAACATTCATTCAGCAGCAGCTTTCCATTTAAATGAGTGGGCACTGCAGAGTCTATCTGGTATAGGACAGACATTGGTGGCCTTAGAAACACTTTCCTCATCCTATTTACCTTTCTTGTAAATCAACTATTGTTACATTCTGAGTTTGAGTTGTGTCTTGCAATTGTGAGCACACATTTCTCATGCTGTCACGATTGTAGTCGCAGTAGTAGTAATAGTAGTAGTAATACTGAAAAAAGAGACCCCCAAGGTGATGTGAAACTTAGGGGAAGAAAATGGAGCACACTTGGTCTGAAACACCTTCCATGGTCAGGAAATCCCTAAGGGTGGAATCAGGAGATTCTGGATTTTGTTTCTTATTGGAATCTGTGTTCTGTTTACAAGAAGCCATATTTTCAGCATCTGTGAAACTTTATTTCTATTGAATCAAAATGGGCTCAGGGTAACTCTTATAGAACAATGATTCTCTTAATTTTGGCCATACATTAGAATCATCTGGAATGTTTTAAAGTCCCACTGCTCAGAATGCATCCCAGATTGATTGAATACAAATCTCAGACTCAGGCAGCCATCAGAGTTGCATTAGACTTCCCAGGTGACTCTAATGAGGAGCTAATTTTGAGAAATTGTGCTTATTGTAAAGAATTCCTTTTTATTTACAGAACAGTGATCTAAACATATATTCTACAACACTTTTCCTTCCCTTGGTTTGATAATGATATAAAAGCTTTTGATTAATACCAAGATTATCTGTCTTGGTAGTAGTGTAGTAAAGTAGAAAGAACTCTGAATCAGGAGCTAGGTTATCAAAGGCTAGTTCCAGCTCTTTACCCAAGAGTTATTGTGCTATGCAAAACTTTTTGCCTCTATGTGGTCTCATTTCTTTACCTTATTAGATTTGAGGGGTTCTAACTTCCCTCAAGCTATACACTATGTGCTAAAAAGCTGTACTAACTATCCTACTCGTGAACATGGAGTTGCTGTAGTTTCAGGATGTAGCTGTGTACCCACTAAGCTTTTGGGGGCAAGGAGACCTTTTGCTTCTTTGGTCTTCGAAGGTGCTGAATATGCTGTTTCCTTGAACATACTTACTATAACTCTAGGTCACTGTGCAAGGAAGATTATTCTTCCCTCAGCTAGTGAGGAGTCAATTTGTCAGGTAGAATGAGCAGTCTTGTTATAGACGTGGCAATGAGAGTCGGTGCTTCTCTGAGACAGCGAGTTGCCTTTGTGCCTCTTATATTCATATGCTTCGAAGAGTATACATGGACGCCTGGCACTCAGGTCAGTCTGGAAAGAGGACTGAGGGCACTGCACCTCAGGCAAACTTGGCAGTGATGCACTTTGGGGCTCCCAGTACACACTTTGATCAGGCTGCTCACTGAGTAACTACAGCTGAGCCTGCCTGTTAAAGGCAGGAGGACACATGACTACTTTGGAATGACCTGGTACACTAGAAGTCCCTCCTTTCTAAACTTGGGCACAAAGCATTTATCTTTAAAAAGTTACTTGGATCATGTGACTCTAAGATCCCTTCCAAATCTAAAGCTATTTGAAAGTGTTTTCTTTGGAAAGCTACCCTTGTTATTGCTCAATGCCCTCCTCTTTTCAAGGTGTTTGACAATAGATTTTGTGATTATTTCCCCTGTCTTTTCCCCCAAACTTCCCATGGAGAAAAGTTAAACTTCAGGTCAGGGTCATTCCTTTCTCCATTTAGAGAAAGAAACTAAGTTATTCCATTCCTGCTTTGGTCAAATTGTTTACCCTTCAAAAACTTTTTTTTAAATTGTGACTGATGATCTTAAAATGACTCTGGACATATTCTTTAGTGTTTGTAGCTCAAGTTGTTAGGATCTGGAATGGATCATAACTGCTTCTCTTATTTTGTCTTGTTTTCTTTTCTTCTATTACAGAGTTTCCTTCCACTGAAGGAAATAGAATGTAATGACTTTTTGGTATCATCTGCCAATATTTTTCCTAGCCTTTTATAGAGATGTTCAAAGTGAGGCCCCCTGTCCAACAGCATTGCTTGGGGACTTGTTGAAAATGCAAGTTGTTAGGCAGTCCCAGCTGATGGACTCATCAGCCATAAGGTGATTCTGATGCATACTAAATTTAAGAAATCGAGAGGTATGACCCTACTAAAAACATTTTCTTTAAATATTTTCATTTTTCCCTTTGTAAGACTTTAAAGCACTATGACATCATTGCTCCTTCAATCTTTTGAAAATGAAACTATATCTTCTGCATTGAATCTATTTTATTCTTGTCCTAAAAGACCTAATACTTTCTCTTGTTCTGTATGAATGTCTTAGTTTTCTTTATATTTCTCACAGACTGTTTATGAATTAAAGGAAATATAACCAGATAGGTGAATGAAGAATATATATTTTTAATTATAATGTCTAATTACTCCAACTGTGGCCTTGACACATCAGCATTAGTGTCACCTGGAATTTGCAAAACCTCTGTTTCCATTCTAGCTCCACTGAATCAGAGTTCCCACTCTAACAAGATCTCCAGGTGGTGAATCTACAAATTAAAGTTTGAGATGAACCACTTAAAATAATAATTCACACCTTTTATCAAATGGAATGATTGTTTCATAGGTTGCAATAAAATTACTTGAAATTTAACTAAGAGGTTATGTTTTATCTTCAAGGTAATAATATCATTATATCTGACAATGTGGACTTTTTAATGATGACATGGAAGAGAGAGTATTCCTTATCCAAAATAAATGGATGATACATAAAAATAAAAAATAAAAACATATTTTTATTCTTCTACATAGAAGTAACCATAGAAAAGAGCATGTAGGTATAGGTAAAAGAAATCTAATTGGAAAACAGTTTCCAGTATTATTATACATATTGTCCCATTAAGGATATGTCATAGATAATTTTACTGTGAGAAAATCACACAGCAGATCTAAAGGCAGATACAGTTCTGTGGAAATATAGTATAGCAGTACTGTGAGTCACTTCAGTGTATTCTGTGAGTAGATACTAAACATTGTGCATCCTGCATACCATTTACTGAAACTATTCTGCATAATCCCTACAGCAACCATGTTATTTGGCCCTAATTTACAAAGGGGAGAACCTAAGGATTGGAAGTCAAATAACAAAACAAAAATAACATAAATCTACAATCCAAAGAGTTTTCATTTTTCTTGCCGTTTTTATTAGGATAAGATTGGAGGAAGCAGATAAAACCTCAAGTCTTGATGGCTCAGAAAAATGTATTCTTATTTATGCTAAGTTCATAATGGCCTGCTAAAAGTCCTTTCAAGCATACCTTCAGTCACCCAACTCCATTCCTGTAGAGTTGCCGTATTTCACAGTTGGCTTCCTTCATCTGCATCACACCAGTGGAAGGAAGAAGAACTTGGGGATTTGGGTAAAGGGAATTCTTTAAAGGGTAAATCCTAAAATGACATATATTGCTTGAATGTTAAAGGAAGCTAAAAATTGTGGTTAGTCTCAGAAAGTAGAAGCAGGTTTGGTGAACTACCTGCGTGATTTTGTACAAGTAGCTCATCCTTGCTAAGCTTCATGCCTTACCTACAAAATGGAAATTATTGTATCACATTATCATCTGGATGATATTAGGACTACATTATTCTACCACTATTATTACTTCAATGCAAGGCTTACAGTTTTTATTTTCCTTATTGACAGTTCTCTGGTTCAGAAGATACAATATACTCGAGAATTATTGATTTTATTGAGGATAAAAATATATGACAGAGTCATTAGAATTAAATGAAAATATCACCAAGGAGTTGAGCGGAACAATGAAATTAAATATTTGGCAAAGGCAGGCATAAAAAATTGATTATAGGAAGCAGATTTCAAAGACTTCAAATAAAATATGTTATAGCCTCCTGGTTACAGATTCTAAATGTGAATGTGTCTCATTATAGAGGAGAGAATCTAAGAGGAAAGCAAATTCTGACAACAAAAATCATTCATGATTACATTGAGGGAAAATATAGAGGGATTCAGTGCCCAAAGAAATATTTGCTGCTGTTTGCAGTGTTCTCTGATAAAAGGGTGTATACAAAATATGGGAGCCAGGATACACTCAATTAAATTATCAAAAAGCATCATGTGTCAGGGAAAGCTCAAATTAAAGGCAAATGAAACAACTTTTCCTTCTGTTCAGAAGGGAGACAGAGAGGGATCAGGCTCTGTGATTGGAGCAGATGGTGTGAAGTTAACAGCTGTCAGAGGGAATAATGCCCCTGCCCCACTTTGCTTTCAGAGTCTCCTTAAGAACTGGGAAGAATGGACAGCTAGTTAGGCAAAGGGCTCATCTAATCTTTAATGGGACTAGACCTTTAAGTTTAGGTGAATTGCATCATTGTAGAATGAGAGTCAAAGGCTGGAAAGGGAAAAGCACCCTAATTTTCCAAGGGAGGTGAGAACAACTCTGGTTTGGTAAGCTTACCAGAGATCCGCAATCCTTGAACTATATAATTTATGGAGGGCTTGCGAGTACATTGAGAGGTAAAAATGCCCTAAGACCCACGTGGTCCACTCATATCAAATCTAACTTGTTTGCTCTTGAAGAGGTAAATGTGACACATTCTTAACATAAACTGGTTTCAATAAGGATTTAATAAAGTGTCACACAGTACATGGCACAGAATGTGTGCTTGGTTGATATTTGTTGAATTAATCTATGAAAAGGATCCTTAGGAGGATGATACAGAAGATTATAAAATTAGGTGGAATTATGCAGTTTGAACAGAGGACTTTAGGCTGAACTGAGGAATGTCTTTACCAGCATGTTCTGTCTCCACATACAGCCGGATGTGGTGTTGAGTAGATGTGAAATATAGAAAATAAATATGTCAAATCTAGCACCCAATTTAAAGGTGTTGTGGCTTCACAGTTTCCAGAAAAGGTTAACTAGACTGCAGGGTTTTTTGTTGTTGTTGTTAACAAAGACCAGCAATCACATAAGAAGGAACATTAGCAAAGTAGGAAGAGCCTAAGTCAGTAATGGTGAGGATGACAAAATGGAAGTCAGGCTATGTAAGAAAAGGGTAGAGAAGACTAGAAGTGGAGGAGTAGACATTCTAGCAACTTCCCATGTGTTGCAGACTATGTGGAAATAACATGCACCCGGGTCTATGATAGACACAGGAGCTAGTATAGGGACTACAATTGGATTTCAGTAGACAGAGAGCTTATTCATAAAAAGAAGGAGGATCATAAAGTATCTCCATTTTTAATAATTTAAGAGTCCTCCACACATAATGGTTAGGTCAGTTTGCCTTCCCATCAGCAGCAGTATGAGGGTTCCTTTTTCTCCACATTCTCTCCAGCATTTGTTGCCATTTTTTATTTTTAATGAAGAGGCCACCAACTCACATTTTTTTTTTTGTTTTAGATTT
Organism: Condylura cristata; assembly: GCF_000260355.1. NCBI lineage: Eukaryota > Metazoa > Chordata > Mammalia > Eulipotyphla > Talpidae > Condylura > Condylura cristata. Next base: position 5,378,818 of record NW_004567131.1, read on the forward strand.
ATTTATTTATGCATACAGAACTGGGGTACAGGCCAGAGGTGCAGGGGTGGTGAGAAGATTCACCAGAGACAGAGTGGGGAGCAGAACAGGCAGATCAAAGAAGTGCATGCTGAAGGGAACAGGGGGCGGGTCAGGAGAGGTTTGCCGTGCCATGTGGTCACCTCCAGGACATGCAGGGATCGAACTCATGCTGAAGTGGCTTCAATTTCTTAGTGCTGTGCTTAACCTGCTGCGCCACCAGGAAAGGCTCTATCTAGGTGGGCAAGACAGGAGAGGTCTGCTGCTCTGTGTGGGTCAGCTCCCTGGCCGGAGATCATACTCTCACTTGAGTGGCTGCGTGAGCTTTGGAGTGCTGGCTTTGACCCATTGTGCCTTCAGGGAGGGCCCACCTTTTTTTTTTTTAATATGGATTATTCTCGTCAGTGTGAGGTGTATCTTATTATGGAGTTAGAAGGGGTTATGCTCAGCGAAATAAGTCAAAAGGATAAGATACTTTCAATAGTTTCACTTATAGGGAAAACAGTGAATGGTTAAAAAAAAATAAAGACAAAACTTGGAGGCAAGCCATACATCTGAAGGGACTGAAGATAGGGGTCAAAACAGGGGAGGGGAGCACACAGGGGACTATAGTGATGTGAGATTGATGGGGACTACACCTGAGTGGAGAGATCAAATAGTATACACAAATGTAAAAGAAAAATGTTATACCAAAAAATAAAAGAATGAGTCTCTCAAAAGCAGTGATTGCCTTCTGGTCTGAATGGCTACCTTTCTGCAGTGCTTACTAGATTATTGAAGATGTAGATGAGAAGGGAAACTAAATAATACGTAAACTCCCCCAAACTCCAAACCAAAATGATCCCAGATTTCCCTGTGTCGTTATTTGCTCTCCCTGATGAGGAGCTAAGTGCTCCGTGTGCTGCAGTTGGTCACACCAGAAAGCCAAGGCTGCCAACTCACAGTCCTGCCCATCTTGGCTGCTACACTATGAGGAGCAGACATATGTGTCACTTCCATAATGCATGCTGCCTCCAGGGGAGAGACATCTCTGACAGCTGGCCAAGGAAGAGCCCTGATGTCAACTGTCAAAGTGTGCATTTTCGAATGAGGGAATGAGATTTCATTGCAGCAATACGAGATCAGAGGATGTTTTGCAACTAAACAAACCTCAAATAAGTTCTTTAAATGTATATGATATGAGAGTTCTCCTGAGCAAATCAATATAATTATATTAAGGGTATAGTTATAATTAATGGTGCATTATAAGTGTAGTGGTAAATAGCATAATCTGTTTGCTTTGAACACCCTGGGGGTTGTCCTACTTTTCTATTCATAGAAAATGAACAACCACAGTAAGTAACCTCCCAATTCATTACTACCAGTTATTGCTGAGGTGTCTTTCTCTGGGAATCAAACTCAGAAAATTGGGAATTGGGGAACTCTGAATGAGTGCATTCTAAAACAAAATGTCAACATAGAATTCATATATTTCTCAAACAGAACCCAAACACTGAGCCTGCTGATGCAAATGAGGTAATGATAGGAGTTTTCCATTTAGACCATGTATCAGTCAGTGTCTATCTCAGCATTCTATTAACATTCAGCAGTGGAAATTTCAATATTGTTACATTGCAGTCTACATGTGATTAAAACCAGTTAATTTTCTTTCCTTTGTGGATTTTTCTTTTTTAATTGTAACCAATATTTGCCTGCCACCGATTTACTATATTCTGAGATTGCAGGGTAGGGTTGCATTTCTCTCTCCTACATGGCTGCCAAAGTCCCTACTAAGCTCATAGGCACTTATATTCCTTGAATAAATGGACAAATGAATGACATTTGTTTAAACAGTTGTAACAAAGATCATTTCCAAAAGAATCAGAAAAAACCCTAGTGTTCCATAACCATTGAAATTATTTAGTTCTGTAACCCTTCCCCCCACCATCTTTGCCAACTACTTTTTATTTTGAATTAGTCATTACAATTCTTGGCACTTAGTTTCAGCTTTGGATGGCTTTGACTACATAATGTTGTTCTTTATATTAATACAGGGTAGCTCCCTAGAGTTTCCACTCAATTCTTCATGGTCCTACTTTGGCGCTGTCCATCCTCTACCACTTTACTTGCCTCCATAAACTTAAACATTGTTATGACATCCATTAAACCTTCCTTTTCCAAGTAAATACTCTAGAATATCCATGCATTTTCCTATGAGACACAATTTCACTAGTACCCTCACTATATCACAGTGCTACTCTAGTTGAGCTTGAAGATAATTGGTCAGAATGAACTCCCCAAAACTTCAGAGTATAGCCTCGGATAATTATGTGCCATCCAGTTACTTATTCTGGCTACTCATTTCCTTAATATTAATGCAGCCTCATACTACCCTATTTTATAAAGCAATCCCCTTATATTCTTCATATTTATGAAGCATGATCTCGGCATACAAACCTTTTTAATTTTTGCTAGAACTAAGTCAGTTCTTCTCCACATCACCTTGTTCACTTTTTTACTTTTTTAGCAAAGGTGGAAGATTTTGTATTGATCCCTGTTATTTCTCATATTGCGATACTAATCTGTGGCATTAGTCTGTCAAGAACTTATTGAGCTGGTTCTACATGCTATGTTTTTCTGTCCTTCCAAAACTTGTGTGTGCTACAGAGAAAGAAAGCCACCTGCTATGTCTTTAAGTCAGCAAGTCCACTATCCAGGGCATGACAATAGCCTTTGACTTTCTTTCCCCCTTCAAATCATTTGGCTGCAAAGTAGTATGTTATTTTTATTTTTGTGGCTGTCTGCTATTTTTTATGCTTCAGCTAGATGTAATATAATGACTTATAACAACATCTCATCAATGTTCACTAATGATGGCTTAGGAAATCTGACAGGACGCAGAAGGGTGGCTTGTCTGTACTCTGTGGTGGCCGGGGCCTCAGCTGAGAGGCCATGAATGGCCATCAGTGACTCCAAAAACTGACATAATCACTCACTCCTCTGGCACCTGAGCTCAGTGGGGGCTACCCCCTGAACCACACTGACATGTGGCATCTTTGCATATCTTGAACTTCGCACAGTTCCTCACAGATGGGTCCATAAAGAAATATTGGAGAGAAAATGTTCCAATAGAACAACTGGAACCTGTGTGGCCATTGCCTAGTCTCAGAAGCCATGAAACATCGATTGAAGCAGTTTTAAGTCTACATAGATTCAGCAGAAAGAGGATCTGCATCCCTCGTCTCAGTGGAAATATCAAAAGAGTTTGGGTCATTTTTTTTAGAAAAGTACCTCTGAATGGCATCTGATTGACTGTATTCCAAATCTGTATAGTCTTTAATGTGAGAGTACATTTTTGGTAAATTTTTCTTCAGAGAAAGAAAAAAAAATGAGTCTACATAAGAGTTCAGATCTGTAACGTTCAGCTCATATGGAGATTTCTTTTTTTTTTTTGGTTTGTAATGATCAGAATGTTGAAAAGCACTGAATTTGATGGGCTTAGTGTATTACAGTGGTATGTGATATCCAAGGCCCTAATGAACCATGCATATGATTTCCATACTCCATTAATGCCTTCTTCACAAGTGATTTAATTCTCGACCCTGAATATCACCACTTCTGTAAAGTTGCTGTCAAAGCCAGAAGCTCCAGCTAATTGGGGAAATACAGGTGTCTCCCAGGAGAGTGCTGAAGGCTCATGGCAATGAAGTGAGTGTGGGACAGAGCAGCACTGAGGGACCCCATGTTCTGGGCAAATGCCCAGACAAACAGGCTCATGTCCCCATTCACTGTCACCATGTGCACACACAGAAACAAGGGAGCATCTTCTTAGTCTGAAAGATTTTTAGCAGAAATGTGCATAGAGAGTGACAGAGAGAAGAAAAGATTTCAAGTAACAGATTCCCAATAAAGCTCCCAAAATTAACATTCCCTGACAAGTACCCAAGTGGGCTGTGTCCAAAACAGTGACGCTGAATCCCGGAAACTTGTCACAATTCTAAATTTCCTTTTGGCAAGGAACCACAGGAAAGAGGTTAGGCAGCTCTCATAGAACTGAGTCAGAGGACAAACTAAAATGCAAAATGTACCACATAATAATTTACCCTGAGGTCAGGATAATGGCTGCCATTGTCTCTGCCAAGGACCAGGATCAGCTTCCTCACATGTCTCTCACTCATGTGTCTCCTCCAAGTCTCTGGGTGCAAATGAAAGCCAGAAAAGCAAGTGAACCTGACCCCACATGTGTTCAGTTATAAACCAATCATGACTGCTTAATTCCAATAGTTCCCAGCTGAAACAGTCCTGAAATAGTAAAAAAAAAAAAAAATAAAAAAAAGTGCTAAAAGACACTTAAAACATCACTCAAGAAGTGGTACAACAGTCTTAAAGCAGGGTCAAAGGACAGTGCCTTGGTGGAGGGGTCAGCTCACAATCAGTGGGTGCTCACTTACATGTACAGTTGCAAGACCACTCAGGCTGCAGGTTCAACAACAGCATGGTTTATTTAACAAATAGGAGATTGGGGGGATAACAGGCAGCAAGTGGCTGATTGCCTCATATCAGAGTGTCCGTAGTGTTCAGAAGTTCAAGAAAAGTCCATCCATGGAAGATGAGGTGACACTGCAGCAGCCCACAGCAGTTGGGTCAGAACACTGGACCAGACAGCAATGGACTCAGCAGGACCTGGAGATAGTGCTGGAGTACTAGCGGCTGTGGTCAGCTCTTTGAGACAGTGCGCCAGCCTGGCATGCTCAGTGTAGGACAGTGTTAGAGTTAGGGTCAGAGTCAGGTGCAGATGCTGCGGATCTGTGGAGATCTGCAGAATATAGAGGCCTGGAAGTCCAGGGACGTCTGCTGATGCCCACAGAGGTGCTCGATGCTTCTCCCCAGGGGCCATCTGCTGAATTCTTCTTTGAAGGTGGGCTGATGAATGCTTCTTCTTCAAGGGCCTGGGGCGGAATGCATTCAGTTGGCACTTGCCCTGTCTTTTGTCTTCATTCAGTGTCACCCACTCTACAAATCTGACTGGACCATTTTCAGTTCTAAACATCTTATTGAACTGTTTAGCACCAATCAGTTTGCTTTCCATTTTGAATCTGGATAATTAACTGAGCTTGAACCTAGTTGATCCTCGTAGCTTACACCTGATTGGTCCATTTAGATTCATAGAACCAGATATAAGGGGGAAAAGCCCACCCCCAAGTTTCCTCAGGTCAGGGCAGGCTCATGAGCCTCTTGGCTCCAGTGGGATGTGGCTGGAGGTGGCTTTGCTGGGATTGGAGGAGGGGAGCTATCACAGACTGCCTTGCCCTGTGGTGTCTGGGTGCTATGAGAATCTGATCATACAGTAACCCCCTGTTTTAGGATGACGTTCTGGGAGCTGAGATGTCGTCAATATAGAGATGGAATGGAGTCCATAAAAAGTCAGGGGATGAGGCCCTCCCTGGTGGCGCAGCGGGTTAAAGCACAGCACTAAGAAGCTAAAGCCACTTCCGCATGAGTTCAATTCCCGCCTGCTCCGGAGGAGATCCACATGGCGAGGCAGACCTCTCCTGACCCGCCCGCTGCTCCCCTCAGCAGTGTACTTCGTCGATCTGCCTGTTCTGCACCCCACTCTGTCTCTGGTGAATCCTCTCACCCTCCGCATCTCTGGCCTGTACCCCAGCTCTATATGAATAAATAAATAAATAAATCTTTAAAAAAAAAAAAAGTCAGGGGATGGAGTTCATTCACAGACTCAGAGCTCACTCCTTACTCTTACACTTTGTAATCACTTTGAAATGTGCATATCTCTCTGGATTACTTTTAAGGGAAGGAAGGCATCAGGAGCAACATATAACTTGTCTGTTTCACAAGTAGCTCATGCTAAGTTAACCAGAATGTCAAAGCACAGGGAAAAGTATTAAAAATTAGGGGGAAGAGTTCTGTATGATACTTATAGGAAACAGCGACACTGATAAATATGATAAAAGATTTAAAAATTCTTAAAACTAATTTTTTTATCTAAAGATCTTAGCCAGGTTTAATTTTTTAAATTATGCTATGCTATTACTATGCAGAACCTTTGTTCTCAAGGGATAGTATGAATATCATCATCGCCATGACCATCAGTAACAGCATGACAGTAAGAAATCTCCAAAATGCCTTGGGGTTTGTCTATTGGTGCAGTGAACAGACAACATCCTCTTTTACTGACTTGTTTTTTATTAAATGGGGATGATGGCAGATTTGGGGGTAGCCAGCTCTCACTGGTCAAACCTCAGAAATTTAATTCGATGGATATACAAATCATTGTCATTTTTATGTGAGAGCTTGTGTTTTTGTCCTCAGTGCAACCTAGTAGCTTCTAGACAAACATTCCCCTTGGAACATATGCTTGAAGGGGAAGCCGTATGTTCCTTGAGAGTTTTGTGATGAAAACGTAGCTTATAATTCCAACCACTCCTTTAAGGGATTCAAGCTTTCACAGACCATTTTAATTAAAGTTTTCTAGACAGGAGGCAGAAAGGCAAGATTGACTGAAATGAATATAACCTGCATAGAACAGTGGGAAAAAAATCCATGTAGGGATGTAGTTGTACTACACTTTTTTGGGAAACAAATCAATATGTAGTCCACAAACAAAGCACAAGCTGCAGAAAGATAAAGTTAAAAATATCACATCAAGTGGTTTGAGGCATAGGCTTATTTGAAAAATACATCTTCATTGCCTTACCAATTCACTCTAACAAGAGATTCATTTTTCCACTGAAGGACAAGCTGATTATTGTCCTGTGGTTTTCAATTAATAAGTTCACAGTTAACAGTTTTTAAGTACACTGAATCATGTAAATTTCCATATCACAGCAGTTAATTTATTTGTTTGTTGTGGTATTGCAGGCACCACATGAATCTGGTTTTGAAATCAATTCCAAGTAAAGCAGATGATTTTTGATTTTTGCAGGGCAGACACTATGCACTGAAGACCCTCAAACCTCTCCCCGTGCTATTGCATCTAGAGTGGGTTTCGTGCTGCCACAACAAACTGAAAAGGGTAAAGAACTCATATTAATATCCACACTGGCAGATCGGGGGAATTGAGTCCTGTTTCTGTGTGACTGCCTATGATTCACTGCTATCTTTTATTTATGATTACATTTTTTTCTTTGAGAGCTCTTAATGTATTCACAGACACACAAACACAAGGATCATTAAGTTACAAGCTGGGTTTATTTACCGTTTGCAGAGAGCTCAGATGGTGTGGTGCTACTGAACAGTGTTTGAATTTTAAGGTTATACACCACCATTTCCTTTTTTTGCACCCTGTCCCAATCCCAAACATTCAAAGAGAATTTTACTCTGAAATTAGGAAACCGATTCTCCCTAGGATGGTTTAGGATTAAAGAGGGACCTATTTAAGGCCAGACCTTGGAGAAGAGTTTCCATGGAAGTGACAGGAAATGGCCAAGTGGAAGAATATGGGGAGAAAGAAATTGAGGATAAAACAGAGGGAGAAAAGACACAGGAATTATAGAAAGTTCTGATACTGTTCATTAAAAAAAATTATAATGACGATCTGTTCCTTTGGAATGAATAAATGAATAAACGTTGGAGCATTTCAATCAGTAAAATGCACAGACCTTGAAGAAAAAGTGACACAAAAGCACTGAGAGATAAAATTGAGCAAAGTGTGTCCCCAGTTAATTTGAAAATTTCAATACACTGTCAAAATTGCTGGCAACCCAAAGAAACCTCACAGCCATGAAAATTGCAATTTTCTTTCCCTATGTGTTGGAGTGGATGGTGTATTTGCATATCTGAATGTATACGTTAGTATTTACACTGGCTTTGAATGTGTTGATATTGGGCACTTTTGTAACCTATTAACATTTTTGTAACCTGTTAACATTTTCTGTCAATGCAATATTAGAACTATAAGTGTTTTCATCTTAAAGCAGCTTGTTTTCTTCATATTTAGTGTTCCATGAACATGAGGAGAGACCATTTTTGTCTTTCCTCAGAGCTGTCATTTAAAGCAGCCCCCACCTTCCACATGTTTGCCCCATCTGTCTCCCTTCAATTCTGCCTTTGTTATGGCATGGAAAAATTGGGCAAAGTGGAGATGAAAAACATGAAAACCACCATAGACTGAAAAATATTTGAATAATGTCCTTAAAAGTGGTTTAATTTTGGATTCTTGAAAAAATAAATTTCAGATGTAAATAAGCCAGGCATGAGTAGATCTTGTTTCATGACAGAGACAAGTTTTTCTGGAAAACTGGGCATCTTAATATTTCTCAACCTTGAGGTTTTGTGATGAAGTGGAGTTAGTGTCTGTTAGTAAATTAAACCTGGATAACTGTTGGCTATTCTTTTTGTAGCTCACAAGGGTTTTGGATACAAATTAGCCATTGTGATTTCCTATCAGTGTATTCTGTCATGATTTCCAATCAGAAAATAGTCCATTAGGACTTCATATTTTTTCAATTGAATACACCAGAACCAACATAAATTTAATCATGGCATTCCTCAGTTATCTCTACTTCAGGTTCTAGCTGTCTGGTAAACAAAGTACTGAACACTGAATAGAGCAATTTGATTGAATAGATCAGTATTGTCCAGATTCCGAGAGGTAAATAAAATAGAATGCCTATCAGATTCATCTAATTTAATGCTCAATACATGGAAATTCACTGACAGTGTAGGTTTTGACCTTCATTCTTTCAGCACAGGTGAAGATCTGACACATGAAACATGATACAATACTGTCTTTTGTGTTGACTTGCGATGGGAAATACATATGTTTGTGTAGGTTTGCTTTCTCCATCACTTTTTGAGATTTCCCATAGTAGTGCCCACTGTGTAGTTGAAGTTTGCTCATGTCATCTGTCAGTAAGCAATTTTACACAGGTTATTTACTCATACTGTATGAACCAAGGTCCAGCCACCTATGAATACAGTATTTTCTTTCAGGTAGATGTATACTGATCACATTAAAATCACAATTCACAACTGCCAATTCCTCAAGTTACTTGGGAGTCATCTGTTCTAAGCAAAATTTGTGATATGAAATTTCAAATTATTTCTTATGTTATTTAATAATAGACTGCTTTAAACTTTGGAGGAGATTCTGAATCTGGATTTTGAGTATTTTCAAGAAGCATGTTTTATATGCCGTCATTTGATATTTATTAATTGGTTAGATGATTACTAAACCCTTTAAGGTAGACATTTATAGAATAAAATGCACTTCCCAAGAATTCATCATATTCTTGAGGTTTTAGATTAAAACATGCTTATATAAATAGATAAGATTATTTTTAATTCAATCTATGGAAGTCCTTGACTCATAATTTAAGAATAAAGAGGTAGTTTCTGCTACTTATTAGATGATATTAATGAGAATACCTGAGTTTAATATTTTTGCGTGGACATAAATAATTCTAAGAATATTGTGGGCTTTGATATGAAGTACTAGGTATCATTTGACAATGAAGAGATGAAGATTGTGAAAGGCAGAAACGCCAAAAAAACAATTCAAGATAAAACTGATGTGTAAGCTTCAGAAGGCTAGAAAAATGGGAAGTCAGTCAGGCCTATTCTTAGATAACACAAACTGCCAAGTTCATGACTAAGTCTGTATACTCTCTAAGTACTTCTCCCTTCTCATAGTCTAGAATTACAAAGTAGTAAACAATATAAGGATTAAAAAAATATCTAGTGCAAATAATTTTTGAAAAATACAGTGAAGTTTAAATTTGATGGTCAATGTGAAATGCTTGGTTACATAGTAAGCATGAAAAATTATTATTATTAGAAAACCATTATTAGTAGATAAAATAATAACATTACTAATAATTATTTTATATATATATATATATATTTTCTTTTGGTATGGAGAATGAGTAATAAGGTTGGGGTCTTGGAAGCATTTCTGACTAAGCGACAGTCTTTAAAAATTATGGTTTTCAGATTTTGTTCTTTGGAATCTCAAATGGTTTAGAAAACAGAATGGAGCACGCGGTCTTTTGGACATGGAATCTGAGTGCCCAAGAAAACCTGATTTATACAATTTATGGAGGGGTACTGGACTATGGGCATTTCCAGGTTGTGGAAAGGAGACGTTTCCCATCTCACAGTATTTAAACTCTTTTCTTTTCTCAGCTATCCCTAAACTTGTTCCTTTTTTGATACCAAACAATTTATCAACTGGCTGCTTCCTTTTCTTCCAGGTTTTCATTTTTCAACCACAGGAGCCAACCTGTGGATGACTCCTGTAGCAACACTCATTATCTACACTATAAAAGGAAACTTCCTCTTAAAAGAAAGATAGGAATGCATTCCTCAGAAATGGCAGGAATGCTTCTCTATTCCATACAAATACGCTTTGCTATATTATTTAACCAGTGCTTGTTACATTTCCATAACATGGAGTCACCATAGAGTCTGGAAGGTGAAAGTGAGTTTGGAAATACAAATATGTAAAGGTCATAATTCCTGTTCCCATTAAAATTTCAATCTAGTTATCCTATATATTTGCAATGATTTCTGAAAATCCTGAAAACAAACAAACAAAAATCCTAATTACAGTTTTAGGTATTAAATCAATAACTTTTTTGAACCTTCTTAAACTTTAAAGTCCCATGTTAAAATCTAAATATATCTCATGTTTAAAAAGTTATTTCCACAAAATGGAATCACCTATTTTCATCACCTGGCTGAGAACCTCAGAAAACAGAATCTTTTTTTTCGCTCTTTCTCAAAATTTAGAAGCCTGTAGTGTCAGATGGATTGTTCATCTGCAGATTGTGCCTGTTATCAGTATCGTCTCTCTGTTTTAATTCCCCTATCCTGGTTCTTGTACTCACTACTTAATTCCAAACTGTTTTCTCCATCTTGCACTCATATTTGTTCCAATCTTTCTTACCTTCATCATCTATGGAATTGGTCTTAATATGCTCAGAAAGACTACACCCTGCTAAAACCAACCAATAAGTGGTATGGGACAAAAGACTTGTAAATTTGACTATTGCAAAATAGCTCACAAGTGCTTTGTTACCCTTGACTGAATAGTTTTTGATGAGCTTATGAGCTCTTAATGATTGAAATATATGGAAACCCCGTTGAGGTACAAAGACTAATATGAGCCTATGTTAGACACTAGTCTCATGGTGCTGGCATGCCAGAACAATAAGCATTTTGATCACAGCACTAAAATTGTAAACATTTACCAAAGTCAATAATTTAAAAAGCCAGACTAAGTCCATACTGATCATCCTACTTACAAATATTCAACCTTAGTGAAATCATTTTGTCTTTCTAACTTTGATCAATTCTTTTTTTTTTTTTATCTACAAGAGAGGAATACTCATCCCTACTTAATCAGTTGTTGAGGAAAATACACATATATTTGTTAATGGTAAAGTAGTTAGTACATAGTGACTAATTTAATAATGTTAACTAATGTAAGTATTACTATTAGTATTGGACTCTCCTTGTTGTTGTAGTTTAATGCTGAAACTGTATTGTTACTTGGGCTTCTCCAAAAATATTTGTGTCAGTTTTTTTAAAGATTTATTTATTTGCATATACAGAACTGGGGTACAGGCCAGAGACTCAGGGGCAGCGAGAGGCTTCACCAGAGACAGAGCGGGGAGCAGAACAGGCAGATTGATGAAGTACACTGCTGAGGGGAGCAGCGGGAGGGTCAGGAGAGGTCTGCCTTGCCATATGGTCACCTCCAGGACATGCAGGGATCGAACTCATGCTGAAGTGGATTTAGCTTCTTAGTGCTATGCTTTAACCTGCTGCGCCACCAGGGAGGTCCATATTTGTGTCAGTTTTAAGTATCATTGGCTCGTTGTCATGATAGAAATAAAAGTAAAATTGCAAAATATCAAGACCAGCAGAGACCTTGCAACATTCCATGAGACCTATATGGGGAGTCTCCAGATCCAAGTCTGTGAGGGAGACAGAGTGACCACAGACTTTACAATCTTTCACAGACATTGCCAGTGACTTCCCACACTGGCAGGGGACTTGTGGACTTTTGTAATACCCCACAAGTGCCTGTTCAGACTAGCAAATATCTCAACCTCCTGCAGGATTCTTCCAGTGCCCTCCTGGACCAATAGAAGACTTGTGATCTCCCACAAGATTCCCTCCTCCCTGCAAGCTCCTGCATTGACTGGTAAGACACCAGGCCTACATCAGGGAGAAAGATGGAGTAGCCAGTAGCCTCATGACCTCCTGTGAGACCCTGGCAGCTGTTCACTCAGACAGCCAGGAATGCTATCTCACTGCACACCCAGACCTGCACAGGGATTGGGGTAACCCTGAAGGAGGTCCTGGATGCTGGCCCTACATATCCTAACCAAAATTGCCACTATACCCAGAACTTCTCTAAGGAAGACCCCAGGTACTATACCCATAATTTAGTAAGTGTCAGAATAGTAGGAGAGGAAGACCCACATCCAACAGAAGCCCCATCTGCAACAGAGCAAACCCAAAAGTAATCAATGGGGAGAAGAAAAATACAAAGGACTAAGCAAGTCCTTAGAGGAAGAATATGCCAAAGACAAAATCTCCAGTGACCACCAATGCAGACATGGAAGAGCTTTTCTTCCTATCAGATAAAAAAATCCAAAATTGCCATAGTCAAGAAAATCAAAGAATTAGAGCAAGATTTAGAATAAGACAAAAGAAAAAAAAAACTCAGAAAAGCAGTTGAGAATTATATGAAAAAACTCAGAAAAGGAAAAGGAAGTTCTAGGAAACATGAAACAGAAGAACAGAAGATTGAGTTTGGATCTCAAAATAAAAAAATAATGGAACTGCAGGATATAAAGAAATAAATGGCGGAAGTAAAATATTCTGTGAAAAGTCATAAAAGTAGAATATACTAAAAGCAAAATGAATCAGTAACCTCAAAGATGCAAATATGTAAAACCAAGACAGAAAAGAGAAATACAAAGAAATAGAATGAAGAAACACTTAGAGCATTGTCTGATATAATGAAGGAAGGAAATATAAGTTATATTCAGCCAGAAGGAGCAAGTGAAAGGAGCTGAAAAACTAAACAAATTATTGAAGAAAATTTCCCAAACTTGAAAAAGGAAATGAACATAGAAATGCAGGAAGCTTAGCAAAAGCTACATAAATAAAAGGAAAATGACATAAATAAAAGGGAATCTACAGAAAAACACAGTAGTAAATCTCCCAAAAATCCAAGACAAAGAAACAAATTAACCAATAAAGAAACACAGATTATGGTAACATTGGATTTCTCTTGGGGAAAAAAATGGGCAAGAAAGTGAAAAGTATATTCAAAATGTTTTCCAAAAAAAAAGCCAGCCATTAACACTTTATCTGGCAATGCTTTCCTTCCCATATAAGGGAGAAGGAAGGAAATTCTCAGGCAAGCAAAATCTTAAGAAATTTGCAACCAGGGCCCTCCCTGGTGGGGCAAAGGGTAAAGCACAGCACAATAAAGCTAGCCGCAGCCATTTCAGCATGAGTTCGATGCCCCGCCAGGGAGGTGACCCACATGGCACAGCAGACCTCTTCTGTCTCGTCTCCTCCCCTCATTAGTGTACTTTGTCAGTCTGCCTGTTCTGTTTCCTACTGTCTCTGGTTAATCCTCTCATCACCCCTGTATGCATGTATACTTCAGTTCTGTATGCATAAATAAATGAATCTTAAAAAAAAAAAAAAAAAAGAAAGAAATTTGCAAGCATTAAACCTCCTCTTCTCCGCCCCCAAGAAATACCAAAAGAATCTTCAAGGTTTGAATCAAAGGGAGGAATGGACAAAATGGACTAAACAAAGAATTTAATATAACAGAAAAGTATGGACCCAATGGAAGTAACAGACTCCACATATCAATATTTACTCTAAAAATCAATGGACTGAACTCACCATTGAGAAAACGCAGGGTAGAATGTTGGGTTAGGGAACAAAATCCAATCTTTCTGCTGCATCCAAGAACTGCATTGAAGTTCCAAAGACAAATACAGACAGGCAATTGGCACTCAAAGGAGGTAGTAAACAACCATACTTATAACAGATAAAATAGACTCCCATCTAGGTTTCTCAAACTGCTAAAAATGGAGCTTCCATATGACCTAGCAATCCCAATCCTAGGTATCTACCCAAAAGACACAAAAACACTGATTCAAAAAGATATCTGCACTCCCATGTTATTTGTTGCTTTATTTACAGTAGGAAAGACATGGAATAAACTCAGAGGCCCAAAAGTAGATGACTAGATTAAAAAGATGTGGTACATATACCCTATGGAATATTACTCAGCAATAAAAAAGATAAACACATGCCTTTTGCAGAAACATGGATAGAGCTCGAAGGGATCATGCTTAGTGAAATAAGCTGAAAGAAAAAGAAAAATACCATATGATTTCACTCATAGCAGGAGTATAAAGGACTAGGGGAGAAAATAATAATAATAATGAACAGCTATATACCAGAGACATTTTACGGGTGGAGTGGGAAATGGACTATGGTGATGACATATGGGTGATTTGGTGATGAGAAGCCCACAGGGATTACAGCTGAGATGGGAAAAGAGACAGGAATGGACACTATATGATGGTCAAGGGGATAAATACACTGGGAAGACATAACACTCATCAATATATATATATATAATCACCAAATAAAGAAGCACCAAAATGCATTACACAATTACTCTTGAATCTGAAAACAGACATTGGAGAAAATACATATATGGTTTGAGACTTCAACATCCCATTCTCACCAAAGGACAGAGCAATAAGACAGGATAAAGAAAGACACAATTGTACTAAACAAAAGTCTAGACCACAGGGGCCTAACATATTTATAGGGCATTACATTGCACTCCTCCCCAAACCAACCCCCTCAAAAAATGTGAATATACATTATTCTCAAGTCCCCATGATTGCCATTCCCCAGATTGCCCACATACTGGATCACAAGACAAATATTAACAAGTACATGAATATTTAAATCATACCAATATTTTTTCTGACTGTAAAGGTATGAAACTAGAAATCAACTACAAAAAGAAGGCATGGAAATCTTTCAATATATGGAGACTGAGCAATACACTGGTGAAAGTCCATTGGATTAATGAGGAAATTAAAAGCTACCTTGAGGAACTAACAGTGTAGGACACAACCTTCCAGGATGTATGGGACACAGCAAAGGAGCACTATGAGGGAAGTATAAAGCCATACCGCTCAACATCAACAATCAAGAAAGAAACCAAAGAATCCACTTCATGTCTCATCTTGAGAAACTAGAAGAACAAAAAATCTAAAAGTGAAAAAAGGGAGGAAATCATTAATATTAAAGCAGAACTGCAAAACTTTCATTCAAAGTAGAGAAGGGACTATTAGCCCTTGACCTTGACACTACCTTTAGCATTTTCTTTTCACTGGAGCAATAAGTACTGAGCCAGTTTCCTACAGGACATGCTTGGACTTGCTTCCTATATTTTCTCTTCCTTCTTACTAATAATCACCCTTTTCCCCTGTAAAGAACAGTTTTCACTCAGTGCTTAGAAATACATTAGGAAATAAAAACTCCAGGTTTGTCTTCTCTTGAGTAAAATACACCAGTAGATGAGAACCTAGGTCAGTAAAAAGGCAATGGGCAAGGGGTTCCCTTCATGGGCCAGCCTGCCCAACAAGGAAAAAATGGATTATCATCAATAATAATCCAGAGTAGGCTTCTTCCAACAAGTGTCACTTTGATATGGGAAACTAAAAGGTCAATGGACACTCTCAGCTGAGGAAGTCAATTACCATTACCTTAATAATTCAGATAATTTCCCTAGAAACCGAGGAAACTTTTACTTTGTCTTAGTGCTTGCTCTCCCCTAATCAGTGAAGAGACTTTCACCCCCTAAGTATTTTCCTTTTTCCTAATGGCCTTCGGGCTGGTATCATTAAGCTGCAGGTGTATCTGCAAACAGCAACCAGGTCCTCTGTATTTGAGAATCTCACCTTTACACTTAAAGAACAGCTTCTCTGGTGAATTCTCTCACAGCCCCTGTACCTCTGGGCTCTACCCCAGTTCTGTAGGCACTCTATGCATAAATAAATAAAATCTTTACAAAAGATTAGCCTCTCTGTCTGTCATGTAAATTCTTCCACTCTATTTCCTTGAAACCAGAGGTTCTTAAACACAGGATAAATATTTCTGGTCTGTTCCACTTTTCTTTTAAAGCTGTGTGTAATCTCTTTATGTATGTTATTAAATGGATTTTCCCATTGTTAACACATTGGATGCCATTTTGATTAATTATTTAGCCAAGAAGAACCCAGAGGTGTGGGAGATTCTCCCCCGAATCTCAAGAGAACACCCTGTCTGGAGTTATGTGGCATTCTCATATATTCTTA
Organism: Condylura cristata; assembly: GCF_000260355.1. NCBI lineage: Eukaryota > Metazoa > Chordata > Mammalia > Eulipotyphla > Talpidae > Condylura > Condylura cristata. The sequence goes on from NW_004567131.1 coordinate 5,395,194, forward strand.
GGATGAGCCCACGAGGTATATGCTCAGTAGGCAGGAAAGAGAGGAAAAGCAGGAGGAAGGATATTAGAACCTGGAGGAGCAACTTTAGTGCAGAATTCTCTAGGCTAGTAATGATTGGAAACCTCCTGATCTACCCTGACCAGAAAGCCTTGGGGCTGGAGCTGTAAAGCACTTCAACAGCAAGAACTACGCCTTCCCCAGGAAAGACCTTTAATATTGTTCTCATCCTTTTCTGGACAATTAGAATGTGTCCTCTATTTGGCTATCTCACTCAACTGATGTCATTACCTCCCTGTCTTCTGTCCAAATTTTGTTCCCATCCTATCATCTCATTGAATCACTAAAACTTAAGAGCACGTGGGGGTGGAGAGAGGGCTGAGCCAGGAGGCAGGAGGCCAGCATTCCGCCTGCTGAGCGTCCATGGGACCTTGAGCAAATTGCTTAGCCCTGAATCCTTCCTTGTCTCTTCTTTGGTAATGGAGACAATAGCAAGTAACTCATTTAGCAAGCAACTCTGCGAAAACCAAATGAGATAATACAAGCAAAAATATAGGCCATTATGTAAATAGGAGGGATTTTCATGATGTCCTTTTACTTAAGCTGTAAGTTTCCTTTCCTCTTGAATGAGACTTATAATATGAACACATTTCAGGGGATGTGCTTCAACTAATAAACTTATGATTTACTCCTTAATTAAAAGAATAGAAAATGTGTGGAGCAATCAGATTCAAGCAAGCGCAGTTGTTTATTTAGTAGCTGCTGTTTAGAAAACAATTTGAATTTAGACACTGCAGACGTCTTTAATAAAAGTCTTATTTGTCTGAGCAATTGTAAACCTTAGGTAGAGACCATGGAAGCCTATGGATCAATGTTTGAGTGGGAAAGCTTCGTCAGGCAGCTGGATTTCTGAAGGTACATTTATATTCAGCATCTTGTTCTCATGACCAAATTATAGACACAGTAAGCTCATGCTAATTCTCATTTTAGCACTTACTAGAAACAGGAACCAGGAAAACTATTCTGCCATGGATAGGTCAGCTACCATTAGGGAAGAGAGAATGAGCCAGGGTGTGAGGCTTTTACTAATGATACCCTGATACAAATAAATAAATGATTCAACTAATATATGTCTAGAGGAATAATTAAATGTTTAAATTTAGTATTAAAATTAGGAAGATCCAGAATCAATGATTGAAATGTCATTTTTTTAAAGATTTTATTTAATTTTATGCATACAGAACTAGGGTCCAGGAAGGGGGCAGAGAGGATTCACCAAAGACAGAGTGGGGAGCAGAACAGGCAGATGTATTGAAATACACTGCTGAGAGGAGTAGCGGGTGGGTCAGGAGAGGTCTGCTATGCCACCTCCCTGGCTGGGATTCGAACTCACTGCAATGGCTATAGAGAGTTTTACAGTGCTGTGATATAATGCATTGTACCACCAGGGAGGGACCTGAAATGTCACTTCAATAAGATAGAAATATAAGTGCAAATTAAGGTAGAAGAAATAAAATTATAAGGATCAGTGCAAATACCAGTGAAACAAAAAAAGGGGAAAAACATATAGACATAAAATGCAAAGACTGCCCTTTTGCAAAAAGGGAAAAAGTCACTAAAATTGGTAAGTGACTATCTTGACTAATCAAGATAAAAGAATTGTCAAAAATTATGATAAATTAATGCCCCTAAAATATTAAGACAATCAACATTATTTGTCATCAGTAAATGAAAATTAAAAACGCAATAAGTTATTACTCCATGCCCACCAGAAAGGCTAAAAGCTAAAATTAAAAAACTGACAACACCATATGTTGGCAAGGATGTGGAGCAAGTGGAATGCTTGTAGATTAGTATTAGAGATGGCTCTAGTCACTTTGGAAAATATTTGACCATTTCTAACAAAAATACAAATATGATATCCAAGAATCCAATAACTGGATTACCAGGTGTTTATCCAACAATAATAGGTAGACAAATAAACAAGTGTTAAACCACTCAAATACTCATCAAATGTGAACAAATGGGCAAAATATGGTAATATATACAATGGATGCTACTCATCACTAAAAAGAGGAAAACTGCTGTTATCAAGCTTAATCCAAGAAGTCTTGCATAAAAAAAAACCCTTCATACTGTATGATTGAATTCATATGAAGTGCTAGAAAAAGCAGATAAATCTATAGTGTTGGAAGAACATCAGTTGTTGCCTGGAATTGGGGAGAAGGGAAGGACAGATTAATACAAACACCAAAGGAAGAATAGGGACCTTCTGGATATTTGAAAGTATTCTATATCTTAGTTTGGATGTTGAATACATGAATGTATACATTTTCCAAGCTTGTTGAACATATTAAGTCCATTTTAAATGAGTATATTTTATTGAATGTTAATTTTATTGTAAATTCACCTTAATATTGCTGCTTTGTAGAACATTTTCATCATGCTGGATATATTTTAAGAATTTTATTGACTATTCCATGCTATTATTCTGTCATTCAGGTGGGTCTGTATCAAACAACATCAGGGATTTAGTTACCATCTCATCAGTCACCACCACCCTATGAATCAGAGCATACCTATTCCATCAGGTATGCAGAAATTTTTTGAATATATATATCTGGGACCTTGCTAAAAATAATCTCTTCTGCTTGGACTTATTTAAAACTTCATTTATTCAGTACTTCTTGGCCTTTAAATAAAAACTTGTTGACTTAAGAACAATAATTAGATCATATCTCTCAGGTCAAGGGAATGAGGTTTACTAAATTTCTGTATCCAGCGTTCTACAGTCCCAAGAGCTAGAGCCATCATTCCCAACATGTGGAGATAACCCCCTGTGAGAGACACTTCTGAATCACAGCAACCAGAAAATAGTACTTAGGGGTATAAGCTAAGAATTAAAATATAAAAATTCTAAGGGTTTTAGGGTTTCAGGGAACTGGTATAGCATCCTCAGTTGGGTAGTTAGTAAGTTATTATGAAGGAGATGAAATTTGAGTAACTTGGAGCTACCTCAGGCCCTTCATGATACCATTAGTTTTGGGTTATTTAAAGCTCTCCTCTGAAATTCATGTGGAAAAGAGGGCCATCTTGTAACAAAGCTGGTGGTGTTAGGGTGTACTTGAGGTATGTCCTCAAGAAATATGCACAGTGGGCATCCCTCTGAGTCAGAGCTGTGAGATTTTACTAGAATTCAGATAGCAGTGTAATCTCCTTTGAAGTTTGTTTTTGTCATCTTAATTTCCATTTGCCGCTCTGCAGCTCAGGACACCTTAGGAATATAAATATCCTGAGAGTTATAGAAGTAGGTTCTTAGGTCATTACTTTCTTTACTGGCTCTAGTACAAAGAAAATGAGTCATATGTACCAGAAAAGATGGCAAGATTTGTAAGTGGGGCATTATTAGTAGAGAATCTGCTGGAAAATAGTATTGGTCTATAATAATTAATACCAAACAATTCTAAAAGTAAAATTGGTAAAATATACTTTACCTATCCATATCTACTTCATAGGAGTAGCAAAGCTCCTCAGGGCTAATGTTCATCATCATGTTTGATACTAGTTGTCATATGGGGGAAATCTGCACTCCTATGTTTATTGTAACACTTTTATTTCTGGATTAACAACAGTTATTAGTTTCCTTGGATTACTTCATTTTAATTTGGTAAAAGCCAAGATTAGGCTCACTTCTGATTCTCCCTAGCTTGACTGTTTGGCACATGAATTTTATGCTACTATAGTTTTGGCTCCAAACACCAAACTCAAATCCATTTAATTTTCTGGTCTCTTTTTAGGTTTAGAGAATGAGAGCCTGAAACATGAGAGAAAAAACTATATTTGTTTATTTATTTTGCACAGAAGCTGGTGTGTAGGCCAGAGATGTTAAAGGTGAGAAGATTCACCAGAGTCAGAGGGGAGAGCAGAGCAGGCAGATTTACTGAAATGTACTGCTGAGGGGAGCAGTGGGTGAAAGAGAAAAGCTCAGCCGCACCATATGTGGGTTAGTTCCCCAGCTGGAAATCAACTCAGGCCACAGTGGTGACAGCACTGAGACTTAACCCTGGGACCACCACAGAGGCCCAAGAGAGATACATTTAGATGGTTTACAGAGCACTAGGGAGATAAGGCAGGAATAACCACTTGAAAATAAGAACACCAGGCCCTAAAGAAACATATGAGACAGACTTGATCTGGTAGAGCACATGGTTCAGGGTATTGATTAGGTGCCTAAGCTTTACCACTCAGAAAGAAAGTATTGATTCTTTGTCTTTCAACTTTCCCTAATGGTTCAACAAATATACCTCAGGAGTGAAAACAAAATCAAAAGGTTCTATACCAAATAAATTTGTAAAAACATAAATGCTTTGCAAATGAAGAAGGCTTTCATGGATGTAGGGGATTAGGTGTTACCAGGATAAACCCTGCTCTCTGTTTCCCCAGCTGTGTATTGGGTTTCATAATAACTCTAAAATCTGCTTTAAAGGATAACCTAATGAAAACACAAATGTGTTTTATAGTATATTTGAAAAGACCTTGTTTTTAAGTTAGTAAAATAAGCATAAACTATAGAATTCCTATTTTTCTTATCAAGTGCATAGATATAAATAGAATTGAGGCTACAGAGGGGGAGGGGCTTCAATGGACTATGGTAGAGAATTATGGGCTCGTTGGTAGTCAGTATGGTGTTGTGGTGATGTACATCTGAAGAGCTGTGAACCTCTAAGGCTATAAACTAACCTTACTTCAATAAAAAAACCATACAATAATGGAAACTAAATACAGATACATTTTCTTTCTTAAAAAGAGGAGAAACATCTATCAGGGAATGAAGAAGTATGAGAAAGCCTACAAGAAGAACTGCAGAAGGAGTATCAGTTAGAGAGAGAAACTGGAGTCCCCCAAAAGCACAAGAAAAAACTGAATATCCAGGAGGAGAAAAACACTGAAAGCTCCCTGCCAGGAGGAGGGAGCTGGGAGCAGAAAGACCTGAGAATCAAGGAGAGTGATTAGTAGTGGTGTCTCAGGAGGAGGGGTGAATGGACTCTTCTCTTTTTATATACAAGCAACACTAGTGGAAGTCTCTGACTCATAAAAGGAAGTGACTAGGAGAAGCTTGGAAAGATAGAATTTGGCAAGTCTTGACTGGCTTACAACTCCCAGAAAATACAGGGTAGCACCATATGGAAGATTAAATGCTGAGGTGCCCTGCGCTACAGCCATCCCAGATGCTCCCCTAAGAACCCAAGAATCACAAACCAAGCAGCAACACAACAGAAGCAGCCAACAGACTAACAGGGAGTCTCAGCTCCAGAAATAGACACTCGAGTGAGAACCTCCCAATATTTGATGATAGTCAGCAATATGAAAGAGAAGCCATGAGGTCAACAAGTGGAAAAATGTACACAGACTACAGAGTAAGAGAACAATTAGAAGAAGATTTAAGAAAAAGAACATTAGATTTTCCACTTATAAAACATGAAATAAAAGAAAAATATGGAGTAATTCCTTCTAGAAATAATTATGAATGTACATGGCAAATTGTGATGGTTTTCTGCATAGGATATCTGCAATCTTTTTTATTTTAACCTGTTGCTATCTAACAAAATCTCAGCATCACAAGGCCAACAATGTGCCCACTTGAAAATACTTCCCAAAATTGCCTGGCAAATAGGATTAACCATGTGACATTTGACATGTGAGTGGAAAGTTATTAGGTGGTGGTCCCTGGAAATGCATTGTTTTCCTAATAAAAAGGAGCAAATATGACTACTTATACATATTGTCCTTTTTATTCTTTCCCCTATTTCATATCAGATGTATGAAGCATATGTGACAAGAACTAAAATAGAGTTGCAAAGTAGTGAGGCAGAAGATTTTTATGACTTCCATGCACTATCTGCACTAAACAGCCACAGACTTCCAATCTCCAGCTTCTTACTAAATGGAAAAAAACAAACAAACTATTTTTTCAAGTCTCATATTCCAGTGTCATTGATCAAAATGGTATTCATGCAGCCAGGCAATTCCTAACTTACAGAAACTAGGGTTTATTCCTAACTGAACTATTAAGAGGTAGAATAAAAGAAACATATTTTCAGGAAAAAAATGCAAAAAAGCTGAGCATTAATAGACCACAGAAATTATTATGAAGAGATCTATTTCAGCAGGAAAAGAGGAAAATGCCAAAGCAATGGACAATGCAGTTGTGTATTACTTGCGTAGTGATTAAAATGTTGTAATAATATAAAAAGATATTAAGAGCAAGAAAACTCATACTTTATCAAATTTAGTCACTAAAACAATAAGTTAATCTTCAATTATATGTACCATGATGTCCACATTTATCATTTAAAATGTGTGATTTCATATAGTCATATATTGGTTCAATAGTGAATACACTTGAATTTTCCCAGAAAATTAATTTAGAGAGAGGGAAAAATAGGTATAATAGAGACAGAGAGGGCTCTGGAGCTGTGCAAACTCTGAACTCTACCACAAACTCATTCTACTTACTCATCAAAGAATTTAGAGATATTCGACAAACTACCATAGGATTCATTCATCTGTTCTTGAAAGACTGGGTCACAAAATATGACCTAGCAGCAAGAGGGGTGGCTACTGATGCTCATGAGGATGAGAGAGAAGGACAAGTGAAAGAGGAGGAGGAAGCCAGAGTTTGAGATGTGAATGCCTGCAAAGCAGTAGACTTATTGAATGTTGTTACATGCCAAGGTCTGTGCTCAGGACTTTGTGTGTATCATCTTACTTGTCTGTTTGGAGTCTCTCAGCTCCACAGTTGAGCATTGGGTCATTCATAGGTCAATGAGGGTGGCAGTGGAATTCCACATCTCTGAAAGAGGGTCAAGAAGGGACAGAACCTTGGTAACTGTTGTTTTATTGAGGAAAGTTGCACAGCCTGGAGAACCACAGCTGCTGAGGTCACACATTTGAGCCCTGTATTCTTTGCTTCCCAATTGCTTTTATGGCGTGTGATAAATGGGTTTCTTTAAAACCCTGCCTCACATAGATCTTTAACATTTAGATTTTATTTATTTTGGCTTACTGAGGAAAGGGAACCAGGGGGAAACAGACTAGGAAACAAAAAGTGTAAAATTGACTTCCAACATCTGGCTGGAGGATCATATCTCACTTTCTTTTTCTCAAAAATGTACCTGCCAAATTAACTTACTTTCTCATATAGTGCCCAAATTAAAACCAAAAAAGTGGTGTGTGAATACAGTAGAGGAAAGAACAGAGGTTAAGGGGACAAGAAAACATTTGTTTCCATTCTTTGCTATTTCTATGGCATGCCACTGATTACCTTTACCTCCTGGAAGAGCATTTAGTATTTTACCAATTGTTCCCTCTTTCATCACTGACATAGTCACCACCTGTGGGTGGAGGTGTGAGGATGCCTCTGTGCCATGTTCCCCTCCTTTCATATCACTAGTCATCAGCTATATGCATTTTAAACACACACACACACACACATATTTAATATCATTGTTCATTTTTGTATAATGTTTGCTTTCTCCTCTGAGATATAGGCCCCATAAAATTTCTACCAACAATTCACCCATGTGCCATCTCTATAGTCCTTTGTATTCTTCCCTTTCCTGTTTTGATCCCTCTTCCTCCCTCTCCTCTGCTGAATGTCTCTCATTTATAGTTGCCTGTTAATTTTTAAAATTTATTATTATTTTTTCTGATCCCTTCATTGGATTACCCCTCTACTCCACTGGTAAGTGAAACTATCCAATATTTTTATTTTTTCTTCTGGCTTATTTCACTGATCATAATGCTTTTCAGTTCCATCCATGTTGCTATTACTGACTTGAGCTTAATCTGTTTTGATTGCTGAATAGTATTCCATTGTGCCTATATACCACATCTTCTTGATAAGTCATTTATTCTTGTTCATGTGGGTTGTTTCTATATCTTATCTATCATAAATAGTGCTGCAATAAACATAGAGGTGCAGGTATCCTTTTAAATTAATGTTTTTGTGTCCTTTGGATAGATTCCTAGGAGTGGAATTGCTGGGTCATAGGGTAGCTTCATTTTTACTAGTTTGAGGAATCTCCACACAGCTTCCCATAGTGGTTGGGCCAGTTTGCATTCCCAGTGTAGGAGTGTTCCTAACATGGATGTGGAGACATGTTTATTAATGCATTTTTTTAGTCTCTATGTTAAGAAATTCCTCGACTAACATCTGAGTCATCTAGCAGTTTATTCAGATGTTTGCATTTAAAGATGCAACATGACTAAGCAGTTAGTGTAAAATTTTAGTTAGAATTAGTGATTTCTAAGTATTCAAGCCCCCCCTCATATTAAGCTAGCCCCATTCTCTGATAAACTATTTAAGTTTTTACTTCTCTTCTGCTCCATTTCATTTATCTCTCCAGTGAACTCACTGTACTCTTTTTTGCCTGCTTAACTATAAGCCTGACTTCCTAACTTTCTGTCCAACCCAAGTAGAATGGCTTTTGGTTCCTGATTGGGTAATTGAGCCTGTGAAAGTTCACAGAAAACTCTTCCTGAACTTTCATTTCCTGAACTCCTATAAATTTAACATTTAGTTAAGAAAAACACTGTCCTTTGAGGACATCAAGGTTCGAAACAGTTTTGATGTGCACTGGCTGTAGAAGGTTTAAAAAGCCACTTCACCAATAAATCAATTATCTGATAAATGGTGTTCATCAGGCTGATGACATTTAAGAGACCCTCCAGCTATAACATCCTAAAATAAGTGTGATTTGTCTTTAACTAAAATAGTCAAGTAGTTTCCACATAAAGAAATTATGCAATTAAAATTGCTTTAGAAATTATGCATGATATGTCTTCAAATCTATTTGGCTTGAACAAGATATATATAAATAGATATATAAATATATTGATAATTAAGAGACTTCCTTGGAAAAACACAATGCAATTGTTTTATAATGTGGCATGTTGTTAAAAATATGCAAAAATAAGGGGAAACTGTTTCTTCTCCAAGCTGAATGGCTCAGTTCACAAGAGGTCTTCCATAACCTCGCCTATGACATGGGCATTATTTCAGACCCTGACATCCATTGCACCTTGGATCCTGATGTGACTTTTTGTTCTCTGGTCTAGCCAGATGTTTTGTTGGTGTTTTATGTTAAAAGCACAGAGAAAGAATGGGACCTTTGTGAGATTCAGTGGGGACAACAGTGCTGGCCAATTGATGGTCTGCCTGAAAGCCACTTAAGCAAGTGTGAGAGTCCCCACTTGATGGATGGACTCACTGTGTGAGCCATGCCTCCCACAACTGATGCTGAGACACAGGTCCCTCTGGGGTCACGAGCCATCATTCTGCCCAAGAGAACTTTGCCCTGGTTGAGGGATCACTGCCAAACCTGTCTCAGCAAGAAGTCTCACTTATCACAGTTTATTATTGATCTTGCAACTAGTGTTATTTTTTAGGTTTTTGTTTTTTTAATTTTTTTTCTTTCGTTCTTTCTTTCTTTCTTTTTTTTTTTTTCTGGGCAGCATCTTTGTGACAGTGAGTATTGCAATGGTGGCAGTGACACAAATGTGACTGAATAGCAGCAGGCTCTTCAGCCCTAATGAAAGTAGATCCGTTGAGGTTGCAGTGACTGGGGAGGTGGGCCGAGATGACTTGTCAGTGGCCATTAACTTCCTCCACCCCCTGTATTTCCCTTTCCATTGTGTCTTAGAGTTTTGTTTCAGACTAGTTGCCTGTGGCAGTGGTTGGGAAGATGACTAGGAGGAGACTTCAGCACACTTAGGGGCATGTGTGACAAATTGTCCTGACAGGGCTGCCACTACAATATTAGCAGCTCGTTAGAAGAGATTGGTGAAATTCATCTTGGCTTTGATCAATTTTCTGCTAGCATTGCAGGGTTTTAGAAGGATCCCACCTTTTCCACCCCCTTGCAGCCCCACCACTAATTTCCCCTAAGTTTTTGTTGTTGAGGCCACACTTGGCAGGACTTTCCAAGGACTCAGAAAATCTGGCAATAGTTTAGTCTTAAGAGTTTATGCCCAGTTTTAGGAGAAAAAAGAGAGCATGAACCTGGGTTTTATATTTGTACTTGGAGAAATAAAGGAACAAAGAGCTTGGATGATATAATCTCTTATGCTCTATCCAACTCTCACACTCCATGATTCAATGAGGAGATTTGGAAGACAGGATGGGGACAGGGGAAGACCTTGGCTGACGCCATTTCCTCTGCTAGGGAATCTTGTAGAAGAAAGGACCACAAAAATACTCCAGTTGATACCACTCTAATAAGGAGATTCAGTCAAGAAAAAGAATGACCTCCTGATTAGCCAGCAGGTGTCACTTCCTCTTGACTATATCACCACAAGAAAGAGTAATCAAAAGGGAAATATCAGTTAGGGTTCTCCAGAGAAATAAGACCAATAGGAAATGTGTGTATGTGTCTGTGTGCATCTGCAAACAGAGATTTACTATAAGGAAGTTGCTCGTATGATTGTGGGAACCGGCAAGTATAAAATCACAGGACAAGTTAATAGGATAGAAAATCAGACAGGTGTTGATACCGAAGTCTCCAGGCAGAATTTCTTTTCCAAAGAGGCTCAGTGTTTGCTCTTATGTTCTTGAACTTACTGGATGAGGCTCACCTGCATTATTGATTGCTATCTCCTTTCCTTTAAGTCAACGAATTGTAGATTTCAATTACATCATCAAATACTTTCACCACAACACCTAAGCTAGCATTTGATTAGAAGTTTGGGTTCTATAACCTAACCAAATTGGCATATAAAATTTACCATCACAGTAAGGAAATTAGCAACCATTACATGCCTACCTGGCATAAATAATCACAAACATGTGTGAAGGACTTACCAAGTGTGAGAAACATCCTCAGACATGAAAATAGATTCTTTATTTGTGAGTTACCTATCTGATAAAATGTATCTGTAATCCCCAAATCGATACATATGGAATGCACCACAAGTCATGTGTGACCAGCAATGTAAAATTTGAGTGACCTCATGCCACATTCCCAGCTAAGGTAGGACAAATGATGCTGTGCCTTCTTGTTTCATTTCTCAAACTGCAAACCAATGTCTTTTTTACTGTCTATTTAAGGATATATTTTTTATCTTGTGTGTTGTGTTTCTTGGTGATTTTTTTTAAAGATTTATTTATTTATGCATACAGAGCTGGGGTACAGGCTAGAAGTGCAGGGGCAATAAGGAGATTCCCTAGAGACAGAGTGGGGAGCAGAACAGGCAGACTGATGAAGTACACTGCTGAGGGGAGCAGTGGGTGGGCCAGGAGATGTCTGCAGTGCCATGTGGGTCACCTCTGGGGCGGGGATTGAACTATACTGAAGTGACTTTAGCTTCTTAGTGCTGTGCCACCAGCACTAAGGGCCTTCTTGGTGACTTTTTTTTAATGGGCCCTAAATACAGTGCTGCTGAGCACAGGAAGCCCACAATGTGCCTTAAGGAAAAGTAAATGTCAGATAAATTTCATTCAAGCAAGGGCTATGGTGCTATTGGCAGTTAAACAGTAACGAGTCAACAATATATACTAAATAATATATTAAATAGTGTGTCTTTCAACAGAAACACATATAGAATAGGATATATATTGGTCAACTGGCAAAAATATTTGTGGACAGTATCACAGGAAACAAATCCTGTGTTTCTCCTAGGAGCTATGATTCAGCACATTCTAATTTAGTAAGTTGTTTTCAGATTTACAGAACATAAATGGTACAGATAAATAATCAACTGAATGTTAATGTGTCTAATTCTAGAGCAACATCATTATTTTCATTTTAGAGGTAAGAACTCTGAGGCACAGAAAAGTTAAGTAAGTGCTAGAGCTAAGGTAAGAGCCTCCATGCTTCAGGTTTCAGGGTTTGTG
>NW_004567131.1:5407183-5429464 GCF_000260355.1 Condylura cristata
ATATATATTATACACTATAATCGTTCTTCTAAAATTTTTAATTTTTTCAAAGATTTATTTATTCATGCATACAGAACTGGGGTATAGACCAGAGGTGTGGGGAGGGGGGTGGGGGCGGTGAGAGGCTTCACCCAAGACAGTGGGGAGTAGAATAGGCAAGTTGACAAAGTACACTGCTGAGGGGAGCAGCGGGCAGGTCCAGAGAGGTCTGCTGCACCATGTGGGTCACCTCCAGGGCAGACGGGGATCAAACTCATGTTGAAGTTGCTTTAGCTTCTTAGTTCTGTGCTTTAACCTGCTGGCACCACCACGGAGGACCCAGTTCTTCTAAAATTAAGTTTCTCAACCCAAATGCCGAAAGCTAGATGATTGGATCAAGAAGATATGGTAGATACACAATGGAATACTACTCAGAATCAAAAAAAGATAAACTCACGCCATTTATAGCAACATGATAGAGCTGGAAGGGATTATGCTCAGTGAAATAAGTCAGAAGGAAAAAGAAAAATATTGAATGGTTTTGTAACAGAGTGGTCCCAGGAATAGAGGAAGTTAGTTCCAGGTTCCCTGTCCCACCCAGAAGTAGGGGGAAGTTGATCAGGGAAGAGAAGAAGCTGAAGAGTCTAAAGAAGAAGGTAGCAGGAGGGAGAGCTATGTGAAGAAACTTTGCTTGCTCTGTTCCTGTGGGTGAGAGACCTGTAAGGAGTTTCACTATGGCAGCATTTATCTTGATTTTGATTTTGCTGTTTTCCTCCCTTTTCTTTGGGTCCCAGCCAAAAGATGCTTTAGGCTTGTGGAGGGCTTTCAGGCCTTGTTTTGGGCCAATTCCTTTTGGGTTGACTTTTACCCATGAAGAGATGGGTAACTTCAGGTGCTTGATTTAGAAATGAAATTCTTTGTCTTTCCTATATTGCACACACCTTGTATTAAAGCTCCTTTCATTAGCACTCTTATGTCTTGTCTTGATGTGGCAGATGGCAGAACCTATGTAGAGCAGGCAGGTTGGGGGGTGTAGGAGTGCCCCTCTCTCCCTGCCCTGTAACAGTTTCACCTATCGAAGGAATTTAAGAGAACCAAATGTCACAGGGCACCCCAATGTGAATTGGGATGCCTGTCTGTGGGTCTTCACCCGTGCGCTTACAATTCAATCGTATTATGGACACACTTCAAAAGGTTAAATAATGGATTTATTTATAAGGAGAAAGGTAAAGGGATAACCCAGGGAAAGAGGGAGAGAAACACAGGTTAACTAGGATGTCCTACCAGTTCTGCTGATGTGGACTCCACCGGCATGATGAAAACCGATTGAGCACCAAAAAGATCAGCTGCGAACCACCAGGCCAAGAGAGCCCAAGAGCCCACATGTCTGGTTTTATCCCAACCTGGCTGTTCAGCTCCGCCCTCAAGTCCCTGCGTGCTTCTTCTTGGTACTGATGGGATTTGGAGTTCCAGCATGGAGTGGGGGCGGAGTCTGTGAAACCTGTACCTGTTACACAAATAAGACAGTGGTGGGGGAACAAACAGGCAATCATAAACCAGAGAGATCCTGCAGGGAGGGGGGAGAGAAAGGAACTGATCAGAAGGAAGGAGGAATGTGGGTGGCTGTGGGGATGATGGGTGGGGGAGGGGGAAGTAAACTGCTGTAAAGCAAACAATAGTGTAAATAGATAAATAAATAAATAATAAAAATAAATAAAATTAAGTTTCTATTGTTTCCTTTTGTCTTGGCTGACCCTTTCATGCATCTTTTCCTACTTTCCTGAATTTTATTTTTCTGTGGGTCTTTTATGAATTTGGGAGATCTGTTAATTCACTGAAAATGTGTAGAATAATAGAAGATGAAGCAAAAATAAATATGGAAGCTTACTATATTGAACCTTTGATATTTTCTTAAAATGCTAATCTTGATGACAAGACCATACAGAGAAAGGCAAGGCAAGAAGACAAACTTGGACAGAGTTAGTGATGTTAAGTCAAAAGCAAGAAAAGACATATTCAAAATTGTTATATAGATTCCCACAAGGCATTGTTAATTGTATAGCAAATGAAATTGAATGTTTAAACTTTCCCTTTCATTCTTTTCACAGTCCGGTATTTCAAATTATATTTCAGGGCCCCTACCCCCCGAAAAAAAATAGCAACATCGTGTGCTTTCAAGACTTTCATTTTTTTTATCCTCTTTTATTTTTATTTTATTCTCTGAGGTATGGTGTATATTTGAGGAAGTGGGTTAAAAGCAATAATTTTGATGCAAAAGTGAAAATATTTTAGGCAGAGGGAACTTGGAGACAAGGATATAGAGGCAAGGAAGTGTACTACTTGTTTCAGGAAAAGAAAGTAATACATTGTGATTAGCACAGGAAGGGATTAGGTTCAAGGCTATCAATCTGCATAATCCCAAAACTATGTCAATCATGTGAATAGAATCTTCTAAAGTTGTCTGGTGCACCACCTTAGAGACTAAATAGGAGGGCCTGCATGTGTTTGGGTAGAAGGATATTTTTCCCTTTTTATGTTATGTTGGAGAAGATTTGAAGGGCAAAATGACACCAACCTTGCCCATTATTTAAAGGACGAAAGCTTTATACTGTCCTAGACCACCAAAAATATCAACTGGAGATAATGTGTTTATAATCAGTAGGGACATGCTTGAAATATTACTATTGGTGGGAAAGTCAAAATGCCTACAATTTCCATGAGTGTCTTGACTTCAGGTCAAGAGCCAGGTCAGAAAAATAGCTTTTCCAAATATTTAAGTATTTTCAGAATAAAATTCATAGATTTTTAGAATGTGCTCTTTAAAAGCTGAGACATCCCAGTCAAGTGAACATATGAGGCAAAATATCTTTTCAAATTCAGCTTTAGGTAGCAACAGAATAAGAGTTGAGACTCAGGATTTATTATGGCATCTTCCCACTCCACTAAATTGCCACTAAAATAAGCAAAAGAAAATAAACTTTCACACTTTTTTTTTTAGCAGGGATTGTGGTGGTTGACCAATCTTTTCCTCAACGATTTTTCTTCTCTGTTTTCCATTGCCTCAAGTTGATCACAGGTTTGTGCTGGAACCGAGTCCAAACAGGACAAAATACCATGAGAACCTTTGTTGGGATTGCTGCAATCTAGCCAGAGACAGGAAATACTAGAAACCATAAGAGAGAGCTGTTCTGACGAGAATTCCAGCAGAGTTTGGTTCGTACAGTTCCAGCAAGTTCCAAGACAAAAGAAAAATCCTTACATGATCCGCCAACATTTTTAGGATACTCCTCCAAAAAAAATAAAAAATTTACATAATAGAGAGTCCCCACATCTGGAGCCCAACCACTGCCCAATCTCCTCGATTGCCCTTCCCTCTGTATCAGAAAAGGGTCCATGATGAGAATCTGAGTTCTGTAGACTTCTGTGAAGCTGCTTCTGGTTGTGGTTCTGTGGATGATACTGACAGTGAGTGCTTTCCTAGGAGTTTAACATATAAAATATTGAGTTTCATTTTTCTTGTGCTGGATAATATGCCAACATTAATTGATATGATGCTGTCATTCTCTCACCCTGTAAAAGAAAATCACTGTAAGTTCATGGCTTAATCTTTGCTCATAGGAAATGTAATAAAATCCATACATAACTCCAAAAAGAGAGAGGAGAGCATTGTTAATCACTCTGTCAGTGCAAAAAGAAAGCTTTTTGTTTCACAGTTGTTCACTGACCTAAGACAAATTTGAAGAAGTGGTTCAACTCTCATTTATGCTCCCGAGGCCATATTGTTTTGCAGAGAGTGGGATAAATAAAATATTTCCTGAGGAGTGAACACGTGCAGAAAGAGCAGAGTGTGAGGACATGCTGCAGTAAGATAAGCTAACCAGATGTTAGCGCTGATCTTCCCTCGCTAGAATCTGATTGACTCTGGGTTGAATTTCTCCAGCTGTTTGGAAGAGCTACATGGGAAGTTAACTCTTTCCCAAAACTAAATGGGGCCACCTGCAAATTATCCCCTTCATTGCCATTGGGATTTCTATTGTGTGTATTTCTGAATCTTGGATCCCTATTTTTCAATGTCTAAACGTCTCATAAAAAGGGCTATAGATTTATCAGCAACCAGTTTTCTTAAAGAGAGCTCTATAATTTCCAGCAGGATATATGATTTGGAGTGTTAGCAGGCTCCTACTGATCCCATATTTAATATTTAGTTTCGGGATAATTTTACCTGTAGATTGTGCACATTGAATCCAACAAGCTAAAAAAAGGCATACATACATACGCATGTGTATGTTTATGAAAGTGGATGCAAGCTGTGAACAAGTTATAGCAAATGGAAACCATCTATAAAACTGTCCAGTGGAGCAAATGGAACACTCACTAATTAGAATCATTTCTGGAAACTATTGTTTCAGGAAAGTAGCAATTCCAGGAAGCCATGTAGATTTTATTTATTTATGTATTTATTTATGTAGATTTTTATCACTGCAGCCTTGGCTAAAATTAGTATCACGAAGCAAGGACAACAAAATTGCATATTTTAAGTGTGCCTTGAAACTGAGTATTAGCTATAATAAAACACCAGATATCCCAGAATCCAGTGCCAGCCAATCTGGTTAAAAAAAAAAAAAAAAAAAAAACCAGAAATTTGGACCTCTTTAAAGATTAGTTAGCTGAAATTTACCTTTGCATTATCGACAAAATAAGGGGTTTGAGACTAATATGTGAATGCAAATTAAATTGCAGGCCAAGGTTTAAAGAGAACAAACTGGTTTCAAACAGACCCTTAAGCATTTCAGAAACAGCTATTTACATATAAGCAATTAATGCCTGAATTACAAATCATTCTTATCTATTCATGAAAACAAGCTCCCCAAGGACCTCTATTAGACTTAAAAAAAAATCCAGATCTATAAATTGTATACAATAGAAAATAGGAACACATTCCACTGTTCACACTTCACTAATTTAGAATGTCTTTTGACAATCTGAGTGAGAAAGGTTTTGCTTGCTTTTGGAGCAAGAACAATTCAGTGATAACACCGATATTGATCTCTGATATCTTGGGGATTTAGAAATGACCTCTTCAGAGCACAACAGCAAATAATACATACTATTTGTGGACAGAAGAGAGAAACATTTACATGATATAATTTCAGGAATCTGTCTTGTTCCAAATTATATCCCCATTTTTGTATCCAGCATATAATATTTGTGTGACTGGAATCATTTGGATGATGGCAGATAGATAACTTTTAAAGGTCACCTGCACCCCTGTGTATTACAGCACTATTTACAATAGGTAAGCTATGGAAGCAGCCCACATGCCTAAAAATAGATGGCTGGATCAAGAAGATGTGTGATAGATAGACAGACAGACAGACACAATGGAATACTATTCAGCAATCAAAAAGGATAAACTCATGCCATTTAAAGCAACATGGATGGAGCTGGAAGGGTTCATGCTCAGTGAGATAAATCAGAAACAAGAAACAAAAAGAAAAATCTCCAATCATTTCACTTTTAGGAGAAATGTACAGGATCAGGAAGAAATAAAGGAAATTATAATAAAGTAAAAATCAAAATCCAATGTACTCATCTTTTTTTATTTATTCATATAGAGCTAGGGTACAGGCCAGAGATGCGGAGGGTGAGAGGATTCACCAGAAACAGAGCGGGGAGCAGAGCGGGCATAGCTACGAGGTACACTGCTGAGGAGAGCAGCGGGCCGGTCAGGGGAGGTCTGCTGCACCATGTGGTCACCTCCAGGGCAGGTGGGGATCAAACTCATGTGCAAGTGGCCCAAGCCTCCTAGTGCAGTGCTCTAAACCGCTGCGCCACCAGGGAGGGCCCCCCAATGGACTCATTTTTAATGACTGTATCTTTTCAGAGAAGAGAAACCCTTGAGCATAGTTGTACTTACTGGTAGCAGAACTTTGGGGCTCATAACAGAAGTGCATAGGACAGGACATGGTTAAAAAAGGTATGTGAAACATGGGGCATTCCCAGTGCTAAGAGAGCAGATGTAAATGTCAGTAGCATAATGATATTAGGCAGACAGGAAAGATGACAAAAGAAAATGCTAACTACAACTTCTGTATATTTTATACTTGTGCTGAAGGCCAGTCTTGGTTCTGCTAAGTCAGATTAGCTCTGGGAATGATTTTAAGTTTAATCTTTGAAATTTCAAGGCCCTTCCAAGTAGTCAGTCCCTTCCAAGTAGCTTCTGGTTTGTAGTAAGATCTTGAAAATCCTGAGCTCTTGCCTTTAGAAATATGTTCAGTCTTTAGAAGGATTTATCAGTCTTGACCAAACAGAAATAGTCCTTACTTCTGCTTTTAAGTGTCCTCACTTTTATAAGAAAGTTTCCCTAACTTAAATTTCTAACCCAAGCTAGACATTTCTGGGATACTGGGAAATAGTTGACCGCTTTAAATTTCAGATGTTGACACATCAAATATATGAAAAGTCCATGCATTTATATGAACCTACTGAACACTGACACATTGTCCAAGGCTTTCTTTTGATGTTATCAGCCTGTGGTGATGTATCTACTAAGAATCATATGAAAATACACCAAGTAGATGGTTTAAAACATAATTGCCTACCGTCCAGTCATTGTTTCCATTAAAAAAAAAAAAAGGAAATTAAAGTGTCTACTGAAGGTAATTCTAGATTTCTTCAGAGAAGGTGAGAGCCCTGTTTTATTGACCAGTCTCAGTTATGTGTCATACATGTGTGTGGCATTCTGCCAAAACTAGACCATTCCTGTGACTGTCTAGCCCTCATGATTGACCACTGTGTAAATCCAGATTTGCTTCCATTTTCTTTTCTATAAAATGAAACTCTTGTTTTATATCCCTGGGAGACTTTTAATAATTTCTTTGAGAATTGTGATTAGAATTAGAGGCCTTTTAGATATGTGGGGAGGGAAAGTATCCTTTTTTAGAGAACTCTGGCATATCAGGGCATATGCATAAAATCCCGCATCAGTGCCCATTCCACAGAGAATTTTGATACTGCTAACTTAGATTTTAGGAAACTCAATAAAGTGTCTTACGACTAGAGCAAAGACAGGAGTGCAAATGATGCTGCTTACTGGAAGTGCAGGAGATGAATCATATTGTCCCTATAATAAAAAGTCAAGAACTTGTCATGAGGTGAGAAATTTGAAGTGCTAAGATCATTGTTTTAGGATATCAGCCTGAAGTTAGGGGGTATGGTTTTGGGTATGGTTCAATATGATGTCAGTCTTTCTGTCCTCAGATGCTGCATGCCAGCTTGCACATGCTGTGTAAACAGGAACTTGAGGTAGCAACTCTGAAAAGCAAAGTAACTCAGGTTACCAAGTCCCTTGGAACTCAGTAACAAGGCAGAGAGAGGCCTCAGTAACAAACAGCACTGTGATTGCCACCCAAACCCTGGGTTATCCTCAGGCTGATATAGTCTGAGAGACTCAGACATAGATATTGTGCTGTTGTGTCTGAACCCAAACAGAAATACAATACAATTATGTTGTATGCCATTAAGCTACACATTATGGCTGACCTTACCACCTGTCATCGAGAGTGGAGAAAACAAAACACTGTTGTATCTTACACATTCACCATCTGCTTGAAACTTCAACATAGTCTTACTAAGTTTACTACTTGACCTACCTATAGCCCACAGTATTAATAAACTGCTCCTCTGATCTGATTCCTCATGGAGAGGTGCTGAAGTTGAGAATGTCAAGTGCAAGTCAATGGCTGTATCTAAAATATGCCATATGGAGATTTATCTCTGATTTTTTTTTTTCTTTCCCTTTTTGACATTGTGAGCCAAAGCAGACTGAATACTGAAATTCTACCATGGCTATTCCCTTGCACCTCAAGAGTAATAACACCTTTCTCTCTCACCTACTTTCTCTGGCACACTTTGTGGACAGCATGTGATTCTCAAACTTTGAGCCAGTCTTATTGCTGATGATGTAAAGACAATTCCCATAGACTTTAGCAATGAAATTCAACATGAAGGCCAAGGAACTTATTTTTCAAAAGTTGCCAAATTTGCAAACCACTCACACAGTGACCACCAAAAGGAAAAAAGGGAAGTATCAGCCACAAGAAAAAAATAAATAAATAAATGCTCTAATTTACCTTATAGACTCATCAAAGAGTGATTAAAATCAATATACCCATTTTGTAATGAGCATCATTTTTAGCCAAAATAATCTTGCAGTGCTTCTTAGCAGACTTCTTTTCCTTGTCTTTCTCTATTTTGCTTGTATTACTTTGCTCACAATGAAGTTTTATTTGAGAAATCACTGTATATCTTGTTATGTCACTATCTGATTTTGGAAAGGTCTGAATGTATCAATTGAAAAAGACTTAAAGGCCCTCCCTGGTGGCGCAGCGGGTTAAAGCACAGCACTGAGAATCTGAAGCCACCTCCGCATGAGTTCGATTCCCGCCTGCCGCCTGCCCCGGAGGAGACCACATGGCGAGCCAGACCTCTCCTGGCCCGCCCGCTGCTTCCCTCAGCAGTGTACTTCGTAGATCTGCCTGTTCTGCTCCCCACTCTGTCTCTGGTGAAGCCTCTCACCGCCCCTGAGCCTCTGGCCTGTACCCCAGTTCTGTATGAATGAATGAATAAAAATCTTAAAAAATAAAAAAAAAATAAAAAAAATAAAAAAAAAATAAAAAAGACTTAAAGACATTTATGCAAGATTTCTCAAAAACTTTGCAAGTTAATAGTTAAGGCAGGCTAATCACAGATATCAGGTTAACTGAGTCATGAGGAAAGGGTAGCAATATGATGTGAATTCCATATGGGGAGGAGATAACCACCCATTATCACTGAACCAAGAATCAGATTTGCCTTGTCTGATGCTCTGCAGGAAAGTTTAAAGGCAATGTCTTCAGTCACTGTCGTTGTCACTGAAGCAAATGTAATACAAAATGACAGAGCAAACCCAAAGTTTGGCTCCTATCACATGAGTTGGGGGGGGGGGATGCACTAACTGAGAGAAAAATCATTTGGCCAGGATATAAGATAGTATGCTTACCTCTAAGTCTGATCATATTTTTACTGAAAAAATAGAGTTTCCAGTTAAATGTGCACTGTTTACAGTTCTGTAAGATGTGTTGGTTCTATGTCACGTAACTTCTTTTCTGTCAAATGCACTTTAATAATAGTCTTCCCCAAGACTCTGCCCAGGTCTGATGTTCACACTTCCAGCTCATTCATTCACTCATCAGCTATTGACCAAGAACCAGTAATGTGTCAAGCTCATTAAAATATAATTAATTAACAAACAATAAAGTAAAACTCTTTCATGGTCTGGCTAATGATATAGGCACAGAAATATAACTATTAGATTGAACTGTGTGAAATTATTATTCTATTATAAAAATTGGTCACTATTGGTAATGCCATATGGTACAACTTTGTGATATATCTTGTTGAACTCAGTTTAAGCATAGATTTTCTTCACTGTTGCTGGTTTTGTTGCTTTAACATCAGAAATGGGCATTTAAGTTGGAGAGTAGGCTTTGGAGAGTCAGCAAAAATGATAGCTGAGTAGATTTGCTGAAGAGTACTTGGATACAGCAAATCACAAAGATGTATACCCTGCATCTAGGAAACAAATCTGGAATAGATTACATTTAGGAAATTATCCTGAGGAGGCTCTTAGTTGTTGAATCAGAAAAGTAGCTGAAAAAGGAAAGAACATTAGAGAAATGTTGATATCTGAGGAATCAGTAAAGTAGCTGAAAAAGGAAAGAACTTTAGAGAAGTGTTGATATCTGAGGAGGTTTCGTGGAAGCCTACAAAAATCTAATTGACTGCTTGAATTTTTTGTTCTCCCTGGTCCAGAGTCATCCTCTCCTCTATCTGCTCAACTCACACCTTGATCACTGACAAGCAATCTCCATATAGGAGAGAGATAAAGACCTTGAGAACCTTATTGACCACGGGTCCTCTTGTGTGAAGAACTCTGCTGCTTCCTGGAAATGGTGTCATCTAGGTGTAGATTGTGACCTTTTGGATTATTTCCCTTTGGGAAAAACTTCTTACATCTCCTAACTGCCCTGTTCTGCTGATAGTGTTAGTGATTCCAGGCCTATGAGTGCTGACCTTGCCTGGGTTGATTATTTGACTCAGGGTTGCAAAAATATTTTGGCTTTCATTTCCTGACTTTCAAAATTTCTACTCGTAATCCAACTGGCTCCTGCCTATATTAATCAGACCCCAGTCTGTGGTTCTGCTTTGTGTTCTCAGTGAGGAGTCTCAAGTTCTGAAAAAAGCTATTTTGAAGATCTAACCAAGAACATGGGAGACTAAAGCATATTGAGTTAAACTCCAATAAGCCCTTACAGCAACACAAGGTTCTCTTAAATTCATTGAAAGTGTGGTACCACATCACTGTCTGGGAAGCCCTTGATGGCTCAGGCTGCCAATGGTTTCACTTTACAGTCTGTGGCTTACCACACAGACAGTATTATGGGAGAACAGAACAAGATTTCAGCCTAATAATTCATTAAAACTGAAAAAACTTGTGGTTTATGAAGATAAAAGGTTGTATATATACACATGCTTCTGGATATACTTTGCCACTGAATGATGAGAAGGGAAATAAGACAGTTAAGTAGAGTTGTGATCTTCAGGGATAATATAAAAGGCTCCCTGCTTCACAAAGAGATTGGGCTTTTTTGTTATTTATATATTTTTACATTGTTCTTCATTTATGTGCAGGGTTTGATTTCTCCTATAAGGTGTTGTCTCCATAAAATTACTACCACCAAGATACTTGTAAGCCATCACCATAGACTCTTGTGCTCTTGCCTCCCATTTTGATCTCTTTCCCTCCCCCTCGCCTGATGAATGTTTTCAATTTATAGTTTGACTGCTAGTTTTGCCTTTTTTTTTCTTATTCCTCATTTGATTTCCCTATGTTCCTCCTATAAATAAAACCATCCAATACTTTTCTGTTCCTTCTGACTTACTTCACTGTACATAATCCCTTCCAACTCCATTCATGTTGCTGCAACTGACATGTTTATCTTTTTTGATTCATGAGCAATATTCTATTGTGTATATATACCACATCTTATTGATTCAGTCATCTGTTTTTGAACATTTAGGTTATTTTCATATTTAAGCTATTGTAAATAGTGTTGTGATAAACATATTAGTGCAGGTATCCTTTTGAATTAATGATTTTGTGCCCTTTGGGTAGATTCCTAGTTGTTGAATCACTGAGACATGTGGCATTTCCATTTTTAGTAATTTGAGTGTCTTCCACAACATTTTCCATAGTGGTTGGACCAGTTTACACTCCCAACAGCAATGTAAGAGGTTTCCTTTTTCGCCACACCCTTACCAACATTTGTTCTTGTTAGTCTTTTTAATGTGGGCCTTTTTTATTGTTGTGAAGTAGTATCTCAGTGTGGCTTTGATTTGCATTTCCCTGATTATAAGTGATATTGAGCATTTTCTCATGTACCTGTTGACCATCTACATTTCCTCTTTGGAGAAGTGTCTTTTTAGCTCTTCTGCCCACTTTTTGACTGGATTTTTTATTTTGTTTTAGTTGAGCTATGTAAGATCTTTGTAGAACTTTGATATTAGTCTCTTACCAGTTTTGAGGAGTACAGATATTTTCTCCCAGAGGTTGGACTTGTTACATCTAAGTCTATGTAACCTATGACTTGCAATTTTCCAAATGTTAAGTAAACCTTTTGTTATCTAATATCACTAAGGTCATATGACAAATGGGTGTTATTTCTGTACATTTTATGAACCAGAAATTGACCACATTTCTGGGATCATTTTAACTCATTGACTACCACAAGTTTTTATTCACTCCAGAAAGGCCTTTGTCCAGAACCCTAAATGATGATGCATTTTTGAGAAAAATTTGGAGATGTCATTCAGGGCCACCTTTCTTGTATGTTTTACTGCTGTCAAGAAATAATCACTTTCAAGTGCTCAAACACATATGGATACCCTATTCTTACATTTTTAGTAAAGTCTACTAGGAACTTGTTTTCTATAATGACAAGATGCATCCTAAATTTCTCTTAAGATGATATTGATTTTCCTACAAATAATAAGTCCAGCAGCCACAGGAGGACCATAAAACTTGAAGTTGTTGCTTCAGTGAGTGTTACCATGTAATGTCAGTAGCTTTGGTTTTTATTTAATTTTGTGATTAAAGTTTTTATTGATTTCCCTGCAGGGTAGAATATATCAATACGTTTGGTTTCAAAGGAGCATTCAATAACATGAAAACATAAAAGGAATCAACTGTGGAAACCCAGCTTTATTTTAAAATTTAAGAAACTGCCACTGTGAGTCCCCAAGGTATATCTTTGGAACTAATCTTGGATGGGGTCACTCAGTCTTGTGTGTAGAGTTAATCCCTCAGGTAGCAGCTGGTTCATAAGCCTAAAAAGTTTAGTTGAGAAATGCTTAGCTAGTAGTTATTACAGCTAATACTATTTTGCCAGAAGCTGATATGCCAACAAGTATCACATTCCATGTTAACATAAATCATGTGTGTGCCTTTCTCTCACCAAAAATGGAATGATCTGATGATACTCCATGGGTGGAGGCCCCTCAGGCAGGTTCGTATGTGTAACAGGTATTGTTCTCCCAGAGCTATTGTGTCACTGAGAAACACGGGCAAGACTGAGACTAAATCTGTGACCCAGGATGGCCCCTATAATGATTTTTAGAATGTCTACAAAGCTATACAGGAAATGTGTGCTATGCTGCTTTGGGAAAAACAAAGCCCAACACTTTTGAGAGGGCCATAAAATTCTCAAACCTACCACATTCTGTGTGCTATCTTCTTGTACCCTCTTTGGTTTTAGGAGCCACATAGGATGCCTTTTGTTTTGCATGGTAACCATGCAGGAGCACCCCCTTAAGTCAAAACTGCTACTGCTACATAGATAACTGGTTATATGTCCTTTACACAACAGTTGAGACTGTTGCTTTCCAAATGACTTTTTACCTGCTTCTCCTGACAGTGCCAAATTCAGAAGTGTTTTCCTGGCCTTATTCCACTGAAAAGGAAACTAGAATTTGAATAGATGCTGAAGACATGTTTCATGACCTACAATCAGCCAGTGTCAGAGCTAAAAATTAACCCTAATTCTCTTGACTGCTTAGCCACTCTGACATACTGAAGTTGCAGTCATCAATGGGCCTTTTTACCTTATTTGTACTGACAATTAAGTTTGACTGTTTTTTCTGTTTATACCGGTATGGTGGAACTATGGGGGCCTGGTCACTCACCCCTCTGTTCTGTCTCTGCTCACCAAAACCACATGCAGCCTTCTGTCTTTCCAGTAACTGGGGAGCCATTCCTCAGAACAAGGCTTGTTCTTGCACAAAATCAGGCAGGGCATCCTTCCTGCTGGAGAAACAAATACGAGGACAAAGACACAAGCCAGGCAGATTTCACAAGCTCAATAAATAGTCATTTGTCTGAAGTCAAAAAGACAGCAGTTTTGACTCCTCTCTCCTTCCTCCTTAAAAACACATTCCCCTTTGTTTGAAACCCTGTAGCACACAATCCTGAAAGTATAATTGAGTGCACTGCAGCCATGGAAAGAGCCAGGAAATGCAGTAAGATGATTATTCATCAATAAAAACAATATTTAAAAGGAGGCCCTGTCCTCTGGCTTCATGACAGTTACTGCCTGGGCCGCTTCTTCCTGCTTCGGGAAAAACAAAGAGAAAGGAAAACTTTAAGTCAAAGAATAAGGAGGCAGCTCATGTTTGATCTCACTACTAGAAATTAAATCCATATTCAGGTTCACATTTGATCTTTCAGATGGTTCATTTGAACATTTGGGTTACCAGGAGGTTTATTATGAGCAGAGCAGTGTAGCTTCATGACTTCAACTCAGAGAATTTGCCCAGCTCGGTGCAGTGAGTCAGAACCAACTCCAAGAAGGCATCACCTAGTAGGCTAGTCACACGAGCGAGGCCACAGACAAGCCAAACTGAGAAGTGAACTGCCGAGAAATATTTTGCCATTCTGTCAGTTTGAAGTTCCCATATTAATGACTCCTTTGGATTAAAGAATTGTTGATAACTACAGTAAAAGATTAAATGGGAGCTATATCGTCTAAGGTTACTACCGCCCACCAACTCTGACTGCTTGTTCAATAGCTAATCATATTACTTCTCTGCTCCCCACCAAAGATTGCAAAGAATTGATACATAAGGAAAATGCTGAATAAAATGTCTGTAACCTTTGGTTGGAATCGGGGGGTGCTTCACTGTCTGCAGTCTTAAGAAAGTGGGAGAGAAACTGCCAATGCAGAGCAAGGAAGGGGTTTCAGGAACGCCAGGAGAAATGGTTTCAACTGCAAATCTCCAGCTAGGTAAATCTGGATCTCCCTAGCTGGGCCAACCTTGCCCTGTGTCTTATGGCAGTTGTGAAAGTCAGTGCTGTTGGAACCTTTGTGCTTTTTTCAAAATACCCTCAGAACAGGCCAAAGAAAAGGGCAGAAAGTGGTGTTGCTGGGACAACTGCCAAAACAAAGAAACTTGTAGATTTCTGGGGACAAGAGGCCATGTGAAAGGAATTTTCCCTTTCACACATACACACTTATACATACTTTCTCTCACACACCCACCTACACTAAGATGCAACAGGGGATGTATATGTGCATGTGGCTGGCAGACATTTGATTAATTAGCTGAGCAGCATCAGCTTTAAATGAAAACATTTTAAAATGCAGCAGGAGAAGACATGAAATGGGGCACAATCTTAAAATGAGCGCATGAATAGTAAATGGGGAATTAGAGACAGAGCTATTTCGAAAAGCAAATCCAAACCATCTGGAACTGAGGACTGGGAGTCAAGGAAGCTGCAAGCATCTGGGATGCTAAGAGTTTCCTCTTGTGGATGGAAAACAGAGGGGTGTGGTGGGAGGCAGGGGCAAGGGAGAAAAGCCAACCCGTCAACAGGTCTGGCAGCTGAGCCAGATGGCCTCTTACCCAAGGGCTCCTGATGGCAACTGTGGGGTGGCGGGGAGCAGAGAAGCCTGTGGACTCCCCAAAGACAACGAGGACAAACAGACCCGGGGGCTGCTGGCTCCTGGGCCTGCTTCTGGCCTGCAGGTCTGATGCCAAGGTTCCCCCAACAGGAAATGAGTGAGACTCCATGGAGAATAGCTCAGGAATTCTAGAGGAAACCATGACCCTGGCAACAATAGGAAGAAGGGAGGGCGGGGTAGAGGAAGGAGTTTGTTTGCTTAATGTCGATCTATTAAAGGTTCATGATAAACGTTTGCAAAAGTCTTGAAGTGGACACACAGAACTTCAGAGGACCACGGGAGCAGTTTCCTTGAATGTAGCCCAGGGTAACTAGGGTTAGTTAAGCTGAAAGAACCACTCTGATCCCTGCTGCTTAACCATTCTCTCCTTTGAGCAGCCTCCCCGCAAGGGAGACAAAATGCTCGCCATTCATTCATAACTCGGATACACTATTATTTTTTTAGCTAAGGCTGGGCAGTAAGAACTTAATTTTCAATTCTTTATAAAGTTTATTGAATGAGCCCTTAGAGAAGTTACCTCAGTGTCCTCATCTGCAAATTGGACATAGCTAGTTCCTGGAATAGAATAAAAGCAAATAGTACCTCACCCACAGCCATCCTTAATACCACACAAGTACTAGCCATTTCACAGCTCTATTTTTTATTTTGAGTTTATTTTAATTTTAATTTAATTTAATTTAATTTTAGTTTTAATTTAATTTATCTTTGTAGAAATTCATATAGATCTCTGATTATTTCTGTACTGTAAATTTCTAAAAATTGGGGATTGAGTCAAAGAGAGGCACTTTGTGGAGTGTTATGATAGCAGTGCTAGATTATTTCCTGTCCTCATCATACTGACTTCTTTTTCTACTGTCCTTGAAAGGGAACACAAGTACCTTGATGGCAACAGGTCCTGCCACTTACATTCGCCCCATCAGTGCGTAATTACTGTGCACAAGGTATGTTACGGGCTCTTGAGTTGCAGGAATATATAACAACTAAGAGCATTTCCTGGCCTCAGGATACTCAGATCCTTGGGAAAACAGGCAGACAGAAATCCATACAGAGCATACTAATTGCAGCAATAAATCCTATGAAGAAAATTGAGCAAGACAAGGAACTTATAGGGTGATGCTATGTCATATAGGGTTCCATCTAACTAGCATAGATAGGAAACAGCATGAGCCCAGAAAAGAATGAAATGAAACCACTTGAAGATACAAGGAAAACAGCATTCCAAGCAGAAGAAAGAACAGATAAAGGACCTGAGGTTGGCCCTACTCCATAACATAAGCACTGACCAGTAGACTCCTGTAAACAGAAAAAGGTAAAGAAGGTGAGTTTGTGTCTCGGGCAGTGAACAGCAGTGATAGAGAATTTTGTTATTAGTAGGAAGTTGACCCAATCTAAGAAGGTTTCTAATCTTAGATTTGACCCAATCTAAGAAGGTTTCTAATCTTAGATTTGAGCAGGATCACTCAGGTTATTATGTTACCATAGAAGAGACTGGAGTGTCACACAGGAAACAAAACCAGTTAAACAGCTCTCTACTTTTTGCTGATTTGATAAATTCAGTAGAAACATTCTATGTTTAATCTATACTTTTGATTAGATAGTGAAGTTGCATTTTCCATGCTTATTGGACATTTTAATTTAGACATCTATGAGCAGTATACTGAATTTAGTCCTCTCAAGGATCTCCCTGCTCTTCTTCCTTTAGAAGAGTGGAGCCTTTTCAGGACTCACCTTTCACAGGGTCTGAAAAGACAATGCCTGGAAAGTTCCTTCCAGTTTCTAGTCTCCATCTTGGAGACATTTGAGGGGAGTTTTGTGGTTCTATCTGGATTCTCTCACTGTTTTTCAACAGCCTACATTAAACTATGTCCTTTATTAAACTGTGATTGTGCAAATTGAGGGATGGAATGGCTTTGGGTATATTAAGCTGAAAATTCAGGCTGGATAAATATTACTCTGAGACTTACTCTCTTATTATGCTTTTAATCATGCTGTGAATGCTTTTTTCAAGAACTGCTGGCATCTCAGGAACAGAGAATCATTCAGCACCATGCTCTTTAAATGCAAAAACTACTAGATAAACTGAATCTTTAAGATAACTAAAGGAAAGTGTGCATTTGTTATGCAACATCACACAGTTGTTCCATTGGCACACCTTCCTAATGACTTCTTTATGCAAACGTTAATCGCCTTTGTGCTGTTTTCTACTTCTGCTGTTTCCAGTACATTTATTTCAATGAAGATGCTGAAAATCTTCAAAAGAATTGGAAAGACTGCCCTGTTTCTCATGTTTTTGGATGTACATTTATACGAAGAACTTACCTCAACTATGACTGGTGAAATCGGAAAGGAACACCCTCCCTGCCTCAAGTATGCGATTTATACTCCTACAAAAATGCCAAACATATGTAATCCATTTTGGTATTTCAAATTCTTACAGAGATAGTAATTAAATGCATAGAACCAAGGTTTGAATTGAATCTGGTCTTGGAAAAAGCTTAACATTAGGCCCTATTTATATATTTAGTACATTCGTGGGGGTCAGAACGTTCCACTGGTTAATCTCCATAGCGGGGGATGAACAAACTTCCCAATTTGGACTCTGTTTTTGGTTTCCTTTGTGAGGGAGCTTAAGGAAGACACACTGACTTGATTAGAGGTGTGCTTCCAGGATTCCTCATCTTCCTGCCAGGTTTCATTTTGTTCGCAGTTCAGTCAGTGTTGCCTAATAAAACTGCACATTACAGACTTTTCCCTTTATTCCTAAATCTCTGTCTTTCCTAACCTTCACTGATGCAGACAATAGTCTTTGAGAAGGTGAGCACTGTGCTTTGGCTGTTATAATGTCTTCCCTTTTTTTACAATCGATGGTAAGAAATGGCCATGAGGAGTATAAGAGAAAGGAGAAGCCACTCGAGTGTGTTCTGAGTGTGAGCCTCTGCTCTAGAGCTCACACACTAGAGAGTCAGCCCATTATCACTGCCACACAGGAGTTAATTGCCTTAGTACAAAGGGGTCTAAAACTTTTTTCATGCCTGACACCATTTACCTGAGCATGATATTCTCATTAATAATGTCTTTCACTTCTGGGAGGCAGTATAACTCAGAGGTTAAGAGTCAGTTTCCTGACCAAGTGGAGAATAGTTCAGACCCTTCAGACCTACTCAAGTGCATATTGTTCTAAAGCAGCATTTCCACAAATAGTTAAATATATATATATATATGTACACACATATATGCATATATTTCTATATTATATGAACAGACAAATATGGATAAGATACACACACATATATATTTCCTATCCATATCCATATATATCCATTTATATATCCTATCCATATTTATCTTTTATACACACACATGTAAACATATGTGTGTATGTATATAGCCATAGCTATTTACATATCTATATCCTTAACTATTTATATATATAATATGATATATAATATATAACATGCAGATTTATTCACATTTTATGATTTAGCATGCTTGTCATATAGATGATATTGCACCTAATATTTATATTAATATTGGGAAACATTACTGAAAATGTAGCAATTGCACAGGCTTCTTTGTGACACTTGATTCTAATGGTTTGTTTAGGAAAGCATCTACCTTTGACACACAATGAAAGCCATCCAACTTTTCCTATAGTAGATGGGCATTTGTAACACTCTAAAATTCTCTTTAATGCAAACTGTTACCATTAATTGCATATTTATTGGAGATATACCCTCTTATTCAAGCAATAAATTGATTTCAGAGGTGGGAAAGTAAGCAGAGGCTTTATTTCTGCATTCAGTAAGCATGTATGTTTGTTGGACATTGAGGGATCTTCGTTTCAAAAGCCCCTTCCTTGCACTTGTCTAATTGTTTTGGGAATTTGAGAAAGGATGGAAGGAATTTATAAGAATGATCCCTGTTTGTAACAAATGGTATGGCTTTCTAAATTTAAACCAGAGACATTCTCCAGGGGCAGGGAGGGTAACAGGATCAAAACTGGGGTGGAAAGAGCATGGGATTATGGTGATGCCACATAGGTTAATTGGTGGTGGGAAGTCCATGGGGATTACAACTGAGATGAAAAAATGTACAAAGTGAAGAATGGTGAGTGTGCGTATGTGTGTATTTATATAGATAAATATATAGATATAGATAAATAAATAGATGGATAGATAGTTTGGCTTTCTAAATTTCAAAAATGTACTATATCATTCTAATCAGGTGATGCCAAACTATGCTCTCAGGTCAAATATGACCTACCTCCTGCTTTTGTGAATCAAGTTTTATTGGAACACAGTCACATCCTTTATTTAAAGATCCACACCACCCATAAAGTTTAAACTATTTACTAACTGGCCCTTTATGAAAAACATTTGCTGACACCTGCTTTAAACTACTCTTGGTAAAATAAAATAAATATTGACCAAAACAAAAAGGAAACAAAGAATTAGACAAATTACATTTACATTGAGACCTGGAGTGGAGTTAAAAAAAAAATTCAGATATTTAACCATCTATTGTGGTGACTCTTCCACCATCACATATTTCTACATATTTCTTTCTTTCTTTGTTTCTTTTTTTTTTTAAGATGTATTTATTTATTTGTGCAGATAGAACGGGTACATTCTAGAGGTGCGGGGCAGGGAGAGGAGTCACCAGAATCAGAGACAGAGGAGTCACCAGAGACAGAGCAGAACAGGCAGATTGATGAAGTACACTGCTGAGGGGAGCAACGAGCAGGTCAGGAGAGGTCAGCTGCGCCCTGTGAGTCACCTCTCTGGCTGGGATCAAACTTGTGTTGCAGTAGCTGTGGATAGCTTCATAATGTTGCACTTCAACCTGTTGCATTATCAGGGAGGGCCTCACCATCACATATTTCATGGAATACTTTCTTTGTTACTTTTTAATTAATTTACTTTTCATTATTGAGGTAACATTGATTTACAGTACTACAAATGACTCAGGGCAATAGTTAACATCTCCTAAATGTCTATCACCCCACTACATCCACACATAGCTCTTTACTGTATGCCACTGGGGCCCCTCCCCAGTGTGTTTTCACCCCTCCCTCTCTCCACCTATTACCTCAATTCTGCAGTCATATTTCTAGGCTTTGTTATGGTTGAGTTTGTTAGTTCCTATTTTTTTCTATATAGTCCATGCACAAGTTAAATCATCCAATATTTGTCTTTCTCACTCTGACTTACATCACATAACATAACCCCCTTCAGACCCATACATGCTACAAATGGCTAGAATTCATCTTATTATTTTTTTTAAGACTCATTTTATGGCCCTCCCTGGTGGTGCAACGGGTAAAAGCGCAGCACTAAGAAGCTAAAGTCACTTCCGCATGAGTTCGATCCCTGCCTGCCCCGGAGGTGACCACATGGCTTAGCAGACCTCTCCTGACCTGCCCCCTCAGGAGTGGACTTTGTCTATCTGACTGTTCTGCTCCCCACTCTGTCTGGTGAATCCTCTCACCACCCCTGCACCTCTGGCCTGTACCCCAGTTCTGTATGCACAAATAAATAAATAAATCTTTAAAAAAAGATTCATTTTATTTTTTCATGCATACAGAAATGGGGTGCAAGCCAGAGATGCAGGGGCAGTGAGAGGATTCACCAGAGACAGAGCGGGGAGCAGAACTGGCAGACTGACGAAGTACAGTGCTGATGGTAGCAGCGGGCAGGTCAGGAGAGGTCTGCCCCGCCATGTGCATCTCCTCCGGGACCGGGGATCAAACCCACACTGAGGCGGCTGTGGTCAGCTTGTAGTGCTGCATTCTTACCCGTTGCACCACCAAGGAGGGCCCCAATCTTATTATTATTATTATTATTTGTTATAGCTGAGTAGTATTTATTGTGCATTTGTACCACATTTTCTTAATTCACTCATTTGTTGCTCTGCATTTAGGTTGTTTCTCTAACTTAGCTGTTGTAAATAGTACTGCAATAATCAAGGACATGAATAAAATATTCTTTGCGTAAATACTAGGTTGGAATTGTTGGATCATATAGTATATCAATATTTATTATATTGAGGAACCTTTATATTGTTTTCCATAGGGCCAGAATCAGACTCCAGCCCACGGTGTACTAGAGTTGCTGTGGTGGTTTTGATTTACATTTCCCTGACAATAAGTGATGTTGAATGTTTTTCATGGACCTGTAGGCCATTGTATGTATTCTTTGGAGAAGTGTCTATTTTGCTCTTCTGTCCTTTTGTTTGTTAGGGTTATTGGTTTTCATTTTGAATGTTTTTTGTAGATCTTGCATATTAGCCCTCTTGTCATAGGTATGATGTGAAAATATTTTCTCCCATTCTTATTTCATTTGAATGATAGCTTCTTCTATACTCCCATTTGTTTATTATTTTTACTCCACCTCCCAGCTTTGTTGTTGGAATTTGATTTCCAAGGACATCACTGAAGTGAGTGCCATAAAGTGTTTTACCTGTGTTTTCATCCATAATTTTATGG
This sequence comes from Condylura cristata, assembly GCF_000260355.1. Taxonomy (NCBI): domain Eukaryota; kingdom Metazoa; phylum Chordata; class Mammalia; order Eulipotyphla; family Talpidae; genus Condylura; species Condylura cristata. The sequence goes on from NW_004567131.1 coordinate 5,428,703, forward strand.
TTTCTGCTCTTACTTCCAAGTCTTTAACCCATTTTGAGTTAATTTTTGTGTATTGTGAGTTTTATTTTTCCTTATGTCACCATCCAATTTTCCCAAAACATTTGCTGAGAAGACACTTCTATTCCATTGTATAGATTAACTGTCCATATAAATGTGGGTTTATTTCTGTGTTCTTTTGTTTCAATAGAATTGGTATTTGTGTCTACTTTAGTCTAGTACCACACCATTTTACTTATCATGACATATAGTGTAGTTTGAAGTCTGGGAGCATGTTACCTCCAAAACTTTTTTTCACCAAGTTCATTTTGGCTGTTTGAGGACATCTGTGGTTCCATATACATTTTAGTCATGTTTTCTTTATTTCTTTGAAAAATCAAATAGGATTTTAATAGAGATTGCATTCCAGGCAGAAGGAAGGATGTATAAATGATCCTATACAGTAGTATGTGTTTGGTGGACATTGTAACTTTGTTAATTCTTCCAATCCAGGAACAATGAATGTCTCTCCATTTCCCTCTCTCTTCATTTGTTTCTTTTAATAATCTAATTTTCACTGAATACATTTTTAACCTCCATTGTTAGTTTTTTTCCTTAGGTATTTAATACTTTCTGATACTATTGTAAATTGGATTGGTTTCTTAATTTCTTTTTCTCCTAGTTCATATAGTATACAAATAAACTACAGTATAATGATTTTGTAGCTCATAATTTTACTGTATTAATTTATTGCTTGTATTGCTTGTACTAGACTTTTTTTTTTTT
>NW_004567131.1:5429564-5431420 GCF_000260355.1 Condylura cristata
CTTAATGCATTACTATCTTCAATAGTAACACATTTGTAGTTTGCTTTAGACTTTTTTTTTTTTAAGATTTATTTATTTGTGCATACAGAACTGGGATACAGATATATATATATATATATGTATGTATTTTTTTACCTTTTTAGCATTTTCTCCTTTTTATTTCTTAGTGAATCTAGTTAGTGGTTTATCTATTTTGTTGCTATTTTCAACAAAAAAATAACTGTTTTTTGATTTCACTGATTTTTGAGCTACCTTTTTAGCTTGTGTTTCACTTATTTCTATTCTAATGTTAATTAACTTTTCCTTCTACAGATCTTTAGTTTTCTCCTTCTTTTAGTTTCTTAATGTATAATGTTAGATTAATTACTTGGGATCGTACTAGCTCCTTGATCTAGACTTGTATTTCTGTATAATCCCTTCTTGATATACTTTGCTGCATCCCTGATGTTCTGTTGGATTATGTTTTTATTTTAATTTGTCTCTCTGTGCCTTTTTTTTTTTTTTTTACACAGAGAGACAAAGGTTTACTAGAAAAAGGAGACACAGAGAGGCACACAAGGGTAAGATAACCGCCCACTGCCAGAGCAGAGGTTGTGCTGATAGAGTGTTCTGTCTCTAAGTACTTTTAAACTTCTTTTTCATTTTACCTTTAGCAATAGTTACTAAGTTATGAGGTTTTCTGCTACTACATACTAGACAGTTGTCTGACTTTTGGCACTTGATTCCCAGTTTAATACCATTTTCATCAAAGATATTGATAAGATTTTAATCTTTATTAATTTGTTGACATTTGTTTTCTGGCCCAACATGTGGTCAATTCTGGAAAATGTTCGCTTGAGAAAAATATTTACTAAGTTTAATTGGGGGGTATAATGTACTGTAAGTGTCTAGTAGACCCAGCTACTCTAATTCTTTATTTAAGGCTATTGTTTACATATTGATTTTCTGTCTTGTTGATGTGTTCATTGATATAAATAAGGTGTTAAAATCCCCACCTGCTATTGTGTTGTAGCCAGTGTGTGCTTTTAGATTTTATTAATGGTTGTCTTTCAGTGGTCCTTCATTTGGTGTATATATATCGATGAGTGTTATGTTATCCCAGTGTATTGACCCTTTAATCATTGTACAATGTCAATTCCTGTCTCTTGTAGCTGAAAATTTATTATTATCAACATGACTGTCCCTGTCTTTCATTGAGCCCCATTTTTCTGTAGGACTGTTTTTCAACTATTCTTTTGAATCTGTGTTTATATCTAAAGATCCGATTGTCTCATGCAAGAAAGAGAAAATTGGGTTTTGTTTTTGGAGACAACCAATACCTTTGCTTTTTGATGTGTGAGTTCAGACCACTTACATGTAGAATGATTATTGATATATGAGTATTTACTACTGTGTCTTTAGATCTGTTCTATTTATTTTCTTATTCAATTTCTTGTAACTTTTCTTCACTTTTATTTGTAAAGGAAAAAAATGCTCCTTTCAACTTTCATTGGGAAGGTATAGAGTTTGCATAAAAACATTTTCAGTTCCTATTAATCTGGAAATGCTTTTATTTCACTCTCATATCTGAAAGAGAGTCTTTAAGGATACTACCAGCTAAGTATTTTTAGCTGGTAGTTTTTTGACTTTAAATATGTTGAGTATGCCTTTCTACTCTAGCATACCAGTAGCATTTCCTCAGAGAAGTTAGAGGTAAGTCTGATAGGAATCCTTCTATAGGTTAATAGCATTTCCTCCTTTCCCATTACTTTCAATATCCTGTTTTTATCTTGACCTCTCCTACCTTCATTATTAAGTGTCACATTTGTAAGTCTCATAAGTCTCATTACATTTATATAACCAGGGTTTCTTTCTTT
>NW_004567131.1:5431760-5461919 GCF_000260355.1 Condylura cristata
GGTGGGTCAGGAGAGGTCTGCCTCTCCATGTGGTCACCTCTGGGGCAGGCAGGAATCGAACTCATGCGATGCGGCTTTAGATTCTCAGTGCTGTGCTTTAACCCGCTGTGCCACCAAGGAGGGCCCTGCTTTAGACTTTTTAATCTAAATTACTGTTCTCCTAACCTCCTGAATTTTTGTAATTTTTATGTAAAATTTCAATTTCTATCTTTTATTGATTTTTTTTTTTCTGAGCTCATTCACTTGTCTTCTTGGATTGTGCTGCATCTCTGATTAGCTTTTCTGAATTCCCTTATATTAATTGCCATTTTAACTTTCCTTCTATTACTTTGACTTGCATTGCTGGGCTTTCTTTTGTTTCTTTGAGTTTCTTTATTTATAGTAGTTCTGTCTGTCTATTTAATAGGGAAATATAATCTTTTTGTTTTTGGATTCTGGGAAATTGTTCCTACCTTGTTATGTTATTATCTTTCGGAATAATAGTTCCATTTGTTACCTATTTTTAGCTGCCCTTTTTGCTGCAAAGTCTTCACATTTTATTACTTTTAACCATTCAACAGTAATTTAACAGGTTAAACTATTTTACTTTTCCCAGGGGTGGTGCTGTGGATTTGTTTAATTTTCTTTATTTTGGCCTTTGCTGGTTTCTGTACGTACTGGGATTTGTTTTATAGTTACTGAGTCAGTAGGGGAGTGTCTTAGAATGGCCCAGACATTAGTAATGATGAGTTAGAGTTGGCCTGGCTCATATTTGTGAAACCCCCCAATATTCCTTCTATTGAGAATGAGAGAGTTGGCAGTTTTTGTGCTCTCTGTGTGCTTCACAAAGTTAGACTAGTTCCAGAGTTGGGAGTGGAGAGTGAAAGTAAAAATGCTATGCTACTATCTGTACTTGGTGAAGCACACTAGTTCTTCCAGACTTTTCCCTCTTTCAAGGTTTGTGCCTTTACACAGCCTCTGTCCCTGCTTTCCTCCAGCACAGGTGTCCTTGTTGAATTGACAGTCCTGCCACCAGTGTCCTCTACTCCAGACCACAACTGCCAGGTCCCCCTCTCTGCCCATTTCCCCCTCTCTGCCCATCTCCTTTCAATGTAGTGTTAGTCTCCACATTTTTAACCCTGTTGGAGTCTGCATTTGTGTCTGTTATCCAAAAAATAGCCAATCCTACTTCTCTCAATGGGACTATTTCGCAGACCTGTGTCCATCTGACTCATTGCTTCACGAATCATAACAGTGGGGGCCAAGCTCTGCTGTTACCCACTGCTGCCAGCTTCTTGTAGCTGGTGGCTGGGAGCCAGGATTTCACACTGGTGACTAATCTCTGCTGCTATTTGCTGGTGCACAGTGGTTTGTAACTGGACTAGTTTCCCTCTCCTATGGATTTTACCACAGGAGTTATTGGCTTTGTTCTGCTCTATTCTACCTTAGAATAAAAGGAGGTGCCTGAGTTTTCACTTTGCTACCATCTTGTCCTCTGAAGCCATGTCATGGATTGAAAAATGTATCTCCTTAGATCAGTCCATAGTTCTCTGGGTCATTTACTAAAGTAAAGCTTGGGAAGAGCTGTGCAGTCAGGTGACTATGAGCTACCAACTAAACCCCTGTATGGCACACATTTACCAGGGGCCACGATCATGAGCCCTGTGTGGTTCTACTGTTGGTGAAAGCACCATGTTTCTTTTTATTGCCAAATTGAAATTCTAAATTAGCTTTTAATAGGTCACCTCTGTTTTCTGAATACTGCTGCCTTCAGTTCAGTTCAAAGAACTGGTTCTATTTTGTGAAATTGGAAGAGCTCTTTAAAGTATTTTTAAACAAGTAAAGTAAGGAGTTTTCTTTTTTGTTGTTTGTTTTTTTGTTCTTGGTTCTCCCACAGAAACAATCTTTCTAGATTGAACATCCTTTGTGGGCCATAACAGAAGTCTGACCTTGTGAAAACAGAGTGGAGTTTAGACATTCGGATAAAAGTGATGAGACTGAGGTTCTCATCCCATTTCTGTCCTGGTTAGCTGTATGATTGTGGGCTGGTCCACGGCACCTTCAATTTCATATTTATAACTGTTTCTCAACCAGTGTCGCAATTCTATTCCTATCTACCTCACTCAAATTGTGGATAAAATAAGATGGTACTTAAAGTTTCCTGCAGTGACTGAAATGACATGGTGTTTCCTTTAAGTATCAACCATATTGATTTGAGGAGCCATATTAAGAAATTCTACTAAGTATAAAATTAGACAAAAACAATATCATGAATTTGCTTGGTATATACAAAGACCCGTGTGGAAGAGGGATAGATTAGAACAGACAGTACAACAACCTGTCTGAAATTATCCAAGATATAGGTTGGCTCACAAAGGATGACCAATCTACAGAGATTGTTTCTGTGGGAGAACCCAGAACAAAACAAACAAACAAACAAACAAAAAACTCCTTACTCCACTTGTTTAAGAATTCTTCCAATTTCACAAAATAGAACCAGTTCTTTGAACTGAACTGAAGACAGCAGTATTCAGAAAACAGAGGTGATCTACTAAAAGCTAATTTAGAATTTTAATTTGGCAATAAAAAGAATCATGGGCCCTCCCTGGTGGCGCAGCAGGTTAAAGCACAACACTGAGAATCTAAAGCCACTCCAGCATGAGTTCGATCCCTGCCTGCCCTAGAGGTGACCATATGGTGAGGCAGACCTCTCCTGACCCAACCGCTGCTCCCCTCAGCAGTGTACTTCAACAATCTGCCTGTTCTGCTCTCCGCTTTGTCTCTGGTGAATCCTCTCACCACCCCCGCACCTCTGGCCTGTACCCTATCCTGTATGGATAAATAAATAAATCTTTAAAAAAAAAAATCATGGTGTTTCCACCAATAGTAGAGCCCCATAGAAATTATCTGAAATTATCCAGGTTATGGGTTGGGGTCTCCATGGATGCCAGACAATTCATGTGAGTGAATGAGTTTTTCTAGAAGGTCAGTTCTCATGGTATGGAAGAGAGAAGAGGTGGTCCCCTTACAAAAGGAGTCCAGGAAGCAGCAGGCATTATTGAAAAGACTCTGCCTTTTGAGAGAGGATGTGGTTAAATATCAGAACAAAGTGAAGCAAGTAAATCTAGCCAGTACTCCAGTCTCCAGGCAATGCAATCAAGCACAACACAACATAGTGGCAAGGAGGGGAAAGAGAGAAAAGCTGTAATCTGTGAGTCTCTTAGTGCTTGGGACTGTATGATAGCAAAACTAACTCTAAATTCCTTCTTCTGGTGAGTTGAATTCACCAATGTGTTTCTTGATTGGAAAAGCTGGAGTTTTCTTGTCACAGAGACCTGAGCAGAAAACCCTTCACTCAAATAAAATCACTTAGTGGTTGACCCTCTTTAGAAATATCTATTTTTGAATTTTTTCTTTACTCAGAAACATTTTAGCATTCGTGGGAGTTCTTTAATAAAGGTAAATTGCCTGGGAGTTAGCACATTAAACTATTGCTAGTCATTCTTGCTTTAATACAAATTTACTTCATTGGGTTATCTCTTTTTACCACTATAGCCCTGAGGAAATGAATAGAGAACTTATAAAACATCAATGACAAACTTCATGCAGTCACATTTTGTGACCTGTCCTTGGGGGAAAGGCCACTAGTGGGTACGACGACTGTGTCCCAGATAAGCCTATAGCGCGACAGTAATGGCTTTCTACCAGCTGCAGTACAGAAGGAACAGGGCATTTGCCAGAGAAGCAGCTAGCTGCAGTTGCTCTGCCTGGAAGAGACATCTCTCTCTAAGCCTCACAAAGGTTTATTAAGTGCTTGAAAATATCAGGGAAGCAAAATCGCAACAAGCCCTATTCAACAGTTCAGGCTGGTTGCTTCCCATACCATAAGAGCAGATAAAAGCAAAAGAATTCTGGTTCTGTTAGAGCTGGGGTCCCTCTGCAGACATCTGGTAGGTGATGGGGAAACTTTCATTTTTGCTGACAGAGATCATGAGCAAAGGAGGTTCAGGGTGTCAGGTGGGATCACTCAGGAAGCAGCCAACCACTTCCCAGACTCTTATTTTCAGTAAAAGTTTTTGAGTGATAATAACATCTCTCAGTTCTGAGACTTTGAGAATGAATTTGCAACTCCCTAGTGATGGATAAAACACCATCAGAAAGTGTGACAGTCCCCTGCACATCCAGCTCAGTCAGAGGGAAATATATCACACTCACAGAGAAGAAAAATTGCAAAGCAAATCTCCCATAACGTGATGCAGTACTGACCTATGAAAATCATCACCGAATTTCTGTTACCTACAAACAGTTTGTCGTGCTAATTTCCTGCTGAAAGATGTATGTCTGTACTAAACTGACTTCATTAACTCAATTGGTAAAAAATGATTTTGCAATTTGCCTGGGGTTTAAGAGTGTAAGTAATACAATTCATAATGGGCTAATTCCAGTTTTCAGACATTAATACCACAGGGGAATGTAAAGTAGTTGCTTTGGAAAGAGTTCCTATGCCCTCATTTTCTGATAGATAGTGTTGCCCTGTGATTTTAGTGGACCATTCTTCTATTCACCATGAATTAAATTAGGCTCATATCGCCATCCTCATCAAGGTTTCCTCAACAGTGACCCTGCCATTCAGGGTAGATGCTTTTCTGTGGATGGAAATGAGAGGATTCTTTCAAATTTGGGTACACAGAAGGAGTAAGATGCAGGATGTTATTGTACCCCTTATCTTTCCTCTGGTTTCTGATTGTGCATATATCTGTTTCAGAGGTTCATTGAGTGCAGAAGGCCTAGATTTCCTTTACCTTCTGAGAGTGGTTAAGACTGGCCTTTTAAAATTATAGGTCCAGGCCCTCCCTAATGTCCCAGCGGGTTAAAGCACAGGACTAAGAAGCTAAAGCCACTTCAGCATGAGTTCAATCCCCATCTCGGAGGTGACCCATGTGGAGCGGCAGACCTCTCCTGAACTGCCCACTGCTCCCCTCAGCATACTTCGTCAATCTGCCTGTTCTGCTCCCTGCTCTGTCTCTGGTGAATCCTCTCATCACCTCTGCACCTCTGGCCTATATACCCCAGTTTTGTATACATATACAAATAAATTAAAAAAAAAATTATAGGTCCAAACAGGGACAACTTGGAAACTAGGGAGGGGAAAGGAAGAGCTGTATGTTGGCTTTGGGATTAAAAAATAAAAAGAAAGAGATGTGGCCCCACAGTGCCTTCTATAGGTAAGGAGAAGGGAGGTTTGTCAGGGTAGAACTTGTTTATTGTAAAGTCTCACCTTGGTGAGATACAAATAAATCTATTTCTTTTAACAGAACTGTATTCTGTTAAAAATCTCTTTCCTAGGACAGATACCTTATTTCCCAGATACCTTCAGATATTAAAAACCCATCATTTACTATCACTAGCCATGAGGAAAATGTGAGGGAAAAAAATAACACCGTATACTTTGTTAAAGAAAAAGAAACTCTGATATCTGTTAAAATGATAAAAAAGGTTTTATGCCGATTTTGTCTGATCTGTGTGACCACATCGCTCCTTTCATTCTTAAACCAAGAGTCAACATATAATTACTCCTTTCCCTTCTCTAGTTTTCAGTCATCCCTACTTGGGCCTGTAATTTTAAAAGGTCAGTCTGTTAACCATTCTCTGAAAGTACAGATAATATAGGTCTTGTATGATCAAGATTATCACAGATTTTATCATCTCCTGTGATAGGTGTCAGGAATATTGCAATAGAGAAGATAAATTTGAATCAATTAAAAATATAGAAAAGACATCTAGGGATTTAGCACAAATAAGCAGAATGAGGGGGTTAGGAAGAGAAATTACTAGAGGAAAGCTCAAATGTATGGAAATTCTTGCTAAACTGACTTAATAGGTTGCTTGTTGATGGCAGGTCAAGGACTTAAACATCAAAGGTGAGGGATGAGGCATTTGATCAATATCAAGGGGAGAAAGATTCTTGTTGAATTGACATAGAATTCTTGTTACAATTGAACTAGGCAGGTCAGATACAGACAGAGCCTAAAGACAAGTGTTAGTGGAAAGAAGATTCAGAGAAGGCTAAATGAGATTAGGTTGAAGTTTTTGTATCATTAGAATAATTGTTATCCACAAATGGAAGATAACAAGTGTTGATGTGAATGTACAGATATCGATGAAATGTGCTTGTTTTAGGAGTCTAAAGTGGTACAGCCACTTTGGAAAGCATTTTAGCCACCCCTCAAAAGTTAAGTAGAATTACCATCCAATTGATTCAGTAATTCTACTTTTGTTTTTACCCCAAACAACTGAAAGCAGAGACACAAATATTTGTACATTAATATTCATAGCAACATTATTTAGGACATTATTCAATAAAAGGCAGTAATTACCAAAATGTCTACTGAAAGATAAGTGGATTTTTTAAAAAGTGGTATATACATCCAAAGAGATATCATTCAGCCTAACAAGAAATGATGTTCTGATACATGGTCCAAAAAAATGAATGATCCTTTAAAATGTTCTGCTAGATAGGCCAGGCCACAAAAAAGATAAATACTGTATGATTTCACACATGTGACAGGCAAATTCATAGAAAAAGAAAATAGAACAGAAGTTACCAGGGTCTAGGAGAATGAGGGACAAGGAGTACAGTAAGTCTAATGGTGTTAGTATGTTCTTGGCAGCCTTCTGTGATTTTAAGCAAAAAGGAGTTTTACTACCATTGATGTCAATAAATTCATATGGCATGTTATTTTTTTATTTCTGGTCTCAAAAATTTCCATAACAAACCAAAATACTTCTATTATTAAATAATAATTGTATCAATGAATTTATTCATTTTCCAGCCATGCCTGAGGGTGGCCAGAGCCTCTCCTAGCCATTAAGGGCACAAAGTAAAAACCCGTTTTGCACAAGACGCCCTCAGTCACAGGGGACACACTCACCCATCAACACACACACACACTTCAGCTGGGACAACTGAGTGAACCTAGCAGGCACATCTTTCAGATGCGAAAGGAATAGAAATAACAGGAGAATCCTCATGCAGGCATGGGGAGCAAGTGTCAACTCTACACACAGAAAGCCCCAACCAGAAATGAATAGTTTTTCTCATCAATGTTGCAAGGAAATGATATTGAAGCAAATGATATAATTTGAAGACCTGCGTAGTTGTTGAGTGGGTACACAATTTCAATTCAGGATGATAAAACAGTTCTAATGATGGTTACACAACAGAGCAAATGTCCTTAATGACACTGACCTGTATACTTTAAGATATTCAAAACAATACATTTTATGTTATTAATAGTTTACTACAACTACATAAAGTTTTAAATCCATTCAATGTAATATGCCAACCTCAAACTTAATTTAAATGTCAGCATCTCTCCTTCCTTTACGTGCAGATTTGCAGAAGGCTAGGGAAGCAGGGAATGTAGAATTAGATTTCAAGAAGAAGAAGAAAGGAATAGGAGAAAGAAAGCTACCATATATCAAGACTCAGTAGAAACACAACAAGCTATGGCAATGCAGTATAAGTGCACAAATAGGTAGGTTGATGAGAAAAACAGGATGAGTAAGCCAGCAACAGAACCACATGAAGAGGAGACTGGCTATACAGCAAGATGATCCCCCAGAGTCACAGAGAAAGGACAATCTTATTAAATCATTGTAGGCAAATGAATATCCACATTGGAAAAAATAAGTTCTAAGTGGATTCTTTTTTTTTTTTTTTAAAGATTTATTTATTTGTACATACAGAACTGGGGTACAGGCCAGAGGCTCAGGGGCGGTGAGAGGCTTCACCAGAGACAGAATGGGGAGCAGAACAGGCAGATCATCAAAGTACACTGCTGAGGGGAGCAGCGGGCGGGTCAGGAGAGGTCTGCCACGCCATGTGGTCACCTCCCGGGCAGGCGGGAATCGAACTCATGTAGAAGTGGCTTTGGCTTCTCAGTGCATTGCTTTAACCCGCTGCACCACCAGGGAGGGCCCTAAGTGGATTCTTGATGTAAGTATAAACTCCAAAATAGTATAGCTTTTAGAGATGTCACAAGGGGATGTTTTCATGACCTTTAGGCATGGAAATAATGTTTGTGAACTGGAGAGATAAAGCACTAACTAAAAGGGAAAAGATTAGCAACTCATTCATCAAAGGGTACCCTTAAGAGTATAAAAAAAAAAATCACAAAATAGGGGGAAAAAGTAACCATTTCGATTGTAAAATTTTCTAAGATTCATCATGCTTTTTCTTTCAAAGTTAACACCCCAAATAAAATGTTTTAGCGCTTGTGAAAGTAGGCCACTTTGTGCAGCTCATTTATTTCGCCAATGCAATAAAGTACTTCCAAGTGGCTTTTGGAGTATTTTCCTCCTTGAAAGATTCTAGAAGGAGCAAATCAAACCTCAATTTGTGTTTCCTTCCTTTCTTGGGTTTATTTTTTTCATCCAGTCCTATAGAGTAGAATTTGCAGAGGACTTTTAAGTCACTTGGCTGCTGTGAAACACCTTAGAGAGACACCGACATGCATACCGCCTTTGGATTTCAACAAAGAACCTATCAGATTTTTCTCTTTCAAGGTTACCAGGTCTGGAGTCTGTTAGTCAGAAGTGGGAAATTTACTAGTATTTCTTTAATGATGTGACTTTTTTGAATGCTAGTATACCTGATAATTCAGACTATCTAGGTCCTTGTTTTCTTGGTGACTGAGTGAGGGGTCTTCACTGTGCTTTTGTTTTGTTTTTATAAAAAGCAGGCTGCAAAGACCCTTTATTTCTTTCTGCACATCTGCACATGATAAATTATTTCTACTCCCTTTAATCCATTTTTTATTATCCTTCAAAAATATCTCATGTTTTTTGTCCCTGGTGTTGTTGAAAATAAATCCCTGCCAAGACTCAGCTCTATTGTCAGGAGGCCAGTATCATGCTGGATGGCTGTTTCTTTGAGTTAATGAATTAGTAAATTAGCAAGTGGTGAATTAAAATTAGATAATTGCCACAACTTGAAATCTATGTATTCATGAAGCTCCTTAACTGAAAAAAAAAATTATTGTCACTGACACCATCATGACTCAGTGTTCTGGACTTTTCTGTGAGGGTGGGGAGCATGGGTGTCACTGCCAGTGCCTCCATGAATATCGCAGTTACAAGCCCATTCAGTTTTTCAGAAAACATTCTACCTGGAGATAATATATTATTTCATCTTCATGCTAGTGTTTATAATAGTGAACACTGTGATACATCCCCACTTTCCTATAGCTAGTTTTTTACTTTCAAGAACCCTGAGGAATTAAATAGATTTTTGCAATTTTTCTCCATCAAGAAGAAAGTTCTCAATTGCATTGAAAAAAAAATATTGAAAGATAATACAATTCCTTCTCTGGAAACTCTTCAAAACCTTAACTAGTTAAACCTCATACACATCCTGTCACCTTGGTGACATGGTAAAATTACCACTCCATTTTAGAGTATCAGTCCTATAATGGGTAATTACTAAAAAGGATTATTTGGATGGAGGCAGATGGAATATTTTCAAAATGACCAGAAGAATTAAAATGTTCAACTTGACGAGACAGAGGATGGGATAGCAACTCTTCAGGTAGACTGAACACTTCTCTGAGGAAAACTGCTCAGTGTAAGACACCTGATTGGGTAGAGTGGTTCACAAGTCCTTGCATACCATGACATGGGTTGGAATAAGAAAGCAACTCAGATTTCCAGCAAGGAGGACTACAACTGTGTCTGCAGGCAAGGACACTATTTTATCCATGAATTGGACCCAGAACAGGATTCTAGAAACCTTAAGTAGTTATCCTCAAATTTTATTATACAACTAAGCCTCCTGGAAAACTTTCTAAGAATCCAGATTCTAGGTGTACTTCCAGAGACTCTATTTGGGGAAGACAAAGGTTAACCCTAGATATTTGATTTTTTTAACAAACATTCAAGTCTAATATAAATGTTCTAAAGGTGTTGCTGAAACTAAGCAAATATGATTGTGTGAAAAGTTTTAGGACAGGTATATCTATCTCATTCTTGGGTAACTTCTGTCTCTGGTAGTGAACAAGTGTCTCCATCCTGTGTTCTATAAGGGTTAGGTCATCACTGTGCATCAACAAGTCTGACCGAGTGAATTAACAACAAAATATTTGCTCAGATTTCCTAAGCAAATTAATCTGCTAGATGAAATGATGTTGTACACTGAAAAAGTTGCTATAAACAATAATTTCAGTTTAGGTGAAATAATTTAGGTTATCCTTCATTTCTGAGGATAAGGTGTTAGGCTTCAGACCTGATCAAAATCATAGGCCTGATGTGCTCTGAGGCCTGTCCCCAGTGCCTTGCTTGGGGCTTATATTCTGATTTGTAACTCATAAAATGCATATTTGAGAAAGACACAAAGGATATATATATATATATATATATATATATATATATATATATATTTTAAAGGGTGAGCTGAATTTTTTTTAAGATTAATTTATTTATTCATACAGAACTGGGGTACAGGTCAGAGATGCGGAGGATGAGAGGATTCACCAGAGACAGAGTGGGGTATAGAACAGGCAGATCAACGAAGTACACTGCTGAGGGGAGCAGCAGGCCGGTCAGGAGAGGTCTGCCGCACCATGTGGATCTCCTCCGGGGCAGGCGGGGATCAAACTCATGCGGAAGTGGTTTAAGCTTCTTTGTGTTGTGCTTTAACCCACTGTGCCACCAGGGAGGGCCCCACAAAGGATATTTTTTAAAAAGCAATGCAAAATAGTACATATGACACAAAATTTGGATACATTAATATGTAATGTTCTAGCTTCTTTGGCTTATATCGGAAGCCAATAGTGAAACTAAATAGTGGGTGAACTCTGAGTCTATATTCATAGCATGCCAATAAAATACTTATTCATGGTATAAACCAAACCTAAACATTTGAGATACATTTGAATATGGGCACATCTGAAGTGACTATAGTGTGTAGTTATCTCGTTCAATATATACATCTGTGTGGATCAGGCAAGGGTTCAAGTACTCTTTCTGCATATGATACTTAAAAATCTTTTACCTGATTCATGCTTAATCCAAGTTTTTGCTTTTATCTCTGAAAACTGAGATTGGATTATAAAACTAGCTTGTATTATCAGTCTGGGTAACATTATCAGTCTTTAAGGGGACCAGCACATATAAAAATCCACTAGTGACTATGTATAAAAGCACAACTTATATATTCTCTCTTGGAACTATGAAATTGATATTGTTTCTTTTTCTGTATAGATTCTATCTCAGCAATCAAAAACTATTTTCTGTATGACTTGTGGCAAAGTAATCAAACCCTAATTTTTAAAATATCCATGTTGATTTGGTAAATTACAACAAATTCTTTTGCAGAATAAAGTTGAAATTACAAGCTTTTCATTTTAGTGATTTCTTAGCATGCCCCAACGTACTCAATAGATTATAGATTCACTATATATATATATAACAATCTCAGAATTTTCTCTGTGGTCATCCCTACATCCTTCTATATTTATTTTTCAAAAGTGCACAAGATGGGATCAAAAACAGTAGGGGGAGGGAACTGCATCAGACTATGGACATGGGTGACTTGGTGATGGAAAGCCCCCGGGATTACAACTGAGATGGAAAAATGCACAAATTGATGTAAAAATAAACTATTATTATATTATTTTAAAAAGTGCACAAGAGGGGCCCTCCCTGGTGGTGCAGCGGGTTAAAGCAATGCACTGAGAAGCCAAAGCCACTTCCACATGAGTTCGATTCCCGCCTGCCCCGGAGGTGACCACATGGCGTGGCAGACCTCTCCTGACCCGCCCGCTGCTCCCCTCAGCAGTGTACCTCGCCGATCTGCCTGTTCTGCTTCCCACTCTGTCTCTGGTGAATTCTCTCACCCTCCACATCTCTGGCCTGTACCCCAGTTCTGTATGAATAAATAAATCTTTAAAAAAAAAAAGTGCACAAGAAAGGTAGATGGTAAAGGACAGCATAGGTAAAGAAGTCTCTAGTTATTGTAGCAGTAGATATTGCTGGGAGAGAAAACTACTAGGAAACAGGGTTGCCTCCTTCCACTTACTGTCACCTCACAGTACCAGTACCATCATCTTGGAGATGTCATAACTCAGTTCTGCTCCACTCAGTCTGGAACTATCTACCCTGCCAAAGAAATGCTTACCCTTTCCCAAGCATGCCAGGCTGTTTGTTTATATATCTGTAGTGTGGTGTGCATGAGTACCTTCACCTAAAATGTATTTCTCTTTCTGTCCCTTTATGTATACTTATTCAAATTCAGTGCAAGAGTCTTGAACTTGATGAAGCATTTCTTAAATCTGTCTTGACCTCCACATGATCTTTTGTTCCTTGGATCTTATTGTTCATAGACAACCCCTCACCTATGATTGTTTTCCCATAGGTGTTTCTATCTCTGTGACTCTACCATGTCATAAGTGAGTTTAAAAGAAAGACATCTTATTCATTTTTGATTTGTCAGTCTCAAGAATTTTCTTGTGCTTGGTAGATGAGTAACATCTGTTTGATGAATGCATGAATTAATTAATTAAAAGCCAGGTAGATAAAAAAGTCAAACTCTTCTATAGCTTCTACAGGCCAAAAGGAAAAGTACCATGAAATTCAGTAATCTCATGTTCCTTTTATGAAGACCAACTGTGGTTGAGATTATAAAGTTCTACATTCAGGTACATTGTGAACAAAGTTAACTGAATTTTACAGTAGATCCTTGTTAACGGTGATCAAATTTAGGTGAGAAGACAGGAAAGTAGCCCTTAACCTGGGTGAATGACCATAAAATACAAGTGGTACATAATGTGACTTTGAGTCTTTTTAGATTTTGAAGTTCTGTGTTTATGTGTCTTGCACATAATAAATGATAGTACATATTTAGTGTAGAATAAATGAATGAATGAATGAAGGCTTTTATGTTGTTGCATCTCTGAGGGAAAGAAAATTGATTCTGTTCTCAAAACAGTAATAACATTTGAATTAAATTAAGATTCTTCATTTATTTGTATCTTTCATGGGACTCACTAAATCTTCAGATTTCTTAAGAGATTAATGTGACCAGCTATATGAGAGTTTTTTCTATTGGATCACCTCAAATACATATTTATGTTTATCATTTGCATTCCCCTGGGAATAATGTAATGGTGGAAGTCATATTTTTCATTTAATGTTTTTAGGCAGAAAGCAGAAATGTGAATTTAATAGGAGTCTATGTATTTATCAGAGGGAGGAGGATAGGAGAGGATAGTGGTGTGCTTGTGAATGTAATATAGTGTGGATTAAGGTATGAGAAGCTTTTTATCATGGATAGTCTCATTACAGATGTTGCCAGCACCTGTTGTGGATGAACTGCATTAGACAAAAGTCTCCTGAACTCAGTCCTTTTGGGGTTTCTCTTTGCATTATTATTCTAAACTCTGTCTCTCAGAATTTCTCCTTCATAGCTAAGCTTGCCTCTTTGTTGAAATTTGGCAAACAACATCCCAGCTTGGGAACTTTCTCTTCCCTCTGCCTTGCCATGTTCTCCACCCTCTGTTCATTAATTTCTTCCCAGAACTACACCACTGGATTTAATTGAGCACACATTTTGCAAAACAAATATATGTGTGTCTATATTTTGTAATTAAATCTTGAATCTCCTTCCTTTATTTTATCCTTCTACCTTTAATTTCTAATTAAGAAATGTTTTGCATATTGCCACCATAACTCCTGAAAACAAGAAACTTCAAAATAAATGATGAGGTCCCAGATACTATTGAATAAATCCGTTGCAAGCTCTGAATTAAAGACGACCAAATCTTATCATGCAAAAGACTTTTTTTAAGAGGATGAAAATCCAGATTGAAGTTGTTAAACAATTTCTGAGAATGCTCAGGCTCCTGGTCAGCACACTGCATGAAAGTCCAGGCAGTGGGCCAGGCATAGTTCTTGCCTTGCGGGACTCTTGTAGGATATGCTTGAGGGAAATCTATGAAGCATTTGCTGTCTCTGAGGCTTGCTGCCGGAGGTCGCTTTAAGTACATAGACTCGAGCTGAAACTGTTGTCTTGTATGTATTCCAGCAAAACTTGTTCCTCCCAAACACAGCTCAAGCATCTCTGCTTTCTTGCTCTCCTGCTTTCCTCCACTCCCAGCTATTACCACCTCAGCCACTGTGAAACTCTCGTGGTTTCAGTCAGTGTAACTCTAAACAGGTTCCCTGCCATGTCCTAACCACCGGACCTGGAGAAGGTCATTCTCTACCACTCCTCTGCCCGCCTTACTCTTCATTTGGCTGCAGTCTTTGGTTTTCTTCTACAACACTAATAAAAGGAGAAATATATCTTAAAAAATGATGATTAATTCAAAGTCATTCAACGTCAAATACTAACATCTCACTTTCTAATCATGAACTTCTATCCTTCCCACTTTCTCCCTCACCTGTACTCTGTTTGAATATATACTCTCCCCCTACTTTTCCAGATCATCTTAGCTGTTTTTGCTAACCTGTCTCAGTTTTCCTTCCTGTAATAAGCCTAGATGCTAGTAACTAACTCTCATACCACTTCTCACCATCATTCTCGATTCTTTCCATAATATCTCCCCTGCCCCAGACTGAAAAATTGCCAAATCAATGATTTACCTCTCCTTCTGCTACATTCAGGAGGAAATGCATAGTAGATCCATGTTTCTGTAATTCCATCTTCTACCCGAGTCAGGTAATCCCTCTGTTGAATTGTGATTAATCCATTTCCCAATTTCTTATGAAGTTCACTTAAGCACTAACCTCCATTTATACTCTTTCCATAATGCCTTCCCCATCGATCCCAGGTGATGACTTTATTTCCCGTTTCATATAGGAAAATAGCTGATGGCAACAGCATTACTTCCTGCTTCCCAGGAGAACACATTTATTAGCGTCCACTTCCCCTCCATCCTTCCAACTTCACTGGACAAATTGCTCTGATCCAGCTCCTTCAGTTTCCTAAGCAAGAGGCTGCCTGCTCCACAGTCTGTATTTCAACCAACTTTTCTTTCCCTTCTCCCTCAGACAACATCAGTTGCTTTCTCTATTTCCTTGCACAGCTACTATTCTTGAACACAGGCTACTATTCTTCACTAAGTCATGTTCCACAAACTGTTCATCTCCTGGCCTTGGGTTTCTCCTGAATATCATGTCTCCATTGAAAAATGTTCTAAACTAAGTTACCAGAAGCATTTGAGTTGCTAAACCCTGTATTAAATACTTGGTTTTGAGTTTGCATAACCATTCGAGTAGCTGCTGGGTACCTACTATATGCTGCTTTTTGCCTTTCACTTCCACCCTTCCTTCTGTAGCTGGAAACAACTGTACCAGTTGCTTCACTGGACTTCCTTGTCCTCTGGCTACCAGTTGGACTGACCAGTGGGTAGAGGAAGGAGAGGGGAAGAGGAGTCAGGGCATGCCCAGATTCACCTGCTGCCCTTGGCAGACCTCAGCTACTCTTGAGGGGTTCTCTTCTCTTCAAACAGCTGTCCTCTTGTCTCCTCCTCCTTCTCCTCCTCCCCTATGGCCCTACCCCCCTTTTCCTCTCTTGCTCTGCTCCAGTAATTTCAGTAGCCATTCTCTCTCCTCAGCTCTACACGCCTAGAAATGGTGACCTGACTCTCTGTTACCTGTCCCTGGGTCTTCCATTATTACTTTTGTGTTCTCAACATCAGTCCACAATTTTATAGATACTTTACTAAAATCTCTTTATTTTGCCAATTTCACAGGTACCATCTCTCTCCCACTAGGACCATGACTTACATAAGGTAATTTAACTCCCAACCACTCAATTCCTGCTTGGTCTTATGATGTTGTCTCTCATTCCTTATCTCACACCCTAGCTCTGTCCATCATCTTCCTTTGGGTGGCAGCTGAGTGTGGTATTTATGGATGTAGACACAGGAGCAAGGTTGTAGACATGGCTGTACTAGGCTTGAAATGTGTAAGTTTGGGAAATTCCATAAATGTTTTATGTCTCTGTCTTCTCATATAAATGCTGGATGTGGTGCTCCCCTACTACAGGGTACTGTCACAAACATAGAAGGGGTTCAAATATGTAAAGCACTAGAACACTGCCTGGTGTACAGTAAACAAACATACATGCTAGTGTAGTAATAAAGATGGCTGATCCCTCTTTTCCCTCCCTTCCAACCTTTTGCTCTTCCTTCCAGAGTTCTACCTGGCTACTTTTCTGTACTTCTTGAACATGTGACTGGGATGATCTAAAACTATTGTGAAGATAATTCACCTAGATTGCCCACATGGGCACCACTGCCTATATCACTGTCATCAGGTTCATATGTAAGCCTCCACAGGCTCTGTGCTAGGTGACTCACCTCTCTAGACATCCATTTCCTTTTGTGTAACATGAGAATTATGGTAGGACCTACAAGATAAAAGCTTTTTGCATAAATTTGATGATCTAATAAAAGTCCTTATCAGCTAGGTAGTAGGATTATCCCCAAGTTATAGAAGAGGTGAGGAGGCATGGGGAGTCACAGTCCCTGCCCACATCACAGAATGGGACTACAATGGCATTAAAATCCAAATTGACCAACTCCAGTCTCATGTCAGTGGCAAGGGATAATTTAGCTAGAGTCTAGTTCTTATAGGCAGGAAAAACACCTAGAAACAGTAAATATATGAATTTTTGAAACCAGTACCGTGATTTCCTAAAAAAGCTAGTAAGCACATTTTCATGGCTCACTGAGAAGTACCTAGGCAGCACCCAGGCGCACCAAGCTTTCACTACTACTCTGTTGGCATAGATTAGAAATCAAACTTGACAGACAGCAACAATGTTTCATCATTTTCAAACCCACTGAAAGGAGAAGAGTAACTGAACTGGCTAGCCTTAATCTCTCCTTTAGACATCAAATCACACTGACTTCAGAGGAGGTAACTGTTGAACTGGAGTTAAGGGAAACCCAATCCAGGAGCTTTAGATTTGATGAACATAAATACTGGCAAGAAATGGAGTCTTGGAAATTGGTCTGAGTAATATGCAGTACTTTTTAGCAATATATATGATTAAGTTTTCCATGTAAAGTGTGATTTTCTTTTATCTCTCCTTAAACAATGTTTTTAATTAGGACCCGTGTTTTCTTTTACTTCTTTATTAGGGAAGCTTCACACTAAGCCTGACATTAGAATGTTCTTAGAAATAAACAGTTTCCATAAAAGCAAAATTTCTTCATAAAATCATTACTATTATGTTGTGTGGGAAATGGAATAGCACCTCTGGGAATTTAATGCTGTCAAGAGTCTATTTCAGTAATATGTGATGCTCTCCAGTAAGATTAGCCCTGTCTCCATTTGCTGCTACTTTGCAAGGAAAGAGGAGAGAATCAAACCCTTGTCACTGATTAAAATCAAAAGCATTTTCTTGCATGAGTAGATAAATTATCTTTTAAAAATTGAGCATTTTTGCTTTTTTTTTTACCATTAGAATCCCCTAGTGCCCCTGTTGGTTGAAAACTGTGGTAAAAATTCACCAAAATGGCAGAGAGATCCCTGTAAAATGAAGATGTTCCTACCCTGTAATTCCAGTTTTCCTTTCTTTTCTTTTGCTTGAGAATTTGGAAGACTGAAAAGAAAAATTGTCAAAATGAAAAACCCTTCCATCCTTCATAAATTCAAGGCCCTGGTGTTATGTAGAATTCCTTAGTTCACAACCTTCCAGAAAACTGAGCCTCAAAAAAGCCCACAATTCTCGACATGGCCAGGACTGGGGCTTCTGTCCCTCAAGACTAAAGCAGAACCCCCTCCCACCTCCCTCAATGATTCATATGTGATATAGCATTGGAGTATGAATATAAGTGTTTTAATATGAAAAGGATTGATTTTTGCCACTGACATGGGATTCTAATGATTGGAAATGATATATTGATTTTTTTTTTAATTAAAGCCATCTTCCCAGTCATAATGGAAGGTCTCGCCCTTTGTGAAATTTATATCCATAGTCTTTGGGTGATGCCTGCAATTATAACTCCCAATGGCTAGCACCACATTTGGGAAGGGGAAAAAAAACTAATATGAGAGAAATTATTCTCACCCCCTTCTTGGTAACGGGCTTTTAGTGTTGGTCAAAGGTGGCTGATGGAAGCCTGGATGAATGTAGAAGTGTCTCCACCCTAAACACAACCCCAGATGAACAAATTCCTCAGGGGTTCAAGGCTACATTTAATTCATGTTCTCAGAATTCCTTTTATCCTTATCCTGATCCTTGGAGCATCTGGAGAAGGCAATAAACACATTTCACTTTGAGAAAATGTTTTAAATTTAGTTGGTTTGGCAATGTGTCTGCTCCCATCAACTACCTCAGTCAATCACTACCACTGGTATCTCATCCTCACACTCTGCCAACCAATCTAGCCTGACCGAGCTAGCTTGAGGCAAATCATGAAATTCATGAGGCCCACTTTCACTCCCTGCTGTTCGCCCGTGCCCATCTCTACCCCACCTGGTCTTTGCTCACCCATCAGGATCACATCTGCTTGGAATCTACCAGGACATTAGAAATGATCCGAATCAAGTCTTCTGTTTTACACTTGAAGACATTGAGGTCAGAAAGGTTAAGACTCACATAGTGAAAAATAGGAGGGCTTTCTTAAAGTACACTAAAGAACAAGCGTAGCAGGTCTGCAACCAGATTTCTTCTTCATCTCGAGGCTTAGCAATTGCAAGTGACTGAAAACATAGGTTCACCAACTAGCATGTTACCTCAATCACAGTTTCCAAGACAGACAAGATGCAAGAGTAGTACTGAGAGAGTCCCTTACTGAAATCTTAGAATGAAATCACTCGTCAGATATTCATTCCTTGGTGTGCCTGATTTATTTCATATCTTTACTTGGTTTGAGATAAAGTTGATACAGTGCTGGGCCTTTGGACTAAATTGACAAGGATGATCTTGATGCTGACTCCCCCCAGGTGAGGTAAGCCTCCAGCTCTGTGTGAAGGGGTGAGGCCTAGGCCAGGGCTCTGGGGTGGGGCCTGAGGCAGGGCCTGGGGCAAGCAGTAAGCCTGCAGTCTTCTCAGCAACTCAGGTCAACTCTGAGTTTCCTGAGAATAAACTTGCTGTGCCTCACTTAGAGATCAGTCAGGCAAACAGCTGAGCCAATGAAGCTCTTCAAAGATTTGGTTTATTTATGGTGGTGTCATACATATCCTCCAGGATCACTGGACAGTGGTTAACAGCTCAAGACGCTTTCTAAATGCAGACTCAGTAAGTCTCTAGTGTTTACTGTCCTCCTCTCCCTCCCATGACTTCACTTTTTGCCCACTGTACAAATTCCCTGCAAACTTCCCTCCAGTTCCTCTTTTCAAAAAATGTCAAGACTCTACAGATCCTTCCTCTTTGTAATTACTGAGTCTCTATATGTCTTGTTGACTGGCCATTTTTTTTTTTTTTTTCTGACAAAAAGGTGTTTGTCTAATCTGACTTGCTCAATAAATTTTATCTCCACAACAAATGATAAGAAATACACATAGTACCTCTACAAAGGCCCATTTCTCACCCATGTTATTAAAGCAGTAATAGTTCCCTCCCTTGGAAACTTGTTCTTCAGAGCCCTACCACCCTTCCTTCCCCATATGCCACACCACACATATTTTCACACAGATTTGATCTACTTATGAAAAAGCTCACGCCTGTGCTTTCACTGTGTTCTTCCCCTTTCTCAGCAATTGCCCTACCACATACATCTACAACATTCTAACGTACTGGTCCACTGTCTGCAGCTTACACTGCAATATTGAACTGATCTCTTAAAATGCTAAAACATCACTTCTCTACTTCTTAGACCTAGTATGCGTTGATTATACAATGGCTTATGGGACATTTTCCTAAAGAGATGTGATGCCTCTTCTATATTGTGTCTCTGCTACAGATATTCTTGGGAGTTGGTATGTCCAGCTGTCGATTTTTCTGGAACCTATTAAATGGGGGAAGTTGTTCTCTCCCTTTAACTGCTAAAGTCTTTGTAGTTGAATTCTGTGAACAAGTTATCAGCAACATTATTTTTAAATGCAATTTGATAGCCAGCACTGCTCTGTAAAAGAATTCAGAGAATGTGGGGAGAGTCTTTAGATTATTCTGGATTATAAACTGATAGGCAAATCCCCTCAAGAATTTGAAGTTCCCTTGAGCTGTTGCCAGTGCTGATCCAAGATGGGATAGTAATGAACTCATAGGCAGCAGTAATTAATGTTTCTTATATTTGTGAAGACAACACCTGATGATAATCATCTTCTTTTAATATACAATGATGACTATGTACTCTTTGGATCCCACTGATCCATTCATAGCTTTTCAACTATCTAAGGTTTTTTTGTAAAAAATATTTAAAATGTGGGGAAACTAGATACAACTTCCAAAATTGAGAGCAGCATTTTTAAGTGGTCACCACTGTGAAAAGTGTCTAATGAGAAATTGGATTTCCTCTCAATTAAAAAAAAAAAAGTGCTCATGCAGAGGGGTGTGTTAGGCTAAAATATGGGAGGGGAAACTGTTTTTGTATCTTCTGATCATGGTGATCTCTATAGAAAGTCACTGCCCAGGAGTAACAAAAGCTACCCCTTTGTGCCTACTGTCTTCTTGCCAAAGACTGTAAGTAATCTGTTGATGCGAAGACTCTAGTAGTAACTGATCATCTGAAAATGGTCTATATTAATGGTTCAGGCAAGCTAATCAAGTGGACACCTTCACTCACAGGAGTGGCAGATACCCCAGGCTGACACAAAATAATGGAGCACACACTTTGAAAGTGCAATTCCTTTGATTAGGTTTAAATTACTGAGTTAATGTATTTGCTAAATTCATGACCATCTTCCTAGTAGAACCCTGAGTTTCTGAATTGAAAATAGTGCTGTCAGGCACCAAGATTTTGATAACCTGTGATTGTGGGAGCTGGGGGAAAACTTGTTTCTGTGTAAATAGACTAGAGGAGGTAAACAAAAAGCAATAGTTTATAGAGAAACAAGTGGCAACATATATTGTGATTTTTCCTAAGGGAAGACCTAATATTGAGAAAGACTTCTTCCTAAGGCAAAACCTAATATTGAGAAGTGATTTCAAAGAATAATGTATTGATGTCCTGAAATTCTGGATTCAAGTCCAGGCTTTAGATATTAGAATCTCAGTGTCTTTGTCTGAAAAGTAACAAACCTGTAATAGGTGATCATAGTTTCAGTGGGCAGATTTTTCTCAGTGACAGGAATCAAGGAGGCATGCTTTGGAACACTTCAGTTCTTTATAAATTCACAAATCTATGGAGCTGCAGTATGAAACATTCTGAGTAGCAAGGAACCATTTACTTAGAAACAGTGAGGGATATTAGCTACTGTGTCATTCTTTTGGGGCAGAAACAAGCCTTGACAGGGAGTGACAGGATCAGATGTTTTATTTTTCCATTGAATGTTTTTGTATTTTAGTCATTCTAAAAGTAGGCTTCTCCCAAAAAGGTAGTTGCCTACAAAAGACATCTTATTTAAATATAGCAAGACATTGAATAACAATTTAGTGATTAAAATTTGGCAGTAGTTTCTCTTCAGCTTCTGGTAGGCTAATGTTGAAGTGAGTCCCTTCTGTTTGCCAGGCTGGAGCAGGAACAGGCAAGAAACCAGGAAAAATGTCCCAAACATACAAAACCACTCCAGGCTCACCTCCTTTCTACATCCCTTGAGAATATAACCACGGCATTCTAAAAAATTTTAAAAGGAAGAATGATAACTCCATTCCATGTATGTCCCATTTTAATTGGCATCTTTTCTGCAAAAAAGATTGAAGAACCTTGAAAAGCAATGGTCTTGGAAACTCTGTTTTCTCATTCTTAAATTTGTTGTGATTATCAAAGCCAAATATGTAAAAATAATGCCTTTGGGGTATGGCAATACTAGTGTTGCCAGTGTAGCAAAGGTCTTAGCTTAGAAGTACACACACTCCTTCCTGCCCAGGACAACAACAATCGAGTTTAAGACTAAGAAAATGGTCTTCAAAGTGATGGCAGAGAGCTTTTGTTTAAACTGGGATTGATGAATTCAATTTGAAAGGTATTGGCATTATGGTTCTCTTTATCCTTTGAACTAATACTTCAGTCATTTGCCAGCCTCACCTCTGCTATTATTTGTAATTCTTTTCTGTACTTGGAATTTCCATCCCCAACTGGTTGACCATTTTTGTGAGTGCTGAGTATTCCAGGCCATACTATCACATCCAGAGGAATGTTTCTGTCTTACCCTGCTCTCACTCCTTAAGCCATGTTAGAGCCTTTGCTGGCAAACACTCAATACATGCTTGGTGATCACCTATCAGCAAAACTTGCCGAGCTTATTATCTTTCTCTAGACTAGAAGTGCTGAGGTGTCAGGCACTTGACTAGGACCAGTCTAGTTGAAGCTTCCATTGATCCAAAGTGAAATGTGAACAATGATGGCATTATAGATAGCTCTTTATTAGACTGACTTTATGATGAGGAATAGTTTAGTCTAAAATTTTGTCTTGCTTCTGCTTTGCTATGGAAATAACCTCTTTTATCAAGAAAATGGTGATAGTAAATGGCAGTTTCTACACATGCTACTGAATATTCTTATTTGAAAAAATAAAAATCTCAGCAATCAGACCATTTACTCCCATCTCCCTTCTTTTTTCTTACATATCATGAGCTCACAATACTAAAAAGTCTTGGGGTCCTGGATTAAAACTTGAGGGCATAACTCTCAAGTTTTGTTTGATTAGCCATATTATATTGCATTCATTCTCTAGTTGCTCTTGGAATTCTGCCTCTGCCATACTGAGGAGTCTAGGAGGGTTGGATGAATGATGAGACGTGTGCCCCAGTCAGTCCTGTCACCCCCATCAAAGTCCATGCCAAACACCAACCATGCAAATGAGGCATTGGGACTAGCCAGCTCTTGCTAGTTGATCAAGTGAGCAAAGACATATGAATGAACCTATTAGAGACCACCACACCAACTCAAGAACTACTCTGTAGAAAACAAGCTAAATAAGCAGTGGTTGTTTTGAGCCATTATGCTTTGGGTGGTTTTTTATGCAAAGTATCTTGATAACTGATAAGTGACATAGTGCCAAGTCTTCAAAAGCTTGTGAAGAATATCAGAGCTGACCTGGACACAAGTTATAACACAATCCATTGGCTAAAAGTGATTTTGACTCTACGGTCTGAGTGTTCTTTAAGTCTTAGTTTCTCTCTTTCTCATAACAGACACCAGTAAAAGCCTGGCTTTTAGAGTTCACATGTTAAACACCCTTTGAGCAAATCCACTGCCTGTGATCAGGGTCAACTTAGTGAATATGATTTGAAGCTTATAAGAAAGACTTCCTCTCTTCACACATCTCCTTGGTTAAAACTTGAAATTTCAGCATCAGCTATTTGTTCTTAGAGCTGAAGTTGTACTCCCCATGAGGTCTTAAAAAAATGCAAGCATTCCTAGCTTGGTGAACACACTGTGCCCTGTTTCTTTGAATATACATTGCAGATAACTAGTCATCCGCAGGGTCAAATTGAAGTGAGCGCAAACAGCATTAAAGGAGGAAGTGTGTCAAGGGAAGTCAAGACCCCATTGGCCAAACAGGTGTACCCACTGCACTTCCCACTGTTGTGGAGTCAGCTCTGCTTCTGAGGTGAACCCCAGCTGAGGTTGAATTGCCTACTCTCCTCCGAGGAGAGGAGAAATGGAATCTACTTTTGGACTGTTGCTCTGAGGGTGGGAATTGTCTGAAGTAAGTGAAAAAAGACCCATCACCTCCAAGTATTAGGATTTCTCTTGGAGGGTCTCCTCTGTTTTTTGTACCCCCAAAACCGTTTTTTCAGTACTTTAGTTGGCTATCCTCTGTGGCTACATGTTTCATTTTCACACCCTAAGTGCCCCTCTAGTTTTTTCCTCAAACATTTTGGTTGTGAATTGATGTAGCTAAAAGCCAGTAAGGGTCAGGCCATGGGGATGCATGGCTGGCAGCGGCCAGATTCCGCCTTTGTGAGCATTATGTGAGTTTAATGAGTTGAAACTCATAAGTATAATTAGCATGAGGCTTAAGATAGTACTCTTTGTATAACTGAATTTAATTTACAGCTTTAACAATTACACTTACATGTTCAACTAAATGTTTGCCTTTGTTGGTTTAAAAGTCTCCATCCATATTATCTAGCAAACTTTGGCAAGGCCAATCATCACTGATAAGGAGCTGAATTTTGAGACATCTTTTTTGCTCGAATCAGAGTTTATAAAATACAATCTCTGGAAATTACCTACAAGTCTTTAGGCTTTCTGATGTAAAACACTCACCAGTTTTCTAAATGTGTGGCCTTAAGACTTAAGAGAATGTTATTCTGTTTCTTAATGCAACAACCTGAAATCTCCTAGCATGAAAATTGCTGGGCATAACTAAACTGCTGACTGTTCTGAACAGGGAAGTTGGGTTTTGTTTTAAGATTTCAAGTGACATTTCTAAGTGAGTTTGCATTGAGGCCATCTCGGCAATATAGAGTATCTTGTCTTATGCCACCCTTGAATTGCAGGCATAATAAACTTGAAGTACAGGTAAGAGACAGTATAATTCCATACCACATTCTCTAGGGCACCCCCAGACACAGATAAAACTAATTTCCCTTTCCCCATGCCTTCTTTAGTAAGCTAAAGCAGAACATGAACAAGACAAAGTTTGCAAGGCTGCAGTTTTTCTCTTCCAGGCATTTGGAACAGACTTTAAAGACCCATGATCTTAATTTCTAGTCTCATAAGTCAAACCTGGAGAAAACCCAAGTCTTGGCTCAGTGCAATGGTTAACATCAGGTTTCAGCAGAGCCTACTGTGCTGAGACTTCTGTTTGTCTACCTTGTATCACTGTTACTCAAAATAGAATAAAGTACAGTTAGTCTCTCTCTCCAGAAAAATAAGCCATAGTTCCAGTGTTGAATCACATTATTACTTAAATTGGTGCAATATTAAAATAGTTAGAACCTTCTTAAAAGAACAGAAATAGGTCTGTAAATAACATAGAGACTATCCATAATGCGAATGACATTTAAATTTCATGACTTTAAAGAGATGCTCAATTTTGTTTTGCAGAAATCACATAGGTAGGGACCATTATAGCCAGGGGCTTTTCAGTCTGCCCTGTTCAGGCTGCCTGGGGTGTTTGTGATGTCTGGCTTCACTTCACTTTTCTGTGTCAGGACCAAAGAGAATTTTTGTTCAGGAGCACACTGAGCCATTGAACCGTCATGATGTGATCATGTATATACCAAATCTCCCTGTCTTCCTCCACCAACCCAAGCCAATTAGTGTCATGCTGCCTTAGCAGACAGTTGTCCATTCTACCTTAGTAGACAGTAAGAATAGCAAGTAGAAGTTGTTGGTTACCCAGGCAAGGGGAACACTTCCCTGGAAGGGAGCCCTACTTTTGTGAATAAGCTCCAGGCTCCAGGGTCTGGGCGCTCCTTGGCTCCTTGAAATATTCAAATGACTGAGGGGTTTGGTTGGCATGATGGTGTAACAGGGTGGTCCCCTGGAAAGGGGAAGTTCCAGGTTCCCTGCCCCACCCAGAAGGAGTATGGAGCTGAGCAGAGAAGAGAGGAATCTGGAGAGGGACTAAAGTGGAAAGAAGCAGGATGGAGAGCTAGAAGGAGACATGAGGCAGATACATGGAGCAGAGAGACATGTGAAGAAGTGGCTCTTGTTTCTTGGTTCTGGACTAGTTGAAACAGATATGGGTGAGAGACCCGTGGGGAAGTTAACTATGGCAGCGTTTATCTTGCTGTTGATTTTGCTTTTTTCCTCCCAGACTTTATAGCCATTTCTGACCCTTTTCTATGGGTCCCTTCCAGAAGGGGCTTTAGACTTGTGGTAGGTTTTCAGGCCTTGCTTCAAGCCAATCCCTTTTGGGTGGACTTTTACCCACAAGGAGATGGGTAACTTTGGGCGCTTGATTTAGAAACTATATTCTTTGTCTTTTCTGTATTGCACACTAATTGTATTAAAGTTCCTTTCTATTAAAGGTCTTATATGTTTTGTCTTGATGTGGCAGATGGCAGAACCTATTTGGGGGCAGATTTGGGGATTTAAGGGTGCCCTTCTCTCTGCACTCTAACCATAGGAGACATGCTTGCTTTTAGCCCACTGTTTCAAAGAAGTCCATACTCTCCCATGAGGGCAGAGAGCAGACAGTAGTATCAAGAATAACTTCTCTTTGCTAGAAATGACAACTGCTTTACGTCTTCAGGGTTCCTATTGTCTGTGGTCCTCTAAAAAAGCTGGTGTTCACTGACCCCCACTTCAGAGACTTCAGAGAACAGAGACTTCATCCTTCTGGAGAGTCAATGCTACTTTTAAAACAAGGCTGGTCCTTTCTCCTGCTACTTGGAAATATGTGTCCCATCTATGTCCATAATTATTTGCTTTTTCTGTTACAAATACTACTAACTCCCTGACCATGATCTTTCTATCATGAACTCTGGAATTGATTCTTAGTCTTCACCTCTAATCCTGTCAGCAACTTTAATGATGTCAACATTTGTGTTGCTAGTTTAGAAACTAAGCCTCATGGCTCTTAGACTCCTTCAGACTCAGTGACCTTTTACCATCCCTTTTTCTCCAGTCATCTGCTTAGGGAGCAGTTGGATGCAGTTTGCCATCACTCATAATGCTTTCACCTCTGGAAACTTAACTTTCCATTTCTTCCTCTCTGGCCATAAGCTTCATGCTTACTATTCCTGATCTTTGTCCTTATCCAAACATGTCTTAGGGCTCTAATCTATTCCACTTACCATTTTATCTTAACTTTACATTCTTCCAGACAAGACAGAGTTCTTGAACCATTGCTTTGATCACTCATTTGCCAAAATTCTGTTTCTTTAATCTACTATTCTCCTCTTACACATAACTCATAAAACTTTAACTCAAAATAAACTTAACTGTTTGACTTCTGTTTCCTTATACCACAAACTTCTCAGTTGTTTTATAATCTCAATTAAGACCCAAAGTTGCTCAAAAATTTTTATAAACCTCTCTTCTAATTCTTCACCGTAGTTTTTTTTTTTTCAAAACTCATCTTTTCTTAAATTTTCTACCCTATTGTGTCATTTCTTTTAGTAGAGAACTATCTCTGTATCATTAAGAAATTAGATCCATTCTATGGAAGTCCTCTCCATTTCTGCTACTTTAGCTAAAGAGTGGCATGGGCCTCATTTCTTTACATCTTGCTTCCTGACTCAGTGGAAGAAAATAATTTCCCACCTGCTCACTTTTACTATGATATTCCTAGTTTAAGGCTAATTTCTTTACATCTGCTCTGAATAAAACCCCTCACTACTATTCAAGATACTTTGTGATTCGTCATTTTCTCCTATTTTTCTTCAGTCACTTTCTTCCTATTGCATCTTCCTATAGCATAAAATCCGCTCATGTTTATCCTATATTTAAATAATAATTAAACTCCACTCAATCTCACATGTTTTTCACCTGTCACCTTATCTTTTCTCCCTTCTCTTTACAACCAGATCCATTGAAAGAGTTGTCCACTTATGCTGTCTTCACTTACTCATCACCTCCCCATTGATTCCAAGGCCTTTTGACTGATACACCAATCCTTGCACCAAAACACTTTGTAGCCTTGTCTTCCTGCTCCTAGACAGTACAGGTTTTCATTCATTATCTTACTATCTTCCCTGTAACACTGCAGGTCACTGTCACCTGTTCTACACTCAACTCTAGTTGCTGTGACATTTCACTCTCCTCGCTTTCTTCCACCCTCTCTGGATATTATCTCTCAGTCTAATCTTCATCACTGTTTCTTTGGAAGTTCTTAAATTCTGCCTGGAACCTTCTTCTTTTCTTACTTATATATCCTTATGGGGTAATCTCAATAACTATTATAATTTCAAGTTATTGAAAAGATATGGAAGCAAGAAGACTGAATCAATCCCAGATAGGTGATGTCATTCATAGGTGAGTGATGATCACCAGAACTTTTATCTCTGGGTACATTTTCAGAATCTGGGTCCCAACTGAAGATTATACTGAGAGTTACCCACTCATTCACACTCTTATAACTGAAAGGAGCTTTTAATGAATTGAGATTTTTAATCATTGTAAAAGTGATGTATAAAAACAGAATGCTAAAAACTAGGGGATCTTTAATGTGACGTTTGCATCAAAGGGCAGTTATATAGTTCTGGAATGACATGCATGTAGTGAATTAAAGATGATCATGATTTCCTAGACTTTTCTTCAGAGGTGAGATGGTAATTTATGTTCCCTACCCTTGAATCAGCCTAAGTGATTGTTTTGACCAATGACATACTATCGATGTCATACTGTAACAAACTCTAAACCTGGGCTTTAAAAATACTGACAGTTTCCACTTCCTATCCCATAGAATGCAGACTTTGTGCTATGAGAAACCTCATGTGGAGCGGTAATTCAGCCTATAGTCCCATTTAAGCTCCCAGCCAACAAATAGCACCACATTTTAAGATATGTGAGTAAGTCTTCCTGGAATTGCATCCTTTCAAACCAAGTTGATCCATTGCAACTTATATGCCAGGGAAAAGAAATGAGGCAGCCTAACAAATTGCTCAAATCATTCATTAATAAAAGTGATGATTGCTCCTGTTTTAAATAACTAAGTTTCAGAGCATTTTGTTAATTAGCAGTAGATAATTAGCATAGCTAAACAGGTATAAAAATAATACCACATGCTCTCAAAGAATCAGTGAAATCTTGTACAACTTTAAGAAGCTTACTAACAAAAGTTCCACTAGAGAGAGGTTGACCTGACTCAAAAATCAAGTTTTCTCCTCAAGAAACCGAATAATGTACTAGTTTTTAGAACTTTTGCAGAGAGACAGAGTGGAAATAGGGTATAAGAGAGAGGACAACGAGGAAATAGAACTAAATCCAAAATGTTTGACTCGTGGAATTAATTTCCCTACAGTCTTCCATAGCTGAAACAAAAAAAAACATTATCAGGCTATTCATTTAAAAATTCAGAGTACTCACCATCTTCTCCCTTCTCTCTCTCTCTCTCTCTCTCTCTCTCTCTCTCTCTCTCTGTCTCTCTCGCTTTGTATCTTTTATTCTCAGTGGCACACACACAGTTGGATAATAGATGCAATTTGTCATATTAGGTCTTCCGGCACAACTGTGGGTGAGTACAGTCTATGACTGGATTGAGGTGATTACCCCATTGCCTCATCTACTTAACAAGAAAGCCCAAGGACATCCTTACTGATGAAAGGTGTCATAAAGAGCTTTTACAACTTTTTAAATGTATATTGTCAACATATCAAAACTTTCTAGACTATTGAAGATACAGAAATATATAATCTGTACTCAGGAGATAATAAAAGGAGATCCATAGAGAGCCATACATGAACTTTAAAATTGTTATGAATAGAATGTTAAATAGAATGTAGGATGATATGTGTAAAAAGTATGAAAAAAGAAACTTGCAAAAGGCTTGTAATTCACATAAAATAACCAGTTGAACTATCCAGAAATACAAAATATAGTATTAAAAGCTAAAATTTCTTTGGAAGGGTTTCAAATCATGACAGAAACAGCAAAAGACAAAGACTAATAAAATAGAAAATTAATCAATAAGAAATAAACCAAGATACAGTGGAGATGGGGAGAGGAGAAGAATGGGGGAAAAGCAAATACAACAAGATAAATGTAGATAGAAATCCAGAGGTCTGACATACTTGAGTGAACTCCCAGGAAGAGAAACAGGTCAGTTTCAGAGAAATATTTGAAGGAATAATTGTAGTGCTTTTTAAGATAATTGAAGACCCAAATAAAACTCAGTGGGTCCTATATCAAATAATTACAATGTAACCATCCATTTACAACACAGTTAAACTTCTAAAAGCCAAAACTATATAAGAAATATTTAGAGTAGCCTGAGAGGGGGAACGAGGCATTACAACAAACAAGGTACAAAAAAATTGATGGTTGACATTTTACCAGAAATCTTGAAAGGCAAAAAATGCTAAAGTAAAAACAAACAACTAGCTAAAATATAATGAGAAATGAAAATATGAATTAAAGGAAAGAAAAAGGCATTTTTCAGACAAGGGAAGATTGAAAAACTTTTCTCCAGACAGCTAGAACTATAATATTAAACTATTAAATTTAT
>NW_004567131.1:5462741-5480486 GCF_000260355.1 Condylura cristata
ACTGTCTCTGGTGAAGCCTCTCGCCGCCCCTGAGCCTCTGGCCTGTACCCCAGTTCTGTATGCACAAATAAATAAATCTTTAAAAAAAAAAATTTTGCATCTTGACATGCCCATTTGGATCTCCTTAGATTGGAATAGGTTGACTGAAATTAGATCCTTCCAGAATCATCAAAAACTTCTACTGGGGGCTCTTATCTGTATATATCTGTCCCCCAGACAATGTGCTTTTTTTTTCTCACAACAAGTTTAGAGATGCTTTTGTTATTGCTATTTGCTGCATAATCAAGTTATAGATATTTAAATTACTGTCCCTGCTGTCTTTCATATCATGATTATTGATATTCAACACCTGAAAAGGCAAAAAGACTAGGATGCCCAGAGGCAGTCAGAGTAGCATAATAACGCAAATGAAAAGAAAATCAACATGATCATAGACTTAAATCCATTTATATCAGTGATTACATCAGAGTGACCATTATGAAAGGAAAAGAAAAACAGCTATAAAATTCTTCATAATATAACACTTTAGAGATAAGGGGATAGAAAGATTGAATGTTTAAAAGATCAAATAATACACAAACACAAATCAAAAGAAAATTAATTTACTTATAGTGATATCATATAAGGAAGGGATAAGACAAGATTAAAATGTCAATTCAAGGGAAAGCTATAACAATTCTACTTTGTGCAAATAGAGAAACTCAAAACATAAAAAGCAAATATTGACAAGATTTTATAAAAATAGGCACATTTTCAATTATAGTTATTTTCTCACTCTTCTCTCCATTATTGATAAAATTAATAGACACAAAGTCAGCAAGGCACAGAAAGATTTGAACAACATGTTAATTAAGAAATATAAGGAAAAAGATCATTTTTAAACAACTGAAAGAAAATAAACATGTTATTTTCTAGCACACATGAAACAGT
This sequence comes from Condylura cristata, assembly GCF_000260355.1. Lineage (NCBI taxonomy): Eukaryota > Metazoa > Chordata > Mammalia > Eulipotyphla > Talpidae > Condylura > Condylura cristata. Next base: position 5,463,672 of record NW_004567131.1, read on the forward strand.
GATTGGAAATGCCCAGATGATGGTCTGTAAAGAAAGTTCTCCACAATGTAAAAGGTTAAAATCATGCAGAATATAGTCTTGAACCACATAAAAATGAATTAAAAATAACTGACAGAAATATAATCAGAGGAGTACCAGTTGCTTGGAAATTATGTAACAGATTTCTAAATAAATCATGAACACTGAAGAAATTAGAAACATTTTGAGGTGAGTAGTAAAAATATGAAAACTTACGGAATACAGTTAAAGCAATATCCAGAAAAATTTTCAAATGGTAAATTAACAAGTCAGAAATATTTGCAAAGCTCTATTTCTATACCAGCAATGTAGGAAAAGAGGTGTATATGATTTCCAAAGAAAAGAAAACATATAAACAATAATTCTTTACAACATTAATAAAATTGACAATCCCTAAGGATATCAATTTAGAAAACCTCAATATAAACATCACAAATTAATAATAGTACAATTAAAAAGATTAGAAACATAAGTTCTGTAGGTCATTATGGCGATCTTATAAATATTTAATAATTCTTAAATTTAGTAATACACACATAGTCCTAAGAAAACACTACTTGTGAAAAATGATAGAAAATTCTTGCAAGCTGTTTTTAAAAACTGGTCTATAACAACTAAATCTATCATTTAAAACTTTTACACAAAGGAAATGTCAGGCTTAGATTGTTTACTGATAATTTTTTTCAAATATGGAGGAAAGAAAAACAAAAACAAATTTAGACAAATAATTTCAAAGAACAGAAAGAGAAGGACTAATTCCCAACATTTTTCTTAGGCCAGCATAATCTTGATTAAAACCTAACAAATAGGGCCCTCCCTGGTGGCGCAGCGGGTTACAGCACAGCACTGAGAATCTAAAGCCATTTCCACATGAGTTCGATCCCCGCCTGCCCCAGAGGTGACCACATGGCGAGGCAGACCTCTCCTGGCCCGCCCGCTGCTCCCCTCAGCAGTGTACTTCGTCGATCTGCCTGTTCTGCTCCCCACTTTCTCTGGTGAAGCCTCTCGCCGCCCCTGAGCCCCTGGCCTGTACCCCAGTTCTGTATGCACAAATAAATCTTTAAAAAAAAAAAAAACCTAACAAACAAATAAATTGCAGTAAAGAATTAAAGGAATAAGTAGAGGGAAGAAAAAGAAAATAATAAAAATTTCTATGAACATACACATACAATTCCTAAATAAAATAATAGCTAAATGAAAAAATAATTTTATAATATAAGGTTCATTTGAGAATATAAGATTGATTTATTATCAGAAATTCAACATACATGAACAAAGCTCTCAGAAAAGGATGAATAGTAGAAAATTATCTAATTTGTTAATGTTTTCTATAAAAGAAAAAAACCTATAGCCATCATCATACTTACTAATGAACACAGACTTTCTGACTGTTTACTATCTGAGTGAATTTGAAGACTCAGTACATTTAAGTATCATTTCTTCCCCGGCTGACCTAATGTTATTCAAATAAAAATTATTGGGAGCTTTTTATTTTACTGATTGGTAAGATAATTCTAAACATCACATGGAAATGCAAAGAACTTAATAATATTAAAAGAATAGAAAAAAGTTAGAAGATGAATACTTTCAAACTTGTTAGTTATAACAAAGCAATTTTAAAACACATGAATTAGCCAATAAACAATCAATGGGCAAGAGGGGAGGTCCCAAAGCACACCCATTCAGTTATGGTTTATGTTCACTCTATTGCTGCAATGTTGTGTGGTAAAGTGTGGTCTTCTTCAATAGTAGATCAGTAGGGTATTCATACAGGAGAAAAATGATCTCTGATCTCTACCCCCACAACATATAGATAAAGGAATTAGTGGTGAATTATAGAATTCCGTAAGACATTTGAAACATGTATTTTCTTACAGAAAACTGAAGAGAATCTCTTCATATTCTACTGGCCATGATTTCTTAAATTAAAAAAAACAAACAAAATAGTTTGCATTTCATTCATATTTCAAAATGATAGCTTTTATTCATCAAATGATAACTGTAAAATGAAAAAGCAAACTACCGAATGGAGGAGGGTTTGCAGCAAAATATATGCATCTATAATGTGAGTAGTAAGATGTACATTGGCAACCAAATTGACAAAAGTGCAAAAGATTTTGATCTAAAGAAGCTAGAAAAGAAATAACAAATTAAATCAAAGGCGACTAGAAGTAAGGAAATACAAACTAGAGTGGAAATAAATGAAATAGATGAGATGTCAAAAAGATGGTCCTAATACATCAATGGGATGGCTTTCTTAAGTTCTTCCTAGTTCATTTTCTTTGCATATAGGAAGGCAACTGATTTTGTATTCTGCACAGAATTGTGTCTTTGTGGCTCTTACCTCACATATAATTTACATCCTACATTTTATATTTAATGAGATGTTTCACAAAGTCTCAGAATGTTTTTATCACATTGTGTTCCCAGCAGCCAACATAGTACAATGTTGTACAACAAATAATAATTGAGTCGGTAGATAAAAATTGTGCATTTGTCCCTGAAATGTTTGCTTTATCTCTGTAGAATTAGAGACACTAGTTTTTTTCACCAGTACATACTCAGGCATAGCACTAGGCAAGCAGTGCTCAAATTTTATATGCTGAATGAATGTGAACATTTGAATGATGAATGTATGGGAACTGTGGAAAAGATAAAGAGTTCAGGCAGTAGACTTAGGGTGAGATAGTGAGATATGGCTTTGGTTTTAAGCAACCAAAGGCCATATATAGTGTTCTCTGGCAGTGACCCTGTGGAAAAACATAGCAGAGAATCAGCTGTCTTTGGCAGGAAGAATCTTCAGAGGCCTGAGTAAGCTATCACAAAGCAATCTGACTGTGAAGTCCCCTGGGGCCTGTCTCCCACACACCCCTCCAAAAAAAAGCAAAACAAAACTCAGCACACCATCATTCCATTTCCACAAACTACACTGTCACTGTGGCGAGATAAATAATGAAATGTTTATCCAGATCCATGCTTCCATAGGAGACATCCTTCAAGATAAAGATTTTATGACCTAGTTCTTGTATTTATCACTTATAGATTACATCTGACCACAGAGATAGCAACCTCCAAATGTGCAAATGCACTTTTCTGTCTCTTATCTTCACCTAAGGATTTTAGAAGATTCCAAGATATCCACATTTAAAGCAAATAATTCATTCTATAATGACTCTTGTTATCCTTCTATTGCACTCACTCCACCTTTTACAGTAGTATATGAGCAATAATCTCTCTCTCTCTCTTTCTCTCTGTCTGTCTCGTACACTGCACCCCAGATGAGTCCTTACCTTTTACTCCGAAGATAAAACTCCTTATTAATTTTTCCTCATCACAGTGTGATTATTTTGGTGAACAACACACTCTCAGGCCAAAGCAAAGTAAGGTCAAGCTTTGTATGCCATGGGCTGATTAAAGGGAGATGTAGGAATGGCAATCCTTGCACCTTGCCTTACAACCACATGCATTCAGACAGTTGCTTTCTCCACCCAGCAATAAGCTCTAACTGAAGGGGTCTGGCACAGATTATACTGTGCCCTCTCCACATTTGGAACAGGTTCAGTTGAAGTGGAAACCTAACTGAAAGGGAAAAATAGAGAAGTGTTGAAAAAGGAGTATCAGGGATGGAGTTCCATGGGAATATGGTAAAAGCAGCTCATCTGCCATGACTGGTTAACTTTGAAGAATAGACTTATGATTTAATAAATATATATGTGTCTACGTATGTCGATATAGATATATACTTATTTTAAATTTGTTTTTATTTCATTGCTTTTAATTTTTACCAAAGAAGCCATTTCCTATTCCAGATGTAGGAAGTGAAGCTCATCTTGGTCATTAAGAAGTGTTCTCGAGATTTTTGTTCTTGTTTTGTGAACACACAAACATTTCAAATAACTAAAACCTCACTCACTCCTTGTCCAGTTCTCTGAAGACTGTCTCTGTGCGTAGTTATTTTGTTCATTTTTTTGTTCATTTTATCTGTTGTGTTGGTGTCTTCTTAAGTTTCTTGAATATTATTCTTTATGACAATATTAATTTTCTTGTTTTTCTCCTTTCGTATATATGGTCCCAGATTTTTTTCACCAGATAAAGAAAAGCCAAAGAAAGGTTTTGTGTTTTTGCTTGAGGCATCATGTTACAAAATGTGAAACACAATGAAGATACCTCCAGGCGAAGGTGAAATTTCAGGGGACAGTAAGGGCTACTGATCTGCTGGTCTCTATTTTGTATTTCTCCCAAGAAGTGCCTATGCTTTTAGGAGTAACATACAATATAAACAGAAGCATCTACTTCTAAAAAAAATTAAAGCTTTTGTTTTTATTAGTAGCAAGGAAGAACCGATGGGGAGAAAATAGTATAAAAGTCACAAATAGGGAGGCACACAAGATTTCAGCTATTGTTCTCATAGATAAGGTTCCTGCCCCCTTTTGCCACCACGTTTACCTGAGGGAGAACCACTCTGAGTTTTCCCTGCTTTCCAACTTCACGGGGAAAACAATGCAGAGTCCTTCCCTGGCTGTCAAGATCCCTTTGGGTAACAGTTCTTTTGCAGTGATGAGGCTGGATTAGTAAACACAGGGTTGATCTGTGGAATTTCCTCAAACTGATTCAGCCATTATCATACACTAACACCTCCCTTTAAATGAGACAATCAGATTACTTTTAGTCTCCTAGTGGATTTGAACTCAGAATTGGTCAGTATTTGTACCAGAATAAGATTTTGAAGGGAAGGAAATGTGATGTTTCCCAAACCAAGGGAAAGACGTGTAGAGTAGTGACTGACTGTGAAGTAACAGTCGCCTAGTGTGAAATCACTATTCTTTTTCAGTATACTTTTTAGGTTAATTTTTAAAAGTCTCGCTTTAGTTCTGAAGAGACATTAGCAACTATGTAACACATGACAATCTCTGATCTAAAGCATGCTCAGGGCAGACTACAATAGTTTCAATATTTTTTCAGGTTTTGTATTAATTACTGTTGTTATCACATATTAGTCACAGTGACACTAGATTTTCATCTATTCATTTAACCAAAGTAAGATAGCTGCTTTGTGCCATGAATACCATTCTAAGGACTTGGAATTTCCCCCTGCAGTTCTAATCACTCACTGCAGGATTTTAAAGAGGGAATCAAAATGACTCTGCCTCTTTTTGAATTTTTCATTAAAAAAATAAAAAACCTATCCAAGTGTTCTGAAATTGGTAAGAACCAAAACCAACAAACAACTTTTATATTCACTCTCATACTACTCTCTATAAAGCAGAGTTCTCTGACTTGTACTTTCTGCTTTTAAGGAGTGTGCCAAGAAAGATTTTTCCTAACTGAATGAAAAATCAGCGTTGCTTAAATGCTACTCCAAGCTGCTAGGACCTCTTGCTCTTCCATCTTTACAAAACTGACTCAGATTTTCTGTCTCATTTGATGGCTGGCATAGTCCTCTGAGACAGTGGGGCAGCTCTAACTCTCCTTAAATGGGCACCAGCCAGATTTAAAGTGGTAGAGTTTGATTTCAATCCCATACATTCTTATTTCAGCCTCTGTTTCCACTGTATCACAGAGGATTTAAAGATAAACATGCCACAGAGGATTTAAAGATAAACTCTGACTTTTCTTCATAGATGGTCTTTCCTAGTGTCATACAACTGGGACCTCACATCCCTCTGGAGATAATAATCCCATGGGCCTCCCCTCTTGATTGCCCTTCCCTTCACCCATCCACCCCTTGTACACATTAAATAGCAACTATAGAAAGACTATTTTCATTTCACCTTTATGCTTCAAGAGTTTCCACAGTGCTTTTTTTTCTTCCCTTTGCAGTGTGATATCCTGCTTTCAGTGATAATGTCAAAAATTGGTTATAATAGGCCTGCTTGGTGAGTGAGTTCTTTCTCTTCAGCATCTTGAGGTTTCACTATAGATTTAGCATTGTGGGGGATCTTTTTGCTTATTCCTCCCCTTTATGCCCCCTCCTCTGCAAAGAAGATTATTACTATCCTAAATGCCTCAAACAAAATTTAAGTCATTCCACTGATTTACATCTGTAAAATAAGCACTGATAGGAACATCTGTTTGAAATGAAATAAAAGTTGACGTTCACACAGTTAAAAACAAACAAACAAAGGATAAACAAGAAGCAAATTGACATCCCTCTCTCTGTGTGAGAGGATTAAGACAATTTTAATGATCTCACCTGGATTTTGTTATTTAATTATCCTTGTTCCCCGGTGTTACCTAAATAGAGCTAATGTGGTAGCATAAGGCCTGGTGTTATCATCTGGATTTCTCCCTTTAGGAAAGTTGAAGAACCCCAGGTTCAAAATGAAAAATCATAATACAAAATGTTCACACATGTGTGATGACAGGAGCAGAACCTTATGTTTCTTTGCTCGGTCACGTATGGATGCCAATAGTAACTGAAAATTCAGCACTGAATATGATATTTTTTTGGAATAAAGTAAATGGGCTTCCAATGTGATCTGGATGAGAAAAGAAGATAGAGTTTTGAAGGTGTCAGAGCACTTCACGGAGTATAGTCTCAGACTCATCCTTCAGTCTTGTTGCTGCAGGCACAGAAGTATGGCGGCTGCAGGCACAGAAGTATGGCGGTTTCTTTTGTTGAGACACACACACTTGCCAACACAAATAATTTCTGATTTGTGGTTTTATTCTAAGACGATGGCTGACATCAGTTTAATATTTGCTGGGTTTTCTTCTCTTAAGAACTCTGATCTAACTGGGTGCACTAAAAGAAATTATCCACAAATCTTGTTTCTTAATTGCCAAACACCTGAAAATTCTCCTGTGACAGCAACATTGAGCTGCATTATATTAAGGCAAACTTGAAGGAGAAGAGGCTGAATCACACATTGTAAAGGGGAGTCAATCCAGGGAACTGGGAATTATTATGTCAAACCCAAGGGGCAGAGCAGTAAAGTGGCCCAAGGGAAGTGGAGAAATCTTGCCTGTGCACTAGAGCTGGGCCAGGCAGACAGGTAGAGGCTCTTCACAGCCATAAGGAAAAGCGAACCAGGCCAGTGTGATGTCGTGTGGACTGCCTCGTGAGAGGAGGCTGGGGCTGGATGGCTCCAGTATGGTGCCCTTGGTCACTTCTGCTGAGAGGGAGCCGCTCTGCTGCTGCTTTTAAGAATTTTAAAAGCCCAGAGAGAAAAGGTAATAAAAAAAATGCATCAGCCTCTGATAAGAGTGTACTAGAGAGGTCTGTTGGGTGTCTCACCCTGATCTTGGCTCCAGAGATCTGAGCGCAGCTAGAACACGATGACTTCTTGTAGGGTTAGCCTCATAACTCCTGGCAGAGACACATTTCAAAGACCTGGGCATGCAAAGCAACCTGGCTGGCCAGTCAAGTGATCAGTGGTTGAAAATAGGGCACTCCCCACTCCAGATGTCCTAAAGCTCTCTCCACGGTGTCAGGGAGCTCTCAGAGGGATGCAGAAAGTCTCTCCTCCCTTTGGAAACATCAAAAGAAAATCAAAGAAATTACTTTCAATTTGATCCTTCTAACTGGATGCCCCACTGCTCCAGATAAGCAAGGGACAAACACATTAGCACCCACATAAAATGGCTTTTGGAAAAATAAGATGTGATCCACTGAGCCGAATGATCATTACAAGCTGTAATCAGTAAAACCAAATTTCACAGCAACTAGGACATTTGCTGTCCACACCTAGCTCAGGGGAACTGTGAGTGAACATGGTGAGGAAGAAAAAAGATTCTACTCTGCAAAAGTGCTCTGTTGCTTTCAGTGCTTTCTGAAGGGCTGCTTGATTTTGTTTTCTAAGGCATTGTTGTAATGATGGTCCCGCTTCAGGATGAGCTCACAGAACTGACGTGTGGACTTCAGCTGCAGCTTTTGACTTCCAGTTAGAGTCAGGGCCCAGCAGCTTTGTGTTATGAGTAGGTCTGTGTGCATCCCTACTATGAAGGTAAACGCTGGTAAGCACTTCAAGTCAACAAATGCAAAATAACCAATATTAGTTTGCCTCTTACTGTCAATTTATGGCAAATTTAATGCTGGATGTCAAAAGAACCCCATGGGTTCTGCCCAGAAGAAATAAATCATGGTTGTTTTGTTAACAATTGAAGGAGGGTGGGGGGAGGAAACATGTCTTTGTGAAAATAGGCTGCCCAAGTTAATGGCTCTTAATATGGGTTTCATAAGGACATAGCATTCTCTCTCTAAATCTTTCATAATATAAGAGATTTTCAATTGGAGCAAAAGGTACAACCCTGCGTCTCAATAGAATTCTTTTGCCTTTAATTTCCAAATGTCGGCATCTAGAGTAAAAATCAGCATTTCAGCATAGTGGACAGTGTCACATTCTGGGTACACAGGATGGGTACTGATTCCTGCACCTGCTGAGTTGTAACAACAATGACAAAAAAAAAAAAAAACAACTTAAAAATGTTTTGGATAATAGTGTATACCATTTCTGAGGGTGTCTCTCAGGGAATAAATTACCACCCCCATCATGATATCCATCAACCCACCTTTGACAGCTCTAGTCATTAAAAAGTTTTCCTTTTATGAAACCCTCATCGGATTTACTATGCTTCCCACTTCTTCACAAAGGAGACATGAATTTTAAAATGTCTTTGCCCTGGAGCAAAAGACACTTGGATATAAATACTGTATTTGCCAAATTCAGATAAAAGGTTCATGTGTATTCTTGAGTGTCAGTGGGAACGAAAGTGCCCCGTATAGTCAAGTTCATAGGAACATAGTTTGAGCCACTTCAGCATTATAAAATGATGAACCATATAAAACTGCTAGTTTTGTAGGCTACAAATGATTAACAATTGGCAACTTTACATGATTCAACCTAAAGCTTATGGTTAAGGACATAGGCTTTGGAGGGAGTTCCGCCGCTGACCAACCAATTGAGAGCAGGCTATTGACTGTTCTGTGCCCTAATTTCTTCATCTCAATAGGAGTTATCTCAAAATTGTAACGTTAGCCTGCCAAGTTATGAAAAATGAATTCATATGCATAAAGAACTTAGAGGAGTTCTTGGCATATAGTGATTATTACTCATTGTTTTCATAAAATCTTGCTGGACCCAATTAAACATGTTACCTTGGAAGCCCAGAGTCTATTTAGTGGAGTGGATTGCAGCAAAAGGACATTTGTCCAGCTTCATGTGAAAAAAGGGCTCCAAAGTAAGTTTTTGCCCCTAACTCCAAATGAAACTTCCCTTGCAGGCACAGAACACACTGACAAAATTTATGAATTACTGTTTTCTATGATTTCATGTAAATAGAATCATAGCATCTTCTGCACTTGGTATCCTTCACTTAGCATAATCCTTTTTATATTTATCTGTTGTGTTGAATATACCAGAATCTCACTTATTTCTATTGCCAAATTGTAGTTCCATTGTGTAAATATAGAGATATGCCAATATTTAGATAGATTTGAATTTTGGGCTCTTATAAATAATGCTGCGATGAACATTTATAAGTCTGCATGGGAATATGTGTTTTTGATATTCTTAGGTAAATATGTAGGCGTAGGATTATTGTATTATATTTAAAGTGTATGTTTAACTGCCTAAGAAACTGACCATTTGTTTTCTCTATTGTTTGTAACATTTTGCATTTCAACAGAAATTTATGAGTGGTTTTACATCCTCAGAAAGACATAGTGTTACCAATCTTTTTATTTTAGATATTTGAGTACAGATACAGTTGCATATTATTGTGGTTTTTATTTGTATTTTCTAATGGTTATTAATGTTCAGCATATTGTTATCCATATATATTCTCTGATCAAAACTTGTTAAAATTTGACTGTTTCCCTTATTATTACTGAGGCAAAAGTGGCCTTTATATGTTCTTGATATATGTTTTACAAGTATTTTCTCCAAGTTTGTTTCATGCCTTTTCATTTTTATGATGTATTTTATTTTGACAAATTAAAGTATTTCTTATATTCCAAGTATTCCTTGATATTTCATGATGCTTAAAGCCTGAGAAATCTTTGCCTACACCAAACCTATAAAAATTGGCTCATATCAACTCTTAGAAACTTTAGTTTTTGATGTTTACATTTAGATTTGTAATCCATTTTGAATTAATATTGGTACTGGTGTGAGATAAGGGTCTAAGTTTATACTTTTGCATCTCAGTGTCATTTATTTCGTATTATTTATTGAAAGGAATATCTTTCCCCATTGAGTTACCTCTGCACATTAAAAAAAAAAATCAATAGACTGTTTGCATCTATTTCTGGAGTCTATTCTGCTTCATTGGTTCTTAGGTATACATGGTTGCTTAGTTTTTTTGTAAGTTTTGAAATTAAGTTCTGTGAGTCTGCTAAACTATGTTCTTTTCCCAAATTATTTTAGGCATTCCAGGTTCTTTACATTTTCATGTGTATTTTGGAATCAGCTCATTAACTTATATCAAAATTTCTGAGGGTGTTTTTTATTGAAATTGTATGTGAATCTATGTGGCAGACATAAAAATGTACCTTATGCATCTCCTGCTAAAGAAAGTGTAAATTGGCCTACAGTCCCAGATGCTGTATTTTGAAACTCAATTCCTCATTTGGGCCCATTTGCCATCTCTCCCATAGGCTGCTCCCTGTCAGTATAGTAGGGACCTGAAAGTGACTCATGTCTGGCTAACAGGGAAGGTCTCTTTTAAGATTAAGAATCCTGGATGTCTCTCCTGACTTCTTTCCTTATATTGTGTGGCAGTCTAGGATGATCCATCCAACCTCTTCTCCCTCTTTCTTTCATGCAGATTCACAATTGCTTTGTAGTCTGACATCCTCCCAGTCTTTTCAGACTCTCTAATTAATCCTTTCTTTTTAGGTAATTTCCTTAATGAAATGCTTACATATTTAACCTCTATGTCAGTTCTTCAGATGATCTGGGTTAACACAATGGCACACAGTATGATTGGCAAAAATTGGATGATCTGGGTTAACATAATGGTACACAGTATGATCGCAAAAATAGACAGCGAGGTGGAGGCATAGTATTAGCTCCCTTAATTCTTGGCAGGTGGGAAGCCCATGTATGGTCCCCAATACAGTAGTCATATTGTTACATGTTTTACTGGCACTGAACCTTGAAACCGTTTCTATGGGGTCAAATCTTGTAGTAGGTGTGATAAAAAGCATTTGGAAATACAGGGAGAACAGTGTCTCCAAACACAGCAGGTTTGGTTGGCTAGTATCCAGTATGTTGTCTCTGTTCATGACGATGAGGCTGAGAACAGTTAATGTGGACTTAATATCCAAGTATAAGAACCAGAGAGTCTCCAGTTGCAGTGGCAGTGGCATATAAAGATGTCCTAGTCACCTGTAGCTCAAAGTGAGTCACATCAAAAGGCAAGCATTAGACCTAATTGTCATCATGGTAGAGATGAATACACTTTCAAGGCAGAGGTAGGTGCGTGTCCTTGATGCTGTTGATGCTACGACATACCTACCCCTTTCTCTGGGCGTGCACAAAAGTCCCACCTGTTATTCATAAGATGAAAAACAAATTTTGAAGAGTTAAGTCTGAGTTCACATTGATACCCGGAGACGCAAAGCATTATGATAGCCCACTCGAGGGGTCCAGGGGGCACCAAATAATAATATATTGAGTCCTGGATAAATTCCATCTCACGGTAGGCACCCAGGAGTGACCTAATGTCATCCCCACTTCTGATACAAAGTTACAGTTTGTATACTTACAGAGTTACCCTAGTTTTTGTCCTTGATCTGTGGGATAATATTTTTTATAATGATGAAATCCAAATGGAATTCTCCAATACTGTGACATGGTAGAGGTGACCTAAAAGTTGTAAGTTGGTTGTCCCTGTTATAGCTCAATTTAATTCACCCCCCTCACTCCCACAGAAAATATAGACACAGCCAAGAAAATAACTCTAACTTCCAAAAGACTTAACGTTGGAAGTCTTAAATTGTATTCCCACTGCTGCTGCCAGGTAAATAATGATATTTCTTACAACACAGATAAATAAGGTCTCAGATATAGAGTATATAACCATTGGTTTGGAAGACATATTCTTTCTATTCTGTTGTGGAAAGACCAAAAACTTCATGTTCATGTGAGAAGAGTGTTTCATTTAGTTTTTCTTCAGGGCCATGTTAATTCTCCTCTTCCCAGTCATGATACAGTTGAAGTATGGCCCATCCACATGTTCTGAAAATCATATTTGCATGTCCATGTTGTGCTAATGACACTGGAGAAGCTGGAGGCAGCACTACCCTGCTGGCCTGGCTGAGTCACCTGTGCCCTTGAGGGTAGGAGAAAAACCCTTTGAGGATATGATAAACAATTCAATGAAGCCTTTAGGGGTCCATTGCTAGGAAAATGCTATAACACCCCCTTCAAAAGGAAAACACAAATTACAACATCAAGAATCTTTCACAAAGAAATAAAGTAACTAGAGGGCCTCTTTGGGTCTGACTGACAATTTCACACCTGGAAAAACGCCCACAGTCTATGAACCAGGTGACAAAGAGGACTAACTTTGAGTAGCACCCAGAGCAGGAAAGAACACTATATCAGATCCAAGCCATGCACACAACCTTGCTGCTGGGGTCCACTGATCAAGCAAATTCAGTGGTCTGGGAGAATTGATAGAGAAAAGTTGATGCAATGTGCAACTTATGATACACTCAGTAGGAATTACATCATGGTCACTATGGTTGTGGATTAAAGTCAGGCTGTCTTTATAGCAAATTACTTACTGTGCAAAATAATCCCTGGTGCACTACGGGGTCCTGGTAGAGGTGGTGCATTTAACTATGGAATACCAAGTGACCAAGGTCCAGAACTTCCTGTGTGAGCAGTGGCAGGATTTCTCTCAGACCTGCCTCCAAGTCCTAAAGTCAACACCTCTAGAACGTCCATTGCAACATGGAAATGGAGCATGCAAGGTCAGGCCCCACTAGGAACAGAGGACACATGTCATTTGCATGTGCAAGTCACCTGCACTGACATGTGACCCACTACATTGCCCTGTGTAACTCCCCTATGTGACCAGCTCAAGGGGGTGGAAAGGAAAATGTTCAAAGTTGATTTGTACATATGTTGGCTCAGAGCCTGCTTTCATTCTGACTAAATGGCAATAAAAAGGGAAAATTAGACTTTATCAAAATTAATATCATGTCTTCATCAAAATAAAATCCATGGAAGCCCTTCTTGGTGGCATAGCGGGCTGGAACACTGCACTGTAAAGCTAAGCCAAGCTGAGGCCACTTTAGTGCATGTTCGATCCCTGTCCCGGAGGTGACCCACATGGCGCAGCAGACCTCTCCTGACCCGCCCGCTGCTCCCCTCAGCAATGTACTTCGTCGATCTGCCTGCTTTGCTTCCCATTCTGTCTCTGGTGAATCCTCTCGCTGCCCCTGCACTTCTGGCCTGTACCCCTTTTCTGTATGCATAAACAAAAAAAAATCTTTAAAAAAGCAACAATGATAAGAATAATATCCATGGACAGAGCATTGAGTAGTTACTCTGACATTTCTGAGGTAAGAATACATATAGATTTTTGGGTAGTGACCTGGAAGGGAAGAGTCATGAAGATTGGAGCAAGGAGTTCTGGGAGAGACATGAGGAGGGACAAATCAGAGTGGGCACACCTGTGAAGATGTTTCTGTCATACACTAATGCCTGCCAGAAAGCATCTACCCACTACAGAAAGGGCACTGAAAAAGTCAACATCATTGACCACTTAACTTTCGTCAGCTTTGTTGTCAGTCGCCTTCCTACGAGGCCCAGGAAGGAGTGGCCACACTTTTAGACAGACTAACAGCACAAATGCCAATTTCACAAGGCTTAGTTCGTTACTGCTACATGCATATGTGACTCGTGACCCGCCCCGTTTGAACTAGCAACAGACACCTGGCTAGTTTCAGCCTTTGACCTGACTCTCTTTCATGAGGAGACCAACAGATCTCAGAATGATAAATCGATTATGTCCCTCCCTTCCTATCTTGGAGAGGCCAGAGGCTTGTACTCAGGTACAAGCACACCTGGGTGGATGGATTAGTCTCTCTTACCTCCAGAGACTCAGCTGTGAGGCTGCTGTGAAGCTGACTGACTACAATGAGTGAGATTGAAGGCAAGAACATGTAGGGGACTATAGCAGTAAGAAAAGACAGTTGTATGACAATAGATTTAGTGAAATGACAGAGAATTCAAATTTAAATAAATATCTAAAAGGTAATTTTCTCTTAAGGAACTTCAGATCCCACCTTCCAAATGTTAAAGCCAACATGTTCTCCCTGACTACCCTCTGGTTCAATGAATTCTTTGATAAAATTGCAAACAATGTTTCAGGGTCCCACTGTCACAAAGAAAGCAGGGCAAATATCTAATGGCTTTGTGCCCAGAAAGGGTGTTTCTTTTGGCAAAAGGAACCAGAGCAATTTCCAAAGTAGTATTTATTCTTTTTAAAATTATGCACACAACAAATGTCTGGGTGCACTGACTTTTCTAACCCCTGCACTAATGTGTAGGTAGGCTTATAATTTGGAGCATTTGCTCAGGAAATCCTAAAATGAAGGTTCTTTCAGAAGTGTTGACTCATCCCCTCAGCACTTTGTGAATACATCCATTTAACACACCAATTAGTAATTCTAAATTGCATTCTAAATTCTGCAGGTGATTTTCCGATGAAATGTTGCTTTGCTAATTCTAGTGGGTGTTGTTTAGAATTTGGTTTTGTACTGAAAATAGCTTTGATTTTGCTTTTGATAAAATCAAAACTATTAGAAAAGGTCCGACTCAGTATCTCCTGGATATACCACTATGATGCCAGCATTATCCAGTAATCTGTGAGATTTACTTTCAAACATGGCATTTAAGCATGCGTACCATTCACATCTGCAGCAAATAAGAGCTTGGCACAGTACAGTTTATGAAAGCCATTGTCTTTAATCATGTGCAATTCCCTGAAACAGGCATGCGATGTACTCACAGTGTGCAAGACATACCATCGAGCTTGTTTGTATTTATTTCACCAGTTAGTATTTTGCCAAGATAGTTTTCTGCCATGAGTGTCGGCTATAAACATTAATTCTAATTTAAAATTAATGATTGCAAACTTTAAACAAAAGCAGAAACTTGTCACGGAGAGCTTTTTAGATGGGAGATTTTTAACTGATTTTTGTTGTTGTTGTTTTTGAATACATAAAGAAAACATCCACCTTGAATGATCAGAGTTTACTAAGTTGAGAAAAGTAGAATTAAAATAAATATAATAATGTAATTCTCTCATCATTTTTGTGTTACCACGGTTTGGGAGATGGCAAAGGATATGTGTCAGCAATGGAAAATAAAGGCGAGAACTAGAGAAGGGATGGCAAGGAGCTGGTGATATAAGGCATTTTTAAAAGTTTGTTTTCTAAAGGGTTCCAGTCTCCCTGGTTTGGCCAATGGACACTTACTCTTCAACATCTATAACTTATAGTGCAAAAACCTAAAAAATATTTACAGTCTTTAAATCTCCTGAGTACAGTTACTGACTGTGCATACCCATTTTTAAAAATTGTTCAATATTGCAACCATGTAAGAACATGGACTCTCCAACATCATAGAAAAATCAGTCCCATTTTGTGTTTGGGAAAGGAGACAATGGTGAACAGAGCCCAATTACAAACTCTCTAGCACTGTGTCCTACACATGTGCATGAATTTATCCAGCTTACAACATGTGCTGTTTCTCCACCAGAAACTTCCATTTTGTAGTCATGAGAATGAAACTGAACATTGGGATGGAGTTCTATGGCATGGAGTCTACCCCAAATCTTTGGCTCTATGCACGAACCTAGAGATACCACATATGCTCAGATTTTGGTTATGCTTTCACTGCCATAGACATTAAATGACCTCCCTACCTTCTCATTGAAAAAGCAAGTTTATCAAAAATGTTCATGGTTTTATTCTGTCTACTAAAACTTATTGCATTCAAGCTATTTGTCATGGAACAGTTTGGAACTCCTCAATCAGAGTTTACTATTTGAGGCAACATTCTGAATTGTACTATCAACGGATAGCGTATTTGAGATTACAATATATGGCTAGTAAATCTCTTCCTATATTTGTCCCTTGTATACCTCTTTTTTAAGTGCAGATGGAACCTGTGACTCACTTCTAGTAAGCAGAATGTGGAAAAGTAATGAGGTTTTCTTCTGACATTAGATTGCACAGAGATGGTGACTTCAGTATGCTGGTCTCTCCCGGTTTCTTCTCTCTCCAGCTTGCTTGGAGGAAGCCATGATGTGAGCTGCCCGATTGAGGGTCTGCTGATTTCCAATCAACAGCCAGCAAGCCCCTATGCCTGCCAGCAGCCATGTGAGTGAACTGGGAAGCAGATTGACCCCTAGCTGATTTTGACAGGACCACAGCCCCAGCTGACAGCTCCTAGCCACCACCTGAGTGAGATTGTGCCAGAGGTTTGCAGTGAAATCACCCTGAACTCCTGACAGAAACTGAACCAGAAGTATGTCATTGTCATGAAGTCATAAGGATCAGCTTCAAATGCTGTAGTTTCAAAAGAAAAACTCATTCATCCAAATAGAAATATGTTTCCAAATAGTCACATTATAATGCATGACATTTATCGAGCAGTTACTAAGGGAAAAAAGCACCATGCTAGTTTTTGGTATATTAACTGCATGTCACAGTACCATGTAACAGAGTTGGGTCTTCAACCCAGACCTCTTTGAATTTTTCAAAGGCTTCAATATTTATCATTTATTCACTTATTATCTTCTTCATATAAGCTTACCACTTTCAGTACTGGCTTA
>NW_004567131.1:5480936-5558522 GCF_000260355.1 Condylura cristata
CTGCTAGAAAGACAACTGTGCTGCTGGATGATCCTTCCCCAGCAGGGAAATGTCTCCTTTCCACATCATAGCCAGGGAGCAGGCATGTAGCCTGGGGCCCTGCTAATCAGAAAATCATTCTGGTGAATAGTGGGGTACTGTGAAATGAAAATGAATTGGTTGCAGAGCTTTCATTCCAGTGGAAGTGACATTAGGTAATTTCTGTATCCTGTCTCCACTTTTGCTATGTAGTATCTTATGACATTGAAATAGATTATGTAGCTGATTATGAATCTTAAGCAACTAGCAAAGCACCTTTCCTCTAGCAGTTGTTCAATAAATGTTATGCACCACAGTGTGATTATTAGGAAACATATCTTCTTTTCTGCTTAATGAGTTTTTTCTTTTGAAAATAC
Organism: Condylura cristata; assembly: GCF_000260355.1. NCBI lineage: Eukaryota > Metazoa > Chordata > Mammalia > Eulipotyphla > Talpidae > Condylura > Condylura cristata. The sequence continues at coordinate 5,481,332 of NW_004567131.1, forward strand.
AGCAAAGAAACAAATTCTATAGCTCAAGTTTTATCTTCCTGATATTTTTGGCAAACTAGGTTAGCTCCTTTGGGTGTCGGATTCAGGCTCCACTGAAGCTCTTTATTGTAACTGCAGACTTTGTCTCTCAGTGACCAAACTGACTTTGGCCTCAGCCTAGCATCCCTCAGGGACTGGGTGGTCTGCAGTGTGAGGGTCTGAGGTCACATCTCAGGCAACTAAATTCCTGGTCAAAATTTAGCTAGTGTTTTCTTAGTTCCTTCAGAAAGGACTCTTTCACATTATTAAAAAAAAAAAAAAAGCAAGGACTTCAGAAACATATTTTCTGAATAGGTTCTTCCTTTTGTATCTTTATCTTCCTGGGGCAATCCTCAGTGGGACATTCTTTCTTTGCTCTGGGTGGCAGAGGGTAGACTTCATCAATTAAAAAAAAAATGAAAATAAGAAAGAAAAATGGGACAAGAAGAAGGAAACCTCGGATTCTTGCAACTCTTAGGCACCTAGAATAACCTGACCTATTCTCTAGGGCCTCCTCCCCTTAAGCGGGCCTTGTAAGGCTGGGCCTATCCATACAGTACAGTGGACGGTCTGGTTTTGCTGGCTGGACAAGGCTGTTGACAGCCTCCGGAGAACAGAGCCCAGCCTGTAGCCTGGGCCAAGGAAGAGTGGGTGTGTCAGCAAGCCATCTCGCTGTGACTGAGGGTAAATGGGCGATCTGGTGGCCCTCAAAGCTCTCCTCTGCAGTCTGCTAAATGAATGAAAGGATTTCCCCTAACAACTAAGCAAATACATCATCAAAAAGAGTAAAACGCAATCATTAATGCTCTCTGAACCGATATCTCTATCACTTAGTAGTTGGTATGGGCTGTGATGATAGATAAAATCACCAGTGGCGGGCCCTCCCGGGTGGCGCAGTGGGTTAAAGCACAGCACTGAGAATCTAAAGCTGCTTCCGCATGAGTTCGATTCCCACCTGCCCTGGAGGTGACCACATGGTGTGGCAGACCTCTCCTGACCCGTCCACTGCTCCCCTCAGCAGTGTACGTCGTCCATCTGCCTGTTCTGCTCCCCACTCTGTCTCTGGTGAATCCTCTCACCCTCCGCATCTCTGGCCTGTACCACAGTTCAGGAATAAATAAATAAATCTTCAAAAAAAAAAAATCACCAGTGCCTACTCATCTCTACAGAAAGCACCTCAGTCATGAGCACCAACACCAAGTTCATTTTGGGACTCCAAGCTGGGTTTTGTCCAGATTGAAGGAGAGCCCAGGTTTTTCTAACAATGAAGCAAGTCGTTTCAGAAGCAGAGTCCATGTAAGGGTGTTTCTCAGGCAGGAGGGGAATATGAGCACAGCTGTCTTTGGAGGCTGCCTCAGTATTTTCCTGATGCCCTGCCCTAACACTAACCTGTTGGGGGCTATGGATCACCCAGTCTTGATCTTTGGTAACTTCTTTATAGTTAATTTATTCTGGAATTGGATGTATCTTTTTTTTTCCCCAGTGAAAAACAGAAGTTTATACAAATTCTTTGGAAGACAATAAGAGAATTTTCCGTAGGAAACAGATGAAGGTTATACAGTGCTTAAAACAAAAGAAACTGCTAGCATGTTAAAAATCATTGTTCTGTATCTTAGGTTAATTACAATCTGATGGCACATGGCTTCAGCAGGAATATTCCCCATCCCGCCTACTTTGGACATCTTTTGAATGCTGAACTCAGACACTTAAAGTTCAAACCTCATGTGGATAGAAGTTGTTCTCGTAGAATTTCATTTCCTTTTAGAACCTGCTTCCTGTTCTCCTCTCCAGATATACCTCTAACTTATTCTCTCTGAGTGTTCACTGTGTAATATATTTGTGTTGCCACTGTCCTTTGACTCCACTGTCCTTTGACATCTGGATCTTGGTCTCTTTGTCAAGGTTTTCTAAGGACCTAAACACCTATAATCCCTACTCTTGGCTGGCCTAAGCCTCAATTAGTCTATCAGAATGTCTTGGAGGGCTTCTTAGAAAACAGAATTCCTCCCCCAGAATTTGTGACTCAGAAGATCTGAATGGAGGAGGCGGGGGAAGAGTCTGCATTTCCAGCAACTTCCCAGGAGACACTGAAGTTGCTGATGGCAGATCACATGCTGCAATTTGCTCTCTAGAGCCTTATTGTTACCAGCAGCATAGGAATAACCTGGAAGTCTTTTAGATACACAGAACCTGGGATCCACTCTGAATTTACAGGATCATAATCTGCATTTTAACAATATTTCAAAGTGTTTTGCATAGGGTAAAACCTTGGTACTTATTAAATCTCAGCACTTACATGCCATTTATGCTACTAGTGTACCATGGGTAAACAAATGGCAATTTGAAACATTAGTTTTATATTAAAATAAACATGAATCTAGTACAGGATGGAAAGTACAAGTCATAAAACTTTCTAAAGTTAAAGCAAGAAAGCATAAAGAAATTTCTAGCTTGTAGTAGGTAATTTTAAACTATACCCCCAAGGATCTTCAGTAGTACAATTACTACTGACCTCCTTTATGAGTAATTACATTAAAATTTTTCAGAACTAAACTTTTTTACTGGGTCAGAAAGTTAGCATCTGGGTTATTCTTCTGATTGTGATGTAGCTTTAATTGTAGCTCTATCTTCCCGGAGGAGCAGTATTTGAAGTTTTCTTGTTGTAACTAGCTAAATTTCTCTTTTTTATTACTGAAATTGTTTTTTTTTTTTAAATTCAGGAAACATCAGTTAAAAACACTGTATATGATTTAGGAGAGTATTTTGCTATACCACACCCTCCACCAAAGCCCCCATAATCCTCTACCATAATCCACCGGGCCCCTTCCCACCTTATTTTCTACCCCTAGCCTCTCCCTTGAGTGGCCTCGACTTTGCAGTCATATTTCTAGAATGTGTTTTGTTTTAGTTTCATTTGATCTTTTATTTTGTCTCCTTATAATCCACATATGAGTAAAATCATTTGATATTTATCTTTCTCCTGATTTATTTCACTTAGCATCATCCCCTACTGTTTTACTTATGTTGTCACAAACGGCAAGACTTCTCTTTTTGTCACTAAGTAATATTCCATTGTATATATTTTTACAGAAAATTTCTTTTTTAGTTTGAAGTTTGTTCATCTTATTGGACTACTCAAGTTCCCCATCATTAGTCTGAAATTCTTTAAGTTCTGATGAGATGCTTTTCTCTCCTCTCCTTCCCCACTCCTCTTCCCCTGGACAACTGAATTTTTCCAGAATTTTATTTACATGGGGTATAATATCAACATTTTTACATGCAATAATAGTAATAAACAATACGGTGAGAAAGCCTTTCCTCTGTTCTCTCACTATAGCTCTGACGTTTCCTAAGAGAGTTGGTTGATTTGCCTTTCGGAACATCTAAAGAGATACATAGTTAAAAAAAAAAAAAAAAGAGACCTTAGAAATGAAACTAGAAGGGAGAGATTTTCAATTTCTTAAAAGAAAATAAAAGATGCAGAGAAAAAATTGTAGTGTTACATATTGTAAAAATGAGGTAAATGCAGAGGAACAAATCAAAAGCAATATTTGAACTTTGATGATAAAATAATAGCCGATAAAATCCATTGCTAACAGCCACTGTTGCTTTTGAACTTCTGACTCTACAGATGGAGGAGAATAGTAATTTTTGTATTCCAGTACAGTGATAAGATGACAGCCTTTTCAAAAGAAATCATTATGATTATTACTTATTTAAAGATTAAGGATCCCATTTGAACCTTATAGGAACTTCTTTCTGAACATATTGGTGATAAAATGGGGGTCACAGAATGAAAGACTCTCAAGGGACTCTGGCTGAAAATGCTGTGCTTGTTCATTTTATTTGGTCTTGATACAAAACAGTACAAGTGGTAAAATTTCTTCTCAGTCACCAAAGAATCACAGACATAGATAAGTAGCTGTGAATTTGAGAAGGAAATGTTTTATGAAGAACAAAGTTTCAGAGGATGTTCCAGATCTGACTGTTTTCAGGCATGCTTAATAACCTGGATCCTTTGAAAGGTATTTACAAGCCAATGGAAGCCACATTGCATGGAAAGGACTAGAAAGCCAGAATTTCTTTGCCTGGTTATTATCATACCTTCCTTCTCCCTGTCTACATTATGCTCCTAGAAAGTTACAGACCTTTTATTTTGATGTATATGAGTTAAATTAGAATTTTACAGTACTTTATAATGTGATTTATGTTTTAAATTGTTAAAGAAAACAGATGTCAGTAATTTATAAGAAACAGAATGAAATATATACTGATATATATTTTTTCTCTTCTATAGTTAAGCGAATGAACATTGATTTGAAATGGCAATGATTTTCCATACCTTTGGAATTTTTGTATGAGGAGCACAATGTTGACTTGGTTTGGGAAGCTCAAGAAATGTTCAGAATATGTGATACATTTTTTTGTAGCAAATGGTACATCTGATACAGCCTTTACTATGCAATTTTGAAATCACCTCACTGGTGCTCTTCTCCAAGTAGGATGCACATCTACAGGAAGAATCATACTCAGGCCTAATAATAGACACTATCTGCCAGCCTTGTATTTTCACATGATTGTCAGTAGCAAAATATAGAAAATGATGTAAGTTTAGTGGTTATGAACTTTTAGTGTAATTTCAATGTCCCATTAATATATCAAGTGTGACAGATGTATTCTATTTGGGCCCATTATTTAGTAACAAAGAAGCAGAGAAGAGACCTTAGAAGGAAAACTGTTCATTTGACTAATGAGCAAGAGTTCAAAGGATGTAACTTTCTTTCTTCTCTGCTCACATACACTTTTGAGGGGGTGTAGAAATCTGTAGGATATTAAGCTGTGTAGCATTACCCTGGGGACAGAAGTTACCTGAGGTCTTGGAGGATCAGAGCCAGTGCCAGGAAAAACCTTCCTTGTGAAGATGTTTTATAAAATGCAGTCGGGGGACTTGTGGTGCCATCTATTTGTTAAAATAGTGGCCTCAAGGTCCCTGTGTTACTTGTAGAAAGTGGAGACCTCACACCCAGGAGAATCTCCTGAGGAAATTGGGGCAACATGAAAATCAGGAGCTCTCTGCTAGCTGAGCTCCTCTTAGGAAATGTTGGGATTAAATGTGCTGAGAAAAAAGCAAAAGGGTGGTTCAGCTTCCCTCCTCTCTCTCTTTATTGGAATTAGAAAATCAGATCAGGTTTTTTTTTTTTTTTTTTTTTTTTTGAGTAAGTTTAGGTGAAGGAATATGACAGATTTCTTTTCAAGTGCCTAGGAAATAATCTGTAAGTTTTATAAAGAGGGCATTTAGATTAGAAAAAATAAAAAATAAAAATAGTCACAAAATAATTTAAATGAAATAAAATGAGGATGAATGTATCTTAGAAACCTTAACAACAATAGTATTCAGGAGAAAAATAGATGGACAAAAAGTGTTTTGTGTGAATTCCAGATCATACTCAACTTGATCTAATTAAAAACCTTTCAGTCTGTCTGGGTGGTTTGGCTTTTCCATGTATTCTGTAGAATATTTTCACCAGAATACTAGAGTTCTGGGAAGCCTGAAGCTGTATCTGATGTGCTGAGTGATAAGGAGCTGGCTAATGTGGTTCCTGGAAGAAGCAATGACTTTCTCCCCTTGCTGCTTCTATTCTGACACACCTCAGACCACTCAACATACTCGTTATGGATCTTAGTTAAAAGCTATTTCCCAGTCCCCGAAGTGCAGCTATCACTCATGTGATTGTTTATTTTTTATATTTATGAGACAATGCACGGCTGTATCATACTTGATGGAGACTTCAAAGTTCACTTATGAGCACTTTTTCATTAACAATGAAATGTAATGATAAGAAACCTTGGGAAAAAACCATAATCATGTCATCCCAACAGATTGGCTACCATTTTTACTTATCCACGTCCATATTTTGTATTGCAGTGACCAAAATATTTTCAACTCTGCTTTTCCTTTTAGTAGCACTTCATCATATCTTTCACATTGCTGCACAGATTTTTGTTGTGACTGCAAGTTACTCCATTGTGCAAGGTACCTACATTGTTCTATTGTTGGACATTCAGTATGTGTCCAATTTCCCCCCTCATGTTGATAATGTGAAAACTCTTCATAGAGTTTCTAATTTTTTTTGTACTAAATTATTTTCTTAGGGTAAAGTCTCAGGACTGAAACTACTAGCTCAAAATTTATGACAATCTTTGTTGTTCCACCTACTCTTTGTCCTACTGCTCTCTCAAAATATAGATGGGCCAATTTACAATGCCAACAGTAATAGTGCAGTAAATGTGTAACATTTTTTAAGTGAATTTCTGATGGAATTTTTGTGTGTTTTTTGCTAATTCAGATGAAAGCAGTTCTTCAGGTTTACTTGAGTATATACTTCTTAAGCTATAATTGTGAAAATATTATTTCCCTGTTATTTGCATTTCTACTTTGATCGATGATCTGAGACATAGTTTGTAATTTCTTTTGACTAGGTCTCCATAATCTACCTAGTTCTACCATTACCTTGAGAAATGGCTTTTTAATATTTTTGACACAGGACATGAATCAATAAATAATTTAGCCAATGGCTGATCAGTGTCCCACTGCAATTGCACTGTCTCCTAGCAGTCTATCTTCCATCCAGCTGCAGAGAAAGCTGTGAGCAGCAATAGACTCACGTTAATTATTCTAAGTGGAAAAACTCCATTGTACCAGAAACGTAGTGTTTTGGAAGTATTTGGCTGTGCGAAATGCATACAGAACTGGGGTACAGGCCAGAGGTACAGGGCAATGAAAAAATTCATCAGAGACAGAGTGGAGAGCAGGACAGGCCTACTGATGAAGTACACTGGCTGAGGGGAACAGCAGGCGGGTCAGGAGAGGTCTACTGCGCCATGTGGGTCACTTCCAGGGTGAGGATAGACTCATGTTGAAGTGACTTTAGTGTCTCAGTACTGTGCTTTAACCTGCTGCGTCACCAGGGAGGGCCCAGGATATAATCCTATTTAAAGATCCCTCTACTGTGATATTAAGTCTAGGTAGCAAGTGCTCTAACAGACCAAAACAATCAGTCATTTCTCCTAAGTTCAATAAGTATTCTAAGTACTCAGCACAATTTTAGCATGTATCAGGTACTTATGTAATGACTATTTGAATAAATAAAGGGAGAAATAAAACAATAGAATCACTGTTATCACTACTGGAATGTGTGAAAAAGCCACAGTTTCTTTTTGGATTTGTAACTGACTTTATCCTTCATATGAGTTGAGAGTCCACCTGTGAGGTATTAGAGAGAAAATTTTTGGTTCTGTGTGAATCCCAGATAAAACAATAATTGATATACTCTTTTGATTTTTGACTTGTCTCTTTTTTTTTTTTTTTTGGCAGAATTACCCTCCCTTTTAAGTTGTTCATCTGTCTGGGCTCTCATGTCTGAGATGCTATTCAGGGCACAGGGAGAGGTTGGCCTGGCTGTGTCATTGGAGGAGTGACCGAAGGCTCCGACCCTGAGCTGCTTCTGCTCTGACTGGCAGCGCAGCCCACAGACGGCATACTTGGTCACTGTGACTAATGAACTGATGACCTTTTCCTGTTTCGCTTGGTCAGGGTCTAGAAATTTGACCCCCTCTCAGCCATTGACAGTGTTACAGATGTTGCTGGGTGTCTGACACGTCTTCCATCTGTCCCTGGCTCAGACTGTGTGTCTCAGGCCCTCAGCAGATGCTTGGTTTGCTAGGAAGCCAGGAGTCTTGGGTGCACTTGCCTATGCCCTTCGGCTAGTGTGATGCTTAGCATGGGACCTGGCTCATGTTGCCTGGTGTTGGGCGAATACAAAGAAAAGCAAATTACCATTTTCTAAAGTAATACCTTTGCTACATGAAAGAATGAATGCTTGGAAGATATACAAAGAAGTATGTCACGTGATCCTTGGCATATCAAAACTTACAAATTAATTTGGGAGCCAGCTTAGAAGAATCTCTTGAAATCTGAATCTAGTGCCTCATGCAATTTATGAAACTGTGGTTCAAGCATTCTTGCCATTCTTGCTAAGTTTTTGTCTATATGGAAAACAGAGGAAAGAAACAGGAAGGAGAGAACACAGGAATGGTGGCAATGAAATCCCTTCATAGTGAAGTTCAGGGTAATTGGGTTTAGATGCTGCCCTTTCATGTGACATTATTGCTGGACATTGTCTCACTTGTGACAAAGTGAGGAGAGAATACTGGCAGTGTGGGCACTTTTGCTAGGCTGGGCCCAAACTTGTGTATTTTCTTTTTGATAATTTCTCCTAACTTGAGTCGAACCTCACACCTAAAGAAGCAAGAAAGTGACCTATCCTTGTCTCTCCAACTTTTATTCTGCTGCAGATCAGAACCAATCCGTTTCCATAATCTAAGCAAGGGGTGCACAAGAACATGAACTATTTTAACAAAAAGTCCAGTATTTACTTCATGAGATGTTGACTTCAAAATGCCATTTTACATTTCTTGTATTGCTGTTCTGATTTTAGAAAAAAAAAACTTTAATAATATTCTTTATTGAAATTAGGATATTAGACTCCATTTGAATTTCTTAAGCCCACATCAGCAGGCCAGTGGGGAATCACAGGCAGTGAGCCAAAAGCAGATGAGGAAGCTGCTCTGGACCTGCCATTTTATGGGATAAAATTGGAAGTTACACACTGCAGAGGCACTGTTAAAGAAGACAGCTACATTCTCGGCTTGAATTCCAAAAATGATACCCCTTTTTCACCTCAAATATAGTGTCCTATTTGGGAATGATTCTCAGGTTCAGGAATATACTTCTAAATAAGCTTCCCAATGTGGAATTGAGTGATTGGGGAGCATAAAACCTATACAGATTCTGAGGGGAGCAAATGGTAAGTAGGGTGGCCATGTGAAGGCCAGCTGACAGGGATCACTTTTGAAAGGGAGTGGTTCTACCCACTGCCTGTCCTGGCAGACCTAAACAAATGGAATGGTTCCCTGGAGTCTAAGATGAAAGGGTGTGAGGCTTCCACTTCATTTCCTGTGAATAAAACCTCTCCTTCTTCACAGAATCCACCCCTACCCCAAGCCTGCACAATAGGCAAAATGTGTTCTAAAGAGGGTTTCCTTAGCCAAAATACAATTTTCAGCACATCATGATTAGCAAAGACTTCTTCTCACCACGAGCTTATGATTGGCCTTGATTACTCAACAATAGGAGGTCAGGAATAGGTTAGTTGGTTTTCTATCTTATCCTTTTCCTCTTCTCCCATCAAATGGTAATCACAATGATTCTCAAATTTGAAATTCACTAAGGACTGATTTGTCACATTTGCCACTTATCCAACCAATTTAACAGCAAACCACTCTTGGGACATAATTTCTGGTTTGGACTGTGTTCATCCACATCTTAAAATAAATGAAGACTGATCTGATGGGAATACAGGGTTATCTGTTGTGTGACTGGTTAAATTTCAGAAAAGGGTGGATATAGTAGTGGCAGATGTGGACACTGAAGCATGGTGACTTCCATGACCCCTCACCACCTGTTTCCATCTGAAGCCCTTCTAGAGAAACACTAAACAGTATGGACAAGCAGTGGAGAGAGAGTCACAGAAGGCCATGACAATATTTTGGGCCCAGGTTTGCAGATGCGGAGAAAGCTGGCACTCAGGGAGTTGATTGTTTTTTGCAGACTGAGAGGTTCAGTAGTTGGATGTCTACCACCTTTTCATGCTGGAGGTCATGTGGTCTGAATTCTTCTGGGACATGTGTGATAGGTACCAATTTGCCCTTTCAAGGATCCATAACCTGGAGTACTGACAGGATGTTTGGTACTTAAAATTTATCTTTAGTAGAATTTGTCTTTCCTGTTTTAGACCCTTTGTCAGTTTTTCTATCTTGATTATTTGGCACCATAATATATACAGACTACCAATACTAGTCATACATATTTTTGAATGGCATGATATTAAAAATGTTCCATATATGAGTGAAACCAACCAGTATTTATCCTTTTCCTTCTTACTAATTTCAGCTAGGATAATCCCTTCCAGTTCCACCCACGTTGCCATAAATGGCATGAGTTGAGTTTATCTTTTTCATTACTGAGTAATATTCCATCATATTACCACAGCTTCTTGATCCATCCGTGTATTTCGTGGCATTTAGGTTGTTTCCATATCTTGGCTATTGTAAATAATGCTGTGGTGAATAGGAATGAAGATTTCCTTTGGAATTATTGTTTTTGTGGTCCTAGTGTAGATCTCTAAAAGTGGAATAGCTGAATGGCTATTTCTTTAAAATTAATTACCTAGCAAAAATGAAATATGTTTTTCTTTCCTGGAAAAATTTTTCCTTATATATATATATATTTTGCTTTAACTTGGAGTTGTCCAGTGGGAATTATCCTAAGTGGACTATTACCAGGCATTGAACTCCACTTCCTTCATTTTCTTCCTGAATTGTGTTTCTTACAACAAAACATATCTCCCCCATATCCCACCTCACCAACATCTTCTTTGAAAACTATCTAGTCCAATGCAATAAGTGTGATATTTATAGGCTTTACTTAACATATATGCTTTTTAATTTGTGATGTTTTTATTGATGATATGATACCTTAACCTAAAGAAGTGGTCTAATGCCAGAAATTTCAGACTCTCATGACCAGTGTGGATGGTGCAAAATGTATCAGTCTTCAGAATCCTTCAACACCTTTGTTACCTCAGTGCTGCCTATTTTGATTATACTTAAGGTAGCTTAGTCATCAGCATGGGGAGCAAATCTCTAGAGTGTTGACATTTTCCAACCAGAAATTAATATAATTGATAAAAGGAGGGTACTTTTGTGTATTTTTTGATAGTACAAAGAGAAATTTATAAAAAAACACTATTTAGGTTTACAATAAAAATAGTTCTTACTAAGAAGTTAAAAAAAATAAATAAGAAATTGCACGTTTCACAGAATACAGACTATGGTTATAGAGTGACCATGCCAGGTTTTTATGCTATACTGGTACTGAAGAAAGAGACCTTTGGGCTTGAGTTTTTATCACAGCAGTGTTACTAACATGATGTGTGATTTAGAACTAGACCTCTAACACCATTGATGTTCTCCCTCTTAACCTTTGAACAAGAAAGAAAATGTCATTTTCTTTCAGTGTCGTCTCTGACATCAGACAGACCTGAGTTTCAATGCTGTTTCTGCCAAATACTAAGCAATTGACCCCAGCAGGTAACATTCCATCTCTGAGCAGCAGTCTCCATCTCCACATGTGTAGAATGAACACGGTAGTATATAACATATTAGGTTCACACATGATGACCTACACATAGGAAGGGTTCAGTAAACTACAAATAAAATTAAATTAGCATGAAATTAAATTAGCAAAATTCAAAGTTCCTTTCCATCTTAATGTTTATTGAGAGAGAGAAGTAGAGGAAATGTTTAGGTTATGGCCCTCATTTTTCCCTCAAATAATGTATCAAAACCAAACTTAATTTCTGAATCTGGTTTATTCTTACCCCCCCCCCCAGCTACCAAAAATATTTCTGAGGGAGAGTTAGACTCTATATTTTAAGCATAATTCTTCACTTCCATTTCCCAAATGAGTTCTGCCTGGATCCAGAATCTACTTCTCTAATAATGAACTTCCCCAGTGAAAATTAAACACTCATTAATCTATAGACACCAAATATAAAATTGTGCCTGTAAAATAATACCAGTTAAATCATCATCCTTCAACTTTGTGGCAAAAAGGAAGTTTTTAATCTCAGAACACTTAAAATTTGGGTTTTAACAAGCCATAATGCAAAGGTATTACATGAATCTTGCAGAGAAACTTCCTGCCATGCTGTTTTGCTGTGGTTTTCTTTCCACCCACCTAAGCCTCATGAAAGCAAAAGTAATGATCAATCATATAAAGTGGGACTTGTCTGAAATAACAGAAATGCGATAGAATATGAGTGCTAGGGATGCATAGCAGTACACACTGGTTATCAAACCAGGAGATTGCTCATTAATATTTGGCACTGGCTGATAATGGGTCATACCCAGAGCTTCTGCACTGTGTCCTGACAGCTTGGTGTCCACTTACACCCTTCAGCAGTCACATCAACTTGAATACCCTGATGTCAATGTAAGCCAGCGGTTCCAGTCTGCAGAAACAGCTTTTCTGCTCACAGACCCAACAAAATCAGGAAAGTGATAAAAGTAGGCTCATTTTTTTTGTGATGACTTTAACTCTTTCTTTAAGCAAGAATTTTACGAAATGTTCACAGTTATCCTTCAAATGTCTTTAAAAATAGTCTTTGAAATTTGTTGGTTGAAAGTGCTCTTGTATTCCAATGATTAAGTGAAACAAGGATAAATTTGAGAATGAGGGATTAAATTTAACCACTTTGACTCTGGCATTTACCATAAGCAGAATGATACTGATGAATCATGGTGTTACACGCCAGCCAGGAATTTGTTCAGTTGTATTTTCTCTTGGCTGCTTTGGTTAATTCATCAAATATACTGATTTATCCAAAAGATATTTATTAGCTTTGTGCTATGTCTGAAATAGAAAGATGAAAAGATTACAGCCTTTGCCTTCAAAGCTCATAGACACCTGGGGGAGATATAAATGAAAAAAAGTGATTGCATTGCTTCAGTGGGGTGATCCTAAGGTAGCATGGCACCTCCCCACCCCGAAAATGCTCCTAATTTGGAGAATGCCACAAAACTCCTGCTAAAAGATACAACAGAGAACTACAGGAACAGTGACTGCAGGCTAGAGAGGCTGGCATTAAAAAGAGAGTTTGTCATCATTTACTAAATCTTTTCATTTGCAGAAGTTTAACCTCTCAAGTTCATTCAGAACTGTGAGGGACACATTAGAGCCTTCTGACCCACTGGACATCTGGGTCAGCCCAGAAGATGCATTACTGTTGGCTTTCCAGACTGGACGTAGGCGTAGACACTTCCACAGGCTTCGGCAAAGTCTCATCAGCCATGCACGCACCTGCCAAGGAAACCTGACTGGGGGAGCTAACAAGGAAGTCAGGGATGCTGCCAGGAGGGATAAAATTGGGAACATTCGCAATCTCCAGTGGAGACTTACAGTATGAAAAGGACTTGTGACCAGGGACAAATGAAGCCCCAACACTTCCTTCCTCAACTAGCCCTTTCAGACCTTCTAGGTTCACCCAAATGATTTGCGATACCAACATACTGCAGCTGCATATGCCATGGAGTAACCCAAGAAGTGTTCAGACCCTTCCTGTTCCCTCCCCTCCCCCTGAATGAATCAGGCTGGTCACTCCCCAGTCATCACACTAGCAGTTCCCCCATCAATGAACACAATGCCTTTTGTACTGCTTGAGCCTCTCAAGGCATTCATGTAAAGCTCATCTGACCCACCTCACTGGGTCAATAGGGCTAAATAAAATGCTTTCTTTATAAAAAGCAAAGCCCTGTTTTTACTATAAAAATGCAAAGTACTATTTTTCTATTCACAGGGAAATTCCTGTGAGGCAGGTGAAGTAGCCATTATTAACTCTTGTTTTCAAGATGAAGTAACATAGAGGATAGAGGAGAAAATGCAATGTATAGATTAAGGAAAGGTGTGGGAGACTAGAAAATAGAACAGGCTTTAAAAATTCTCTTCTATTCAGCACTTTCAAATGTAAATAAAATGCTTTGATTTAATTTTAACTTTTCTGTTTCCAAAGATTTATCTGGGAGAAGAATAATTTAAAAAGGTGATTTCTTCTTCCTTCACCTTATGAGCACTAAATTTATATGGCAGTCAGTGAGAATGAATAAAAACTAAATCAAACTAGATTTTTTTCCCCCCAGTAAAGTTCAACTTCTCACACAAAATGGGTGTTCTGTGGGGGAAGTTGGACAGGTATGGAAACTCAGGCAAGCAAAATATTCACTCATCTTTCTCTGGATTACAGAGTGATTTCTGAGCTCCAGAGCATCCTCATTCCTCACTGCTCTCAAGTGGCTCTGCTCTACCCAGCATTGATCCCTCAGTGAAGTGCCTTTCTCCTTCGCAGCTCTAAGTGCTGCAGCTGCTGCAGGTTGATGGAGAGGGCTTGGCATGTTGAGTGGCTGAGGGTGCTAGAATTCCCCACTGAAGAGGACCTTATTGTGATGTGATGAGCCAGTGGCCAGACATCATGAATGGCTTTGCCCTGTGCATTAGTTCTAGGACATTATAGCGTTTAAGGTCTGAGTCTATCAGCTAGCCAGAGCTGCTGGGCTTTATTTTGCAGGATAAATAGAGAAGGATGGAGTGGATGGACTTTCATGACGTCTGTGAGCCAAAGGAGGGGAGTCACACTGACAGTAGCTCTAACCAAAAAAAAAAAAAAAAAAAAAAGGGGGGGGACATACTGAAAGGACCAGGCAAGACTAATGCTCAAGCAGGAAGTGATTTTGTGAAGTTAGCCTCAGTTAGGTGTGGACTGCCCCGTTCATGTCTTTGTTCTAGTGTAATTATCAACAGTCTTCCCTTTCTCCAGTGTCATTCTAATTTTTATGACATCACCTAAAATTACAATGTCCTGTCATAGATTGTCTAATAATGCAATCCTGGCTAACATTCCCTAAGCACTTTTATATGTCAAGCAAAATTCTAGCAGCTTTCATCTTTAGTCTTTAAATCAGTGCTACTATGTGGTTGTCCTCCTTTCTATTACTATAATAAGCAAACTGAGATTTAGGGGAGTAGTTCACTGCCTACAGTTCTTACTAGAAAAGTGGCAAATTTAGAAATTGAACCCAGCACTACCTTCCTCCTATGTCCAGGCTCTCATCACTGTCCAGCAGTCATAGTTGTCTTCAAAATAGGATCCTGTCATCCAGGGGAGCTCCTACCACCAGCCTGTAAAGCAGGCTGTAGCTAGGACCCAGGGAAGACTTTTTCTAGAGTTCTTAGTGGCACAAATAATTTGTCATCAGTAGGAGGCATGAGAAGCTGAACAACACAATTCAAACACTTCTAAATTTTAGAAATTTTAGTGGCACAATATACTACATGACTTCTTGTATTTACATATTTATCATTCCCACAGTACCACAGAACTGTGCCTTTATAGAGTAGGTACCTAGTATGTGTGACTATGTGTGGATTTTTTTCTTTCTTAACATATGCAATTTGTTTTTTAATCATAGCTTATTTTTACATCATTTTGTGCCTTTTTCCATCTCAGCTGCAATCTCCACGGACTTCCTATCACTAATTGACTCTGGATTTTTTATATCAGAGTATTAAAAAGAGAAATAGTTACTTGGGTTGGTCATTTTTTACAAATTCTCAGCAACTCTGACTTAAGTAGTTCTTTAACCACATCAAAGAACAGTACTAGGAGAAGATACCATGCCTTGGTGTCAGGAATTTTTTGGATAAGATGTTGACCTTTGAATGGCCCTTAGGGAGGACATTTACTGCTATAAGGAATTGGCTTGAAAATACCTCTGTTCATATCAGATGCGCTCTTGCTTAGAGGATCTAAAGGTATGTTCTCCTGAGGTCCTTTATGGAGTCTTACATCCTAGCACTGTGGATTTTTAAGAATAAGTCTGTACCTGCCACATAAGGGTTCCTACTAATTCGGAGCTGTACCTCCCCCCTTGAAATTTAGATGCCAGAGCATTCAAAGAAAAGAGTGACTGAATTGGTAAACCCAAAGAGGACTTGCTGTCAATACACCTTTTTTGCTATTTGAAAACATTCTGAAAGACTTCACAATTTAATGACAGTGAGGGGGCCTGTCATTTCTAAGCTGTCTGCTGTGGAACCAGATTTCCTACAGTGCCAGCAGCATAGCCAAGATCAGAGAGGTTTCTCAGAAAAAAAACATTGTGGCTTCCAAAATGTGTAAGGAAGTGAGAGCCAGAGGGTCTTATACCTTCTCATTTGGGCTAAGACTGAGGGTAAAGAAAGTTTAGATTGGGAGTTCAATGAGGGAAAAAAAAAAAAAAAACACAGCACTTCCTTGGGTTTTGTGATATGCTGTTTAAGGAAACTTCTATTGTTACTATTTAATATTTAATCCATCGACCACAATACAGGTTTCTTTTTACAGTTTCTTTTAATAATAAAAATATGTGTGGGAATGCATTTTAGAGTTGGAAATGGTACAAATGATAATTCTGTTTTCTAAAAAAGGAAATGACTCCCTTCTGGTATTAAGATGGTGAATTAAGTTACCTGTTGATGCTAAAAATCTGTCCCAACTCTTTTAAAGTCAACTCAACTCTTAAACTCTTAATTCCAAACTCCTGAATACGGGTAGGCACTCATATGTCTTTAATACTATAATGATTCACCTGTCGTCAGCAATATAGATGGTATTTGAAATCTCTATACAAAATGGCCTCTATATTTCTCAGCTTGAGTGTTTGTTTCCTTTTCCTCAAGTCATTGAAATCAGGACATGTACCGTGTGACCCTCATAGGCATCCTCTGTGTTTCTGACTCAAGTGAGATTTTTTGTGTGTCTTGATGGTGGGACAATATATTAAATTAAACAAGAAAAGCAAGTTCATTCACTCTCCTTATCAATAAGTCCTGGACTGCTATTTTTATCCAATCTCTGTTTCTTTATTTCAAGATTACAAAATGCAAAGGACAATCTTAAACAACAACAAAACCTCTACCTACATTAGCAATTAACATTAACTCCCTTTTACAATCATTCCATTTTCCATCCTGCTGTTTTAGGAAAATCTGAATTAAAAAGCCTGGTGCTGCTCAAGGGCAATTAATAGCTCTGAAATGACAAAAGATCTTAGAGCAGCTGACAAAGTGGCCCTGGGAGGGAACTGGGCCCTGGCTCAAAGTCACGGTAGGAAGCGTGAGCCCTGTGCAGCATGCACTTTATGCCCAAAGAATGAAAAGATTTTCATCAGCTAGGATAATGCAATTAAAATGTGTACCCCCAGAACCCACCCCACGCCACCTTGCTCAGAATTGGACCGCAGCCCCCAAGGCTGAATTAACATTTGAAACTGAAATGTCTCCATCAGCAGGGAGAAAGGGTGCCATTGGGTGGGGGGTGGCTCTGTTGTGCAGACAGGTGTCTGTTTGTAAATGCAGGAACATATGTTCATTGCTCATGGTAAGAAATGAGAGAACATTAGGGTGGGTGGACATAGGGAGATACCACTAATGTCAGAGGAGAAGCTAATTAAAGCAGGATCTCTTATCTCTTTTGCTCCCTTCCACTCAGTGTTTCTGTCCTGTGCTGTATACACATAATTTAACATGCATGGAGAAAGGAGAGAAACCATCTCTAATTGCCCGAAAATGACATAGTGTTTACTGTCCTGAATGCTGCTTTGCCCAGGTGGAAATTGTATTCCTGATTAGTTTGCTACATAAATGCCACTGTGGCCCACCCAGAGTTGGGATTTTTTTTTTCTAATCTTACTGAAATGTGCACAATTCAAGCTGCTGATTACTGAAATAACAGAAAAATAGTTTTTGACAATTGCTATGACCTGGATTGGCAAGAGCAGGGAGGAAAAGAAAAGGACGCTTACTGATGAAACAGCCAAGGAGTGAGTGTGGCCTCTCTCTTTCATCTGCTTCTGCTGCAGGACACTTACTCCACAACATTTATGCTTATTCTGGTTCCTGATGTATTTCCTGTCCCTAAGGTTATTCCTAATGGCACACACATAACACGACTAGCAAGTCATGCTAACAGCAGAGCTTAAAGCAGCAGGTCTTGTGCTACGGTACAACGATTCATGTTGGCTTGTTCCCATGAAGGCTTAAATGCAGAGGTTCTGTTTTATTGCACAAATGTTCTCTGTGAAATCTGTGGTACAACGAATGGAGGGCCATCAAGAATCTGGGGCAAACACATTCACACCCACATGACTAAAACAGCCAAAGAACTTTTGGCTACCATGAGATTAGCAGTTAAAATTTATTGACTGCTGCATCTGGGCAGCAGTTCTGTGTGTGCTCTTTTGTGTGCTTGCAATAGCCTGTGAGGGAGTCCTTCTCTGGCATCCATCTTCCACATGAGAAGTGCGGGGCTTAAAGGGGCTAAAAACATAAGTAGAAAGTGGCAGGGCCAGAATTCAAACTGCTGAGCTTACCTTTGGACTTCACCAAGCATCTAACTAAGATCACCAAGCTTGGTGTCAGTGATAAAAGAGAGAATTAAAGATTCTTATTGTAGGTTCTAGATGATAAATGGCAGTTGCTGCCATGTGTTAGAAATGAGTTATCCAGGCCCTCCCTGGATTAGGACGCAGCACTGCAAGCTGGCTGCCGCCACTTTAGTGTGTGTTCGATCCCTGGCCCAGAAGAATCTCCTGTCTTGCTCACTGCTCCCCTCAGCTGTGTACTTCGTTGATCTGCCTGTTCTGCTCCCCACTCCGTCTCTGTTGAATCCTCTCACCACCCCTGTACCTCTGGCCTGTACCCCAGTTCAATATGCATAAGTAAATAAATCTTTAAAGAAATGAATTATCTCCCCAAAACAAATGATGCACATTCCTGACCAATCACTATTTCCAGCTCACTTCGTGATATCCTCATACAAAGGCAGCGTTTACCAGACCTCTGGGTTTACAGTGTTTCACATTCAGGGGCTTTGGGGAAAGAAACAGAGTTAAAACCTTGAGTGCAGGGAAGTAATTTGGTTTCAGTGTGCAGAACTCTAGTAGCTAACTCTAAGTATGCTTAGGAAGGTGGGAAAAACAAAGAGGAGCTGGAAGCAAGAGGATGGGAAGAAGTGTTTTTTAAAAGGTGCAAGTCCTTTGGGAAGAGTTCTCATATCTATATGAATGGAGTCAGGTATACAAGGAAGGAACCCTCTAAAAGCTAAAACTTCACTCCCTTGAGAATGAATGGTTTTTTATATCTACTCCATCGGCAATTAATGAAAGACCATCACATAACATCGCCTTTACCACCCTTTTTATTATCGTTTTCAGCTTTTGTTGTTCAAACTCCTCTTGTATTTTAACTAGAAGGTTATTTGAGAGAGGAAAAGAAGGTTTTTGAAGTTTTGATTTTAACATCTGTAGACCGAAAGAAATACATGGTTATTATGTATGAATTGATAAAATATGTTTATTCTCATTGTTTCTCCTTGTTTGAAGTAGCAAGAAATTAATCTAAGAAATACCAGTGGGACTCAGAGAATAGTATAAAGAGGTTTTCATTACACCTCCAGATAGCTCACCCAGATATCCATACATCTGTATATCCATTTATTCAATGTTCCTAGAATTCTGCCAATATGCAGGTATAAAAAAGTACATGGCCATATCCTTTTGGATCTCTTAGATTCATAATAAGAAAGTCATATCTGCTCATATTCATCAGGGAAATGGAAAAGATTCAGGATCTCAGGTTTTGGTAAGCAAGAACTACATGCTTGTTTAACTTTTTGAATGTTACATGGATACTGGGGACACGTGTGTGAATGAGACAGACGTACACATTGTTCTTACGAAGCTTGCAATTTAGTAAGTAGAGACAAACACAAAATGCCAATTACTATTTAATTAGAAGTGCTATGAGTAAGGAAGTATAGCTTAGAGTACACGATATGAAGGTCTAACTTGGATTTGGCCAGGAGTGCTAGTTGTCAGAAAAATATTTTCTAAATAAATTCCACTGAATCTGAGACTTCAAAACTGGGACATCATTAGGCGTCCATGAAAAATGGAGTAGAGCATGGAGTGGGGGTTATTGGTGGTGCCAGAGGAGGCCAATGGGTAAAGCAGAACTAGAAACTATAGGAGGTCAGGGTCAATGTTTGAGTTGTTATTATTTTAGTTATACCATCTCACATCCAAACTCTCTACTTGGGGATCTTTCCTACTGTGAATGGCATCTATAGAACTCACAGCTATAGTCTCTGTTACAGAGAGGGAAGGAGGAAGATCCTCTTTCTCCTGTCATCTGGCATCCAAGGTATAGTCATGAGGTCTGTTTGGACAATATCTCCCCTCCCTGGATCTCTGAATCACCAAAAGGTGCAAAGTAAAGGGAAGATTGTAGAATTCACTCATGGCAGTTGTATTGTGTGGTGTTGGTCAATGGCGCTAGTAGTAGCTGGTGCCCTGTTTGACTTTTTCCTTCCATCTCATTTCTAGACCCACCTTCATTATTTCATTTCCCAAATACCCAGAGATTATGTGAGTCTGCCACCATCTTCCAAAGAGCTTTCTCCATCTAAATTCACCAGAATGAATTCAGGTTCTTGCAACCTAGAGCCTTGACAGTCATAAAGACAACAAAAGCTATAAAAGTCTCTGTCCAAAGTGTAATAAGAATGAGTTTAATTCAAACATTGTCAAAAGTCCTTCATAGTTTTCAAACTTCTTCTACAGGATTCATTGGTTTGTATAGCAAACGGAGAGATAAGTGCTATCATCTCTCTTTTTCTGTACCAAAAGAGAACTGAATTGGAAATACTTACCAAACATAAAGCTGCAGCGTGGAATTTATAGGTAAACTATGCAACTAAAAGACATACATTCTCATTAGAGAAAAATTTGGAGCTGGGAATCATTAGATGGCAAACATTAGTAGAGTATTGGTAAAAGGATCAAGCATGCTATTATGTAGCCTGCTGGTAATCAACAGAGATAGAGAGTCAAACCATAAAATTTAACCTGAGACCCAGAGAAAATAGTTACCTGGGAGGATTATTATAAGGATTAAAAGAAAAATATTTTATTGCTAAAATAAAGAAAGGATAAAGAAAGTCCAAGGAAAGTTCATAGAACACAGCCTACTAGAGAATAGGTGATCTAAAAGATACTAATCCCCTTCTGTTTCCAGAGGTGTTAGAGGACTTTGGGGAATTAACCCCTAAGTAAATAAGGTAGGTCAGAGAAGATCTTTAGCAAAGAGTGTCATGGTTTAAATCCAGCTCAGTAGGGAAGGAGTTTTGGAGAAATGTGGAAGGGACATCCAGAGGAACAGGGAGAAGACAGAGTAGTCACTGCCCTTGTCTTTCAGGTATTGCTGTGATTTCTTCCTAATGCTTTATCAGGAGTTTAGATGATGTATTCGGCATTTGGAGTTGGTAGGAAAAATGAAACTGCTATGTTGCTTGAAATAAAACACAGCAATTATTCCAATTTTTTTCTAAAAACTCAGCAAAATCAAGAAAGGACTTTTTTCTCTTTCACAGAAAGAAACAAAAGAATTTTCTTGATAAATGCAGAGTATTTTCTTTTATATTAAAACCAAATATTTTTCTAAAAGTGAATTTTATTTTCCCAAATATTTGACAAGATCAAGCTGTAAAATTCTGAAGTTTAGTCAGCTGTGCAGATTGACTTTTGAAGTGTAAAATAAACCTTTACTTAACAGATGTCAGGACTGTGACTTTGAGAGATAATGACAGTTTTTATAGTAGGTTGGTGACAGAATTCTAAGGAGAATGAATAAAGTTTTGGTGCCAAGTCTGGGGGGAAAAAATGACAACATGATTATTAACAACTGACTGAAATGGGGAAAGCAAAAGCAAGTGTTTTAATTTATTTGATTAGACAGCATAAATTGTTCCATAAATATCAGTGAAATAGATTTAACAAAAGGATAGGCTGTACCTTCAGGTAAGAATTAGAGTAACTCAAAAGCCCAAACTCCCTCCAAAGTCATCAAGAATGAAGTTGATTTAAATAATTTTTAAGGCTTTGAATAAGAGATTCAACAGCCATGGAAAGGATTTTAACAATTATTTTCAGATTCTACCCTTCTAGAATCAAGCAGAGATGGGTCTGCTACGCTGACACATTTCAACTATAGGGTCACTGCATATATTTATTAAAACTGAAATTGTTAAGTAAAACCAAATACCTATGGGCCGCACTCCGGTATCCTGTAATCTTCCCTCATTCCAACTTGCTTGAAACCCAGCAACTTCTGGATGTACTCAAGTCAGCTGCCTCTACAAAATTCTTCAGATCCTCTTCTCTAGGAAGTTCTGTCTTCTCTGAATACAGATTTTTTTTTCCAATCTGTACAGCAACATTTAGCCAGTGAGTATGTCATTGAGCTGAGTACCCCGATCTTAAATTCTACTCCAGACAACTTCACTGCACTTCATAGCATCTCCCAGGAGGCGATACACAGGGGATACCAACTTCTCAAAGGGATCCTGTTCTTTTCTGGAGAGGTGAAGTTGGGAAGTAAACTAGGTAACTCCAGAATATTTTATATGAATTCTAAAGCAGAATCAGGACCAGAATCAGGACTGAATGCCCAGCTCCAGCTCCTCACCACATTTTTATGTGTCCACTTGACTCTACTTAGTAGTTGTAAGACTCCACAGTCTTACAACTGTGGAGACAAAAACTTAGAAAGAGATCCATTAAAGGAGGGACGTTTGATGCATTGGTTCTTCTCATACATGTTTATCCTCAGGCACAAACATATCAGTTTCTTCCTGGACTCTGAGGATGGAGAAGTTTGACTTAGTTGCCAAATCTCCATGTCTGCTTGTTTGGGGTCTTAGGCTGATCTTTCAGAAAAGGTACACATTATACTATTGTACCTTTTCCCCTTAAGTTATGAAAACATTGAAGGCTTTATCTATCTCAGATAGTTTTGGGGACATAATGGAATGTAAAGTGACAATAAATGGTGTTTACTATAAGATAAATTGATGAAACAAATTCTTGGAAATTTTTTTCTAAATTTAGAAATGTGGCTTACTATGTAGTCAGCAAAAATAAGTTTGAAGACTGGGCTTTTAATAGCATAAGGTAAAAAAACCCTACTATTGGGCCCTCCCTAGTGGTGCAGCGGGTTAAAGCACTGCACTAAGAAGCTAAAGCCACTTCCGCATGAGTTCGATCCCCGCCTGCCCCGGAGGTGATCCACATGGCGTGGCAGACCTCTCCTGACCTGCCCACTGCTCCTCTCAGCAGTGTACTTCATCTATCTGCCTGTTCTGCCTCCTGCTCTGTGTGTGGTGAATCCTCTCACCATCCCTGAACCTCTGACCTGTACCCAGCTTTGTATCCATAAATAAATAAATCTTAAAAAACAAAAAAACCCTACTATTGTCTTTAGAGATCTACATTTTCATCTCAGCATTGTAAATAACATTCTTACTAGCCAGTTTTGCTAATATCAAAATAATGCAAATTTTTAATTTCTCTATTAATATTATTTTCACACATTATGGGATACTTGTCCTTTTACCGTAAGAGTCTAAAAATGTGGAAAAGACCAATGTGGCCAAGGCTTATCAGAATGGCACTTCAAATTTGGGTGTAAACATAGTTACAGATTTGTTACCAGTAGGGATGTAGGAAATTAATTGATATGGATGCTATTTTTTCAATCAAGTTTATTAAAAATAATTTGCATATACCACCCACCCACATAATATGTGTTCAATAAGTCTTGGACACACATCTATTAGATAGATAGATAGATAGACTTTTAAGGCTATGGTTCCATAGGGGAACCATAAATTAATCTGGACAAAGTTTCAGCAGATTTCTCAAATCAGTATAATGAGATATATTTCCTAAGTCATCCCTGTCTTCTCTATGAGTGCCTGGTGGTATCCAGGGAAGAAAGGACTACAAGAAAATGTAAATCTCCCTATGCCCATCATTTAGAGGCTTCATATGTACAAGTGGCCTTCAGTAATACCTTAAAACTTTTAAGCAGAGTCTTCTCACTAAGTTATATTACATGTGACAGTATAAACCCTAGGTAAGTGAGAGTTTGGGTCTTCTTTTTCCATTCAGGTAATGTGTTCACCCCAGAATTGGGTCTAAGAAAGGTTTGAGTTTTGGAATAGTCATCAATCTTCTGTTTGATCAGTCTCAATTCTGTTAAATTCTATTCTTTATTTCCCTCTTATCCTACAAACTTTTAGTTTTACTTGCTTCTTTTTTCTAAGGTAAATGCTCTAATCCACTCAAATTTTAAAATTGTACTTACAATTAAAAAATGATTGTGAATTATTTTAAAATACAATTTAATTTCCAAATATTTTGACCTTTTCTAGATAGGTTATTCCTTGTTGTCAGAGATTATGTAAAGAAGATTTCACTGTTTTGTAATTGATTGAACCTTATTTTAGGGCTCAATATACTCTTTACCTTGAATTAGGCACAGTTGAATGTGCATCCCAAAGTTTCTTATGGTGTTCTATAAATGTCAATGAAGTCAAATTGACTGATCGTGTTCAGATCTTCTGTATCTTTCCTGATTTTTTTTTGTGTGTATATGATTTACTACTTATCATTTAGAATGTTGAAGCCTACAATTATGGTGTAGATTTTATAGAGTACAATTATGGACAATCTACAATCAATGGTCTAAACTTTATTTCTGCCAACTGTTGCTTCATGTATTTTGAAGGCCTATTATTTGGTCAACATGCATGTAAGATTATTAGGTATTTCTGATAAATGAGACTTTTTTAGGTCCAGATAAGTTTTCCTCCTTTTTCTTTGTAAATTCTCTTGATTCTGAAGTCAACTTTCTCTTACATGAATCATAGTAATGTTTGCTTTGTTTTGCTTATTTTTTTTTTAGGTTTTTTTTTTTGCCTTCTCTTTGAGGTTTAAACTTTTTTCTATTTCGTTCTCTCTCTTTCTATATATACATACATATATATATATGTATACATACACACAAGTATTTAGATTATTGAATTTTTACTTTATTCTGACAATTTGGATCTTTTTATTGGAACTTTAAATCACTTTAATTTTATTAATTTGTGGTTATGGTTTGGCTTTATTACTTTTTAATGATTAAGAAGGTATAACAATATATTTAAATTTATCAAACACCATTTTGAATCAACATTATGTCATTTCACACTTAATAACTCACACTTTCACTTCTGACTTTCCAATTCACACTTCACACTTCGGTTTCAAATATAATATACTTGCTAATGTATAATGCCACTTACCAACATTTGTGCTAATTTTCATAGTTTCACTTCTATCTATGGAATAAAACTTACCTTATTTTTCTATCATTTTCATTGTAATTTATCACTTGTAACTTAGTATATTATAAAAGGAAAATGGGGCCCTCCCTGGTAGTGCAAGGGGTTAGGACACAGCACTGCAAGCCTCTTCAGTGCGAGTTTCATCCTTGGTCTGGAGGTGGCCCACATGGCGCCGCAGACGTCTCCTGGCCTGCCTGCTATTCCCCTTAGCGGTGTGCTTGGTGGATCTGCCCGTTCTGCTCCCCATTGTCTGGAGGAGCCTCTCACCGTCCCTGCACCTCTGGCCTGTACCCCAGTTCTGTATGCATAAATAAATTTTTTAAAAAAGGAAAATGAAGCAAAGACTTTTAGATTTATTCATTTGTTTACCATTTTTGATGGATTTCATTCTTTCCTGTAGACCCAAGTTTTCACGTGGTGTCATTTCCATTCAGTCTTAAGCAAACTTATATCTGTCAGAATAAATTCATTCAGTTTTCACTTACCTGAAAATATCCTTGTTTCTCATGCCCCTGAAAAGAATATTTTTTCTTGATATTGAATTCTAGATTGGCTTGTAGTTTATATACATTTTGATGTTTTGTGTTTAATAAACTTGTCCCATTGTCTTCTGCACTTCATTGTTTCTGATGCACCTTCTGTCTCTCCCTTTTCTCTCTAATCTTTTTTTTCTTGAGGTAATGTTGTTCACAATATGTATGTGATTAAAGGTATAAGATTATACCTACTATGATGCACAACTTCACAATACACCCACCACAAACACACTCTTTAAACAATGTCTTGTAGTTTCCAGTGCATAAGTCATCAACTATAGCCCTTTGTGGTCCCCAGCCCATTGTATTTGCACCCACATAAGTATATTACACACACACATATATTCCACATATAAAGGAAACCATTCAGTATGTGCATTTCTCCCCTGACTTATTTCCCTTAGCATTTATCTCCTGCAGTTACATCCCTGTTGTGGAAGATGACAAGCATTCATATTTTCTTGCAATTTAGTAGAATTCCACTTTATGTAAATGCCACATTTTCCTGATCCACTCTTCTGTTCTTGGGTACTTAGTTTCTATATCTTGACTATTGTAAATACAGTGTTTGTAATGAAAGTAGGAGTGCATATCTCCCTTCTTCCTCAAATTAGAGATTGTGTGTCCTTCAAGTAAGATTGGGGTTGCTGGATCAGTTGGTAGATTCATTTATAATGTCTTGTGAAATATCCATACTGTTTTTCTTAAGAGATATCTAGTCCACCAATTCTAACAAGGATTCCTTTTGCTATACATCCTCACCGACATTTGGTATTCTGGTCTATTTAATATGTGCCATTCTCATAGGTTGTGATGGTCCCTTACTGTGATTTTGATTTACATTTGCCATGTTTTTAGTAAGTGATGATGAATATTCATTTCATGTGCCTTTTGAAATCTGTATATCTTTTTGTAGAAGTGTCCATTTAGCTTTTCCCCTTGTTTTGTGTGGGTTGTGTGTTTTCTTTATGGTGAATTCATGATCTCTTTATATATCTTTGATATCAGCCCTTTGTTAGATGTATGATGTGCAAGTAGTTTGTGCCTTTCAGTCTGGTTGTTTTTAGTTGTACTGATACTATTGTTTGTATTTTTTAGTTTGATGTAATTTAATTTATTTTATTTTTATTTATCTTGCTATTGAAGACAAGTCCAAAAAGCTATCAGTGAAATCACTGTTCTGTTATGTTTTGCCTTAATTTTCTTCAGCATTATTTAATGGTTTTAGGTCTTATATTCATGTCTATAAGCCATTACAAGTTAATTTTTATAGAAGACGTGTGTAGATCTATCTCCATTGTCTTGCATATTGCTCTATGGTTTTTCCAGAACCTTTATTGAAAAGATTTTCCTTTCTGCAGTGTTTACTGATGGCTCCTTTGTCTTAGATTAACATTCCATAGATGTGTGGGTTTCTTTCTCAGATCTCAATTCTATTCTATTGATCTATATGTCTATTTTTGGAATAGCACCTTACTATTTTGATTTCTAATACTATATAGTACAGTTTGTAGACTGTGAATTTGATAACACCATATTCCTTTTTGTCAGGATTGTTTTGGCTCTTCCAGGTCTTTTTGGTTCCATATGAATTTCAGTAATATTTGTTCTATTTAATTGAATAATACCACTGAAGCCTTGACAGGGATTGCAGTGAATCTGTGTGTTGCTTGGGTGACCTTTTACTGATGTTAATTTTCCCAATCCATGACCATGGAATATCTTTCTGTTTCCTTCTATTTATTTTAGGAATGTCTTATAGCTTTCATTGAATAGGTCTTTAAACTCATTTACTCAGTTTACTCCTAGATAATTAATTGATTTTGTTATGATTGTAATTGGGATTATTTTATTGACTTTTTTTCCATCTAGTATATATTTACATTTAGAATTACAACTGATTTCTGTAAACGTATGTTGTACAGTATGACTTTTTTGTATTGATTTACTATTTCAGTTAGTTTTTTAGTGTAGACTTTAGAGACTTTCCTATTATAATCATGCCATCTGAAAATAGTGGTAGTTTTACTTCTTTCCCAGTTTTGATTCCATATATACATATAAAATTGCCCTAATTAGGAATTCCAATCCAATGTTAAGGATCAATGGTAAAAATGGGCACATTTTCTCGTATCTAATCTAAGGGGGGAAACTCTCTAGTCTTTTGCTCCTGAGTATGATGTTGGCTGTGGGTTTGTAATAAATGATCTTTACTTTGTTACAGTACGTTCCCTCTTACCAGGTTTTTTAGTTTGGTTTGGTTTTGGTCTTTTACATATAGGTATAATGAATATTATCAAATGCTTTCCCTGCATCTATTTATTTGATTATGTGATATTTATCTTTCCTTTTGTTGGTGTGATGATTTACACTTGCTGATTTTTTTTTTTTTTAAATATTGAACCATCCTTGTATTCCTGAAATAAATCCTACTTGGTCATAAAATGTTATCTTTCTAATATGTTATTGAATTGGTTTGATAAAATTTTGTTGATGTATTTTGTGTTAATGTTCATGAAGGATATTGTACTCTAATTTTCTCTTTTCCAGATGCCTTTGTCAGGTTTTTAATGTCAGAATGGTTTTCGTCTCATGAATGTGTTTGAAAGCATACCTCTAACTCACTTTTTGTGAAGTATCCATCATTTTTCTCTACCCTGCTATATATTTTTAGAAGTTTAACTAAAATGAGTTTAGTGTAATACACTTTGCATTTATCTGGCTTATAATTCACTGAGCTGCTTGATTGTGTAATTTGATGTTTCCATCACATTTAGGAATATTTGAGTTATTATTTATTAAAATACTACTACTTTCTTCTCTTCTATGGCAGGTGTATATTGTACTACATATTTCTGAGGATGTTAATTTTCTTCTACATGGATAATTTCATTGGATTATTTTCATTGGATAATTGCTATCAACTTTTCTTCCATCTACTACCTCCCTTCATTTTCCATCTACCATAAATTTCATCAAATGGATTTTTAAAATCTAAGTTATTATATTCTTTTGTTCAAGAACTTTCTTTTCTCTGTTTTCTTTTCATTTTTGTGCTCAGGTTCCCTAACAAGTAATTATTAGGGAAATGCTTTTAAATCATTGAGCATACTTATTATATAATGTCTGCTCCAAGGTTTTGTATACTAACTCCAACATCTGACCCACCTTGAATTCTATTATCTGATTTTTCTTGACTATTGTTCACTTTAAAAATTTATTTTTCGTGTTTAGCAGTTCTTATTGAATTCTCAATGCATCTTAAAGTCTAAGAATTCTGTTAGACTTTCTCCTGTGAACTATTGATTTTTACTCTAGTAGGAAATTCAGTAACTAACTTAAGCTTGTGTAGAGTTTACTTCATTTGAGACATTTAAAGAGCATATCTGGAATAGACATTACTCTGGAACATAACTTTTACTCCTAAGTTGGGTGGCTTTACTACTGTGTTGGCCTGGTGCAAATTATTAGCAAGATGTTTCACTGGCTGGTCTAGAACACCAACTTCTCTCAGCACTGCTCAAATTTTAGTAATGCACTTGCACTGACACCATTGCTGCTCTCTAGTAAGCCATTCATCACCTTATCTTTGGTTAGCACTCTGGGTACTCATGAGGAAACCACTTGAAGACTTCTGGAATTTACTCTTCTGCATTGTACTTTCTAGTGCCCTGTCTCACAAATTCTATTGACTTTACACTACTTAAACTTGCTTTTTCTGCTCAGTAAGATCACTGTACTTTGCTTGGGTTCCCAATTACACTGTCACAATAAAGAGACTTTCCTAGTTAGAGAGCTAGCATGAACATAAGTTTATTTTCTCTCAGGGGTAGCATGATTGTACTGGCAATTTTCTAGTCTAATGTATTTTTTCCAACTTTGTAATTATTTGCAATTGAAGAGATAGTTTGGAATTATTTAATGTCATAATAGAAGTAGACTCATGGCTGAAGATTCTTAAATGCATTCTGATTACAGATCAAGATACAGAATTCTATAATGCTTCTGTATTTGTAAGTCTACCTGTATTCTTATTTTTTTACTTTAAAATATCACTGACCATTTTCCCTATTACAACCTCACAAACCTTATCTTCCTTATTCTACTCATCACTTGAAAAATCATGGGATTCTTTAGTCAGGGTATATGTATTTGACTTTAAGACCTCAAAAAATGGCACATATTTGTGCAAAAAAAAAAAAAGTAAATGAATTCAACTTCAATATTCCTTCAAATCTCTACAGATATCAAATTAGTATTTGGTTGTTTTACTCTGAGAATAGCAACATTGACAGTTATTAAGTTTTTCTTAAACCTACACTAGGCATGGAGTATAGATATAGAGTAAGATATAGAGGAGGAAATCATTCCCTAAGAATCTTACTTATTTTGGGAGTTGTAATAAGACTGCTTCTAAATTTCCATTGGACACTCATTGTAAAATGTCATCTTGACATTCAGGAAAATGACCTGTGGAAATCACATAAGCTTCAGCAAAGCTTTTCTTATATAGGCTCAATATTTCTATTTATCTTCACCTTTATACTTCTTTCAAGATCTCTAACATTCTTTTCAACTTTAGAATTGACTGATGGAATCTAAAACTGTAGTTTTTACAGACTTTATTGTCTTTGCCTATATTTTTGTTTTCATTAATATAGTAACCTGTAATAATACTGAGAGAATATATTGTTTACATATCAACATCTACAAAGAATGGATGAATGATTTCTTTACCTACTCACTACACTCTGTTGCCAAGAGATTGTGCTGAGTGTGTCCTTGTGAATACATTGATTAATATTTTCAGTTGTCTCCCCCAATATAGCACATAAGAGGAAAAACAAAATTACACTATTATTTGGGAATTAATTTATTGCAACTTCAAGATCCAAAGAACAGACCTCAACTTCCTATGGCCTGATGTCAATAAATTTGTATTCAAATGAGAAAAGAGATCCATCCTCTTAAGTGCAAACCCTAGCAAGGTGTTTCCGATTGATACCAGTCTAATACATTTTCAATTTGATAATAAAAAAGTGTTTTCTAACTGCTCTCTCTACAGCATTACTCTCTTCTGAGTGAAGTAACTGTGTGAAGGGCAGCAAGAACACATTCTATAATCAGTAGAGTATCTAACAGTAGGAAGAGAGGTTGCGTTTTTGGTAATTTGGTTTGTAGTAGCTACAGTAGACTTAGAGTCCAGGTTATATGGGTAGAGACATTAGACTTGTCATTGATGAAATATTTCTTTAAAATTAAATCTATTATTTGAGGTTAAGCACATATAGTTTATTATTTATTTTGCTCCTTTAAATGACAACAATGGCAATAACCAATGGTATAATTTGCATTATTTCGTGGGAGTAAACAAAGAATAAAGAAAGGAATTGAGAAATTGTTTTCAGAGTACTGTACTTCATGAAAAGCTTAAAACTAGTCTTGGTGAAACATGTAACTTTTTAAAAATTGGTTCTACATATACTAAGCCAAAAGACACCCTCTGAAAATATTTAAATTAAATCAAATTATTTGGCATGTAAGTAGTGAAAAGAAAACTGGTAAGCTGGTTAAATCATAAATAATGAAAGGAAGAATATTGGTTGAAACTCTTCTTAACTAGTTTATGTAATTGGTAACAGACACTGTGTGTACATTTTTTTAAAAAAAAGTCATAATGTTGAATATCTACAGCTTCCCATTATTTTTTTACTTTGGGAAGTAAAAAGCTAGACAATTTCAATGGTTATTAGCCAAATAAAGACAAAAAAAAGTAAATTATGTAAATTAGATATGCTCATTGATTTAACTATGATATTGATGATTAACTCTGATGTAATAATTGTAAGAAAACTTCCTCTTTATAAGGAATATGTATTTTTGCCACCTTTATTGTGGATATATCCAAGGTGTTAGGAAGAATATACTTAGTAGGTTAATTAGGTGGTTATTACTACAAGGTCCTTTTTTTTTCACTCTGAAAATGTAAAAGCTAAAATAGAAGGTGTTGGCTTATGTAAGAACAAAAGGAATCAAAAATAAGAAATAAAAATAAAAGCAGGAATAGAAAAAAAGTATTAAATACTATACATATAACATACATCAGATTGTACGTATAGATTATTTTATCTATAGATAAAATACAGGTTTTATAGATTATTTTTTACATATTATTTTATAGAAAAATAATAACACTAGAATTATACTCTCACCCCATTTTTATGATTGACCATGATAACATACAAAATTTCTGTGATGCTGATTTTGGAAACTTCAGAAAGTCATTTAAATTTTAATCAGAAATAAACAATACAGCATTTTCCAAAAGTTCCATACGATTTAACTCTAATCTTACAAAGAAACGATGCATCATGTTTGTCATTACTAGCACTGTCAGTGTTTAAAATGTTGCCATAGTAAAACCACCCAGCAAGACCAGCCAGTTCCTCAGCGCCGCCTGCTTGCCCCGGCCTCGGTATTTTCCTGACGTCTTCACCTCCACAAGTGAGCACTGCCATTCTGCAACCCGTACATCTGTCGTACAAGCTTCAGATCAGAGTGAAGAAATAGGGACAAATGCCACCCACACTGATGTACTTGCGGCTCCTCCAACTGTTAGCAGTTGCCTAACATGTTTTCTATGTTCCCTTTGTCTCCCAACACGTGTTTTTGGAAGGTAGCTGACAGGTAAAGAATATGATTTTCCTGCCAAAATCCCCCCTACAGTGCAAGAAGCTATTTGCCACTCACTAGAAATAAACACAGAACATAAAGAAAAATGGAAAAAAAATGTAACATAGCACTAGACACCTGAAGTGAAAGCTAGAAAGACCAACCCATCCATTCAAGCAGCTTTAATGCCAGCCATTCATTCATTGATTCATTCAACAAATACTGATTGTGCACAGAAATGATGTTTAAATGGATAAGTATTAATACAATTAAAAATATTAAGATGCAATTTAATAGGAAGCAATAAATGACTAGCTTCATTATATTAGGTTAGACAACCTAAACATTGTGCACTGCTTTTGCAAATTGATACTGTATTGCTTCTCACAATGTCTACTGCCTGTTTTTGGAAGGTAGTTTGATGTTTTCCCTGCCAAAATCTGCCCTACAGTGCAAGTCCAGGTATATGTGTGAATACCTCACTACAAAAAGGCAAACAGAGGAGTGTGATCAGGAATCAAAGATAAGTTTCTTAGACCACAATAGCAACACGTATATCTGTCCTACAAGCTTCAGATCAGAGTGAAGAAATAGGGACAAATGCCACCCACACTGAGAGATTAAGTGCATGTTTGAGTGGGATGAGATAAGAAGATCATCTGTAGAAGGGAGGCTACAGCCTGGGAGAAAGTAGATCTGCCCTTCCCTTCCTGCAGCCTCAGTAAATGTGCTCCTATTGAGAGAGAAGTCAAGTTCCCAGTATGTCCCTGGACAAGCACTACAAACTCTACCTCCTATCTTGGTGGTGACCACTAATTTTTCAAGACCCACTGGCTATTGACACCCAATTTAATGATCTGCACCGGAGGAGACTTCTGAACTTCTGTGTAACAAATATAGAACAGAACATATACCTTTCAGATGTGAAATCTGCTTATTTTATATGTGCAGAGAAAGGGAATGACCTTCTCTAAGTCCCATAGGAGCTGATAATAGAATGTAGATTTCCACCCTTTTTCCAGAGGTCTCCGTTACAAAGATCTTCTGAAAAAGTGACCAACAAATTTTACCAATTTGGGATGAAGTTATAGTACCTAAGAATAATTGTCATTATTCTTAAAAGTATGTATGTCATAGGCCCTTCCTGGTGGTGCAGCAGGCTAAGGCACAGGACTGCAAGTTGGCCACATCTACCTCAGTGCAAGTTCAATCCCCGGCCCCAGAGGGACCCACATGGTGCGGCAGACCTCTCTTCACCCGCCCGCTGCTCCCCTCGCAGTGTACTTCCTCAATCTGCCTCTTCGGCTCCCCACTCTGTGTCTGGTGAATCCTCTCACTGCTCTTGCACCTCTAGACTGTACCCCAGCTCTGTATTCATAAATAAATAAATCTTTAAAAAAAATGTATGTTATTCTCTTCCTTACTCTTTTGCTTAGGCAATATCAAAGAACATGCTGGAGGTCACTGTTAAATTTCCTGTTGCTCTAAAGAATGTAATTTAAATGACATTACATCATTAGCTTGATATGGCCAACCATTAAGGGAAGGTCTCCACCATGATCTTTAACAAAAAAACCAGTGCTGTAAAGCTGGCTGTTAAGTATTTTCTAGCACATCACTTATGACATCAGTTGATGAATTTATAATTGGATACAATACTCACTGCATCAATTTTGAATATTCATAAAATGGAGCAACTCTCTCCCTCAATACCATGGTCAGAATATAATAACCACACTTCATAAATATTAAATAACATAAGCAGCAGTATCCTTTTCCCTTCATGAGTCATTCTGAACATCCTGTGAACTGCCCACTTGAATTAAAAAAAAAAACAAAACTACAAGTTAAAGTCAGTATTATCGTGAGAGCTGGGTTTTCACAGCTTGAGGGCCTATCAATATCTGAAACTATAAACAGCTAGAAGTAAAGTGTTTGGGGTCATAAATGTTCATCCCCACAAAACTGAACCTACAGACCATACAATGATTAAAAGAAGTTCATTAGGGAAGAAAAAAAGCTTAAGCAGCTTTCCACACCTGCTTTCAGCACAGTGAAATAAGCCACCCTAGAGAGGCTCAACCTTTTTACAAGGAAGGTTTCTGGTCTTAACTGCTTTCTTAAAAATGTTTTTTAACATAATTTTTGGCTTACAACTGCATGTGCTAAGGGAACTTGAATTGCTACATCTGCTAAGTCAGATGATCTGGTCATTTTCTTCTTTGTTTCTTCAAGAACAAACAACTTGAATTCACCTTGAAATAGAAGAAGCCTTACAGGCAAGGAGTAGGGATGGTGGGTGGCTTTGTAAGGCTAAATGTTTTTTCCTATTTGATTTACTTAATTGAGCTAATGGGCTCTATGATCGGCTGAATAGTCCAGTAGCTAAAGTCATCATTAGCTATTTTCTTGGCTAACACAATAATGACCCTTAAATTGTCTCCAGTATTTCCAATTACCTTTGAAAAGATGTGGCATGCCAGTAGCCCTAATAGAAAACACATATGATGTGATGTTTATAGGAAATCTTTTTTCATACTAGAAGTTTTCATAAAATCCTTTTAAGTGTCAAGAGAAAATGGTGAAACAAATTACAAAACAAAAGCAGTGAAGGATATGAAGAGGGGACTTTGTCTTGAGAAATGCTGGAATCAATGAATGCCAGAATTATTTAGAAATTCTCTAGTCCAATCATTTCATTTTATGGTTGAGAAAACCAAGCCCTGGGGATAATTACCTTATAAAGATAACATAGCTAAAGAGTGGCTGCCAAAATTAGATCCTACTTTTTTTTCCACTGAAAAGTGCATTTCTAGTACTAGTCTATTAAAAATATGCTTTTACTTAAGAGGCACTTTGAAAACTCCGAATTCCAAGTGGCTTAAGCCACTGGAGGAAAAATTTCTTGTTCGCTTTTGGAATCTCTGTCTTTCTCTGTTTTTAATCCCTCCCTTCTACCTTCCTCTACTGCT
Organism: Condylura cristata; assembly: GCF_000260355.1. Taxonomy (NCBI): domain Eukaryota; kingdom Metazoa; phylum Chordata; class Mammalia; order Eulipotyphla; family Talpidae; genus Condylura; species Condylura cristata. The sequence goes on from NW_004567131.1 coordinate 5,516,474, forward strand.
TCATTCTCCCTCCCTTTTTCTCTTTCTCATAAACATAAATTACACTTTCAAGTACTGAATATCTGTGAGGGTGGGATGGAAATGATAAAATAACAGCAATCCTAGCACTAGCTTCTGACTACAAATGATTGGCACCCTAGTAAAGATGGTTTGTTGTACATGGTATGTTAGCAAACAGGGAGAGATAGATGTTGGGGTAAAATTGCTGAGTGTGGGTTGAGTATAAAAGTAATACCCCTGAAATTCTAAAGTGGGTCACTACCATGATATAGGCTGGAATCTCACAGATGTATAAGTCCTCATTGCAGTAATGAATTCAGGGTTCAATTTTGGTGTTTCATAATTCTCAGTGTAGTAAAAATTTGGGATAATATCTTTGCCATGCAAATCCATTACAAGTGACTGACAGTATCTAACCTTGTTATATCACAATATGGAAAAAACATCGCTATGGGGCCTGGATTACCTGTCATCTGACCATCACATTCTCTACCCTACAGCAAAATCTGTGAGCTGCTCAAAGCATGGGATATACATTATTTATCACTGTATGTCAAGTACCCAGTATAATGTTTGTCACACTGAAGGTGCTTGAGAAATGTGTATATGAATAAAGGAATGAACTATAAGAAGTCTGTTTGTTGAGGCTGAATCCAGCAAATGGAATTGAATGATGCTAAGAAAGAGGAACAGTGCCCAACTGTAAGTGTACATAAAGCTATGTAATATATATTCTTCATTAAATTCTTTACATCTAATCAACTTAGGGGCCATGGTAAGATCAAATCTCAGACCTCACTTTACCATGGTACATTCATTAAGTTACTATCTTGTGAGGATACTTGGAAACTTGGTACCTGGTCCTCTTTGGCAAACCCAACCCCTCATCATTGTGTCCCTTTAGAACATCCCCAGCCACTGTAACCTTCAGTAGTTCCTTTTCTGTGGGAGTAGATATTCCTCACCATCAGAATACTGGTCTAAGCAGAGCTTCTTGCTTTCAAAGCTGCGGGGATGATTGTTTTTAGCAGGCAACTAACTGGGTAGGTTCAAGAGTTGTTGATTTCCAAAATGACTGCATCTTGTTGAATGTTTTTCTCTAAGTTACCCAAAGTATTGTGGAAACAAGGTGACTAGCACATTTGTCATAGTGGCTAATCCTTAGTGGGTCTTTTGAGTTCTCCTTTTCATTTGGAAGGTAAATTTATTACTAAATAAATTAAAGTTGATTTTTGAAGTTAATTTTGAAATTACATGTAGCAAAATGATACTTTGTGTATATTTCTGTGAATTTAAGCACATGTATAAAATCATTTAGACCCTTAAAAAAATCAGGAATTAGAATAATTAGATTTACCAAATGCCCTCATGTTGTCATTTTTGGGGAGTATCCATCCCCGGTACTTTGCAACCACTGATACATTCAGTGGAATTTTTTCAAAAATGTTATATGAATGGGATAACACATAATGCAACATTTGAAACTGGTTTCTTCCTCTCAGAATAATGCTTTTATGTTTATCTAAGTTGTTGTATGCATCAATAGTTCCTTCCTTTTAAAACAAATTAAGTAATAGTGTATTGTATGGCTATAACACAATTTATCATTTCACTTGTTGAAGGGAATATGAGATGTTTCCAGTATATAATTGTGAACAGTGATGCCTGATGCTGTAAGTTGTGTGTGTGTGTGTGTATGTGTAATATATATATATATAGTTTTTTGTGTGAAAATGTTTTCACTTCTCCTGGGCAAAATACTTAGAAGTGGATTGTAGGATCATCTGGTGAGTATGTGTTTACATCATAAGAAATTGCCAGTGTTTTCCAGAGTGGATGCAGGATCTTCCCACCATCAATGTATGAGGATTTCAGTAACTCTGTATCTTTGCCAGCATTTCACATTATTTTAGATATTTTATGTTAGATGTTTTAATAGATATGTAGTACAAGCAAATTGCTGTTTACATTTATACTTCCCTAATGATTGATATGGAGAACATTTTTTTCATGCACAATTTTTTTCTTTATATTCTCTTTGATAGAGTGTCTAAATATTTTCCCATTCCCAAAGTATTTTTGAACTTTTCTTATAACTGAATTTTGTGCACAGAGCAAATATTTTTAATTTTGACAAAGTTTAGCTATCAACTTTTTATTTGATGGATCAGATTTTCTTGTTATGTCTAAAAACTCTTTTTCTAACTCCAGGTCTTTTCATCTACATTTTCTTCTAAATATTTCTAGTTTTTATTTACTTTTAGATCTATGATCTACGTGGTGTTAGTTTTTAAGAAGTATCATCTAAACTTTAGGTCAAAGTTCTTTTTTTTTTTTTTGCAAATTAATGTTCAGTTATCCAAAAACATTTCTTGAAAAGATTACTCTTTTCCAACTACTTACTTTTGCATTTTTGTCAAAATTCAGTAGGCCAACTCTGTGTGAATCTGTTTTGAAATCCTTGATTCCATTTTCTGAATCAATTCATCTGTTTCTTCTTCACTATCAGACTGTCTTCATTATCAAAGCTTTATAAAGTCAATTATAAAGTCAAGTAGTATGATTATTCAAAATCTTGCTTTCCTTTTTAAATGGTATTTTTATTATCCTAGTTAATTTTTTTTAAAGATTTATTTATTTGTTCATACAGAACTGGGGTACAGGCCAGAGATGTGGAGGGTGAGAGGATTCACCAGAGACAGAGCGGGGAGCAGAACAGGCAGATTGACGAAGTACACTGCTGAGGGGAGCAGCGGGCGGTCAGGAGAGATCTGCCGGGCCATGTGGGTCACCTTCGGGGCTGGGATCGACCTCATGCTGAAGCTGCTGTGGCCAGCTGTGTAGTGCTAGCTTTACCCCATTGCGATAGCAGGGAGGGCCCCGGTGCATCAATATTTAACAGAAGGTAAGTTTAACCTTCAAAACGGACAAAAGGAGCACCCCTGCATCTTCATTTTAATGTCGATAGTCATAGAACAGCCTATATATTTCCAAAAAGAAAAAAGGATATAATGTATTAAAGACAGAGTATCCTGCTGGGATTTTGATAGGAACTGAATTAATTTATACATTAGTTTGAACCTTACAAATCTATGAACATTACATGTCTCTGCATTTATTTAGGTCTTTGATTTTTACCCTGGCATTTTGTGATTTCTGGATACAAATAGCTAACACTGTCCCTTCTTCGGAGCAGTTATAAATGACATATTTATTTTTGCTTCTGATAGTTATTTTTTCACTAATATAAAATATGATTAATTTTTTTGTTTTGACCTCGTATCCTGAAATCTTACCAGGGTTACTTTTTAATGCAGAGTTTTGTGAATTCTTTGGATTATCTATAAAGAAATAATATAATTTGTAAATAGGGACATTTTTATTGCTCCCTTTCCAACCTGGCCCCCATGGTTTTTAGGACAAATAGATATCCATTGTAATTTCATTGTTCTATAAGTAATGGATTAGTTTTCTCTGGCTGCTTTCCTATGTTTGTCTTTAGTTTTCAGTTGAATACAATGTATTTGGGTATGGACTCTTTATGCTCAATCTTGTTTGGGGTTCAGTGGGCATACTTAATTTGTATGTTTATTTCTTTACCAAATTTAAAGGAATTAGCCTTTTTTACTTCCAAGTATTTTTTTGGTTTCAGTTTTTACCTTCTGGAATTTTGATGATAAGCATACTAGACCTTTTTGAATTATTTCATGGCCCCTGAGTGTTTTTTTTTTTTTTCTCATCTTTTCAATTTTTCTTTTATTTTTTAAAAATTTATTTATTTATGGATACAGAACTGGTATGTAAGCCAGACGTGCAGGAGCACTGATAAGATTTCACCAGAGACAGAGTAAAGAGTAGAGCAGGCAATTTGAAAAAATACACTGCTGAAGGGAGCAGCTGGAGGGTCAGGAGAGGTCTGCTGTGCCATGTGGGTCACCTCTCAGGCTAGGGATTGAACATGCGCTGAGGAAGTTGCAATTAGCTTCCTAGTGCGGCACTTTAACCCATTGTGCTACCAGGGAGGGCCCCTCAACTTTTATCTTTGCTGTTCTCTATTATCATATATATTCTTCTATTACTCATATGCACTGAATCTTTACTCTGCCATAACCATTCTATTGAAGTCAACTCCTGAATTTTGTATTTTGATTATTATATATGGCAATTTTAAAATTTCCATGTGGCCCTTTCTCATTCATTGATGACATTGTCTGGATGAACTTTGTTTCCAGAATGTCTGTGATTGCTTATCCACACATCATTATAGTAGTTGCTTTAGTCTTTCACAGACAGTCCAGCATCAGTATCATCTCATGATTGTCTTTTTCCATATGCATTAATGTTTTCCCAATTCTTTCTGTGTCACATAATTTTGAATTTCATAATAATACAATATGAAGTTCTGGATTTTGAGTAAATTCTATGGAGAAGCTTTAAATCTTTCTTTTACCAGATAAACAATCTGATTTGGTTCAATTATAATTATACTTACTTGAGTATAGTCATTTTGTCTGTTGTGCAGATCAATTCACATGTGTCCCACTTAGCAGTCATGTCTGACACTTGGCTCATAGTATTTCTCTTAGCTTAGTTCTCAAGGTCTCCCTACCTGTGCAGACATGGACAATTCAAGATGGGGTGGGGTGGGGGGAGAAATCCAAGAGCTCACAAACAATCTTAAAAGATTGTTTTCTTAACTTTATTCATTTCCATAACCACACATTACTTTTCAGTTCCTTAGATTTCTTCTTTTTAGTCCTCAAGCCAAAAAGGGGAAGATGAACTTACCTCGCTCTACCATGCTCTGTTTCCCAGACTAAGTGGTAAAAAGACAGAGAAATGAAAAATACGAACATTGCACTTTGATTATTCCTGCCTTCTTTGGATCGATGTTTAGTTCCTTAGAATTTTAGGTTTTGGGCCTTCCTTGGTGGCACAGCAGGTCAAAGCACAATACTATGAAACTACTACAGCCACTGCAGCATGAGTTCAATCCCCAGCCAGGGAGCTGACCCACATGGCATGGCAGACCTCTCCTGACCCATTCCCTACTCCCCTCAGCAGTGTATTTCAGACCATCTGCCTGTTCTGTTCCCAACTCAATCTCTGGGGGATCCCCTCACCCCTCATATCTCTGGCCTATTCCCCAATTCTGTATAACTAAAATAATCTTTAAAAAAGAAGAATTTTAGATTCTTTCACAGACTCAGCTAGAGCCACCCTGACAAACAGAGGATGGGGCAAGCTATAACAGAATAGAGAAAAAATATTAAAGAGAAAAATAGTAACAGAATATTGTCCACACCTCTGAGAGTTCAGTTTTGAAGTCTACAAATTTATTACTTTGCAGAATGTCCATAACTTTGGGTTTGCTGATAGATCTGCATTCTTAGAGTCTGATTATAAATGTTTGGCAAGAATCCCACAGCAGTGATGTTGTAACCTTCTCAATGAATCTTATCAGGAGTCTCTTTATGTCAATTTGTCTAAAAATTGGTTTTATAACTTGGTTATGGTGGCATTCAGCAGGCACAACCATGACAAACTAATAGGGATTCTGCCCAAGAGCAAATTTAGAGGAATCAATGACTGCTCTCTTGCTCTTGTGGAGCTTCTTGTTTGTTTACATTGATGGTAGTTTTGACCTAACATCCAGAAAATGCTTTATTTGTATTCTTCCTACAACCAAAACAAGCGCTGGTTATTCTCTTATTCTTTTCCCCACTCTTCCCTGCTGAGAGTATGCTGACGCCTGGGTGGTTGCCCATATCTCTTAGCCACTGTCTGAGGAGCCACCAGTTAGCTGCATGCCTGTGGTACCCAAAGGAATGGAGACTGACCAGCTCTGTGGGTGGGAAGGAAAAGATTTGCAGGATAACAAGACTTTAATTTTCATGGGAAAACTCTACCCTGAACCTTTCCTCTGGTCCTTGAAATAGCCTAGTGGGAAAATGTTTTAGTGAAATGAATGTCAGTTCCTGAAAGCACCCATATACCTACTTCCTCAGTCTCCACTGCTGACTGCTATGTAGTATGTGATCCCACACAGGCTGTGGATGAGTTGAGACAAGTAATCAATATTTCATTTTTTGTATTTCTAACTCTACTGCAATTTGCAAGACTCACAGAGCAAATGTCTATTAAGGAAAAGGGGAAAAAATGAACGAAATTTACACCAGTGCACATCACAGGGTTTTCTGCATGTATTCATGCTAACAAATCTAGTCCACATTCCCAATAGCTTATTTATCTGGGTTAGTCCTGGTTGAAAGTAGTCCCATCTCACTGTACACTTCTGTCATTAGTGCCCAACTTCCAAGTGATGGAAGGGAGATAAAGAAACAAATATAGCACTGAGTCCATGCCAGGTGAAGAGCTGTTGTCTCAAGTTTCTTTTCCTCTAGCAATTTAAAACATTTAGACTATAAATAATGGAGTAGCCTTCTGTTTTGACCTACTAGTCTCAGTATTTCTATACACCTTTTCCAGTAGCTTAAGTGCTCTCTCTCAGCATTGCAGCTTGTATTCCTGGGTTTTTCTAGGTTTCTCTCTCAATAGAATTCAGACTTTTCAAAAAGAAAGAAATATTTGACATGTGTCAAGTGGAGTGGAAGATGACCTAGGGCTACAAAGTAATTTCTCCAGTTCTTGCTGTTCCAGTGGTCAGAAGCTCCTTAGGATACACAGATGAAGGTGTCAATGCAAACACAGAAACTTTTTTTCACTCCTAACTAATGAGCATGAAAGGTCTTGGTCAAAGCCTTGGTGAGGATTTTCCTATTCAAAGTGGAACACATGGAACTTTTTTTTTTTTTGCCTTTACTTCTGGCTCTCACATCTAACTAATAAAAATTGCTGTGAATTTTGTAAATTTTGATGTTTATGACTGTTTTGGAGACATGCCTTTTGTTTTTAGACCTTGTGTGGTATTTTGAATGCTTGCTTTCTACAGCCCTTGTTTCCTTGTATGCCTACATTCACATGTCATTCTCCACTTATACTTTTCCACCCTCAAAATGTCTCTCACTAGAATTATTTGTCATCTATTTGAAACCAGGCTCTAGTGACTTGTGGCCATCTCCACTTTGGAAAGATCATTGGCTTCCAGAGTTTGGGACACTTTGAGAAAAGCTTGGCAGTTGATCTGACCATGCCTTCTGAGTGGTTTGAGAAGTTGACCCCGCTTGTCTCTCCATTAACTCTGGAAGTTACCACCAGGACATTAGCATGAGCTTCTCAGACCCTGGTTAGTTAGGATAGAAGGACCAGGGAAATTATCATTTATTCATTGTAAAATTCTTCATCAGCATGATCTTCCAGAGTTCTTCCATAGAGCTTTCCAGTATCCCACTTTTTCCTGGAATTACGGCTTTTGTTTTGTTTTGTTTTACTTTTCTGTAGTTAAAATGGAAGATTCATAACACTCTTGAGTTAAAACGGATCAGATCTTATTTAGTGTAATTCCCAATTTTTGATAGATAATGAAATCGTACCTTCAGAGGATACAAAAATATGATGGGTAATAGAAAAACAATGAGGTTTGAAGTCAGGAACAGAATTCATTTCCTTCTTTCTCCTTTTACTTATTGCCTCTGAGCCTTATGTCCCACCTGTAAAATGGACATAATGATGTTGGTCATATGAATTTTTTGGAAATTAAATGAGATGATACATTGAATGCCTAGCACAGTGACTAATGTACAGATACCTACTGTACCTCCTTTCTTTTCTCAGTAACTTTTCTAAACTTTTCTTTGAATAATTTTCTGTTCTCTCCTTAATACTTTTCTCCTAAGTGGCTTTCCCAATAAACCACTTTACTTATTCTCTTTCCCTCCACCTAGTTCTGCCTTTCCATTCTTCTTTCTGGTGAATGCAACTTATAACTTGCCATGTAGATTTGCTTTTACTAATTTACTAGAATTTCAAAGGAAATTTCTAGAGACATTTCTTGATTCTTATGAAAGACCTCTTTCTAAATTTTGAGACACTGTCTAACTTCCAGTCTCTATCACTTACATAAGCTGTCCATAAATTTGCCTGGAATCATTGGTTCTATCCGTGTACATGTGCTGTATTTCTTAAGTAGATTTTTAGACTCTAAAAAGCTTGAACTACCCTATATATTATTTATTATTCCTTACCAGGTCTCATAATACCTCTTGCATGTATATATAATGCACAATAAATATTCATTGATAGATTTAATAATTTTCTATTGTCTTGTTCCCATTTCAAGACAGAGGGTAAGTGTATATTGGTTGAATCTCTACTTGTAATTTTATAGCTGATGGGATGTCTCTAAGTAATGGCACTTAGGTAAAGATAGCATTCCTGGCCTTGGATGGCCCCAACTCACACTGTTATAAGGAAAGGCTTATGAGAACACCCTTGCTTCTGTGCACTGACTTTTCTGTTTGTATCAAGAAAGTACAAAAGCTTGTGTCAGTGGTGATGAACTCTTTCCCTTTTGAAACACAAAGCTATTTCATATTTGCCTGTGGGCCATCTCAGAAATGCATTCATCATTGCTGGAAAGACTTTATTAAGTCATCTAGGCTGCCCCATGGTGGGGCCACCTGTTCTTCCTGTGTAGTTTCCAGCTCTTCACCCCATGCACTTGAGGGATTTCAGAGTGGATTTACAAATGGATTTTAAACTGGATCACCTCAAGATGATTTTCTGTGTTCAGTCAGATGTTAGCAGTACATTATTTGGGTTGTATAAAATGGGAGTTTAGTGAGGTTAATTTTTCCCTCCTCCCCACTTTAGGCTAATTATTGAAGAAAGTGTTTGCAGGTTTGGAACTTCTCATAATTCATCCTGCCTTCTGTTTCTTTAGTGTCTGGGCTCATAAGCCCCTGTTTGTGATGACATAATCAGTTACTAGAGGAATGTGGTGGTACTGCCAGCCTAGAACTACAGCTCCAGTCTACAAGCTAAGCATAAGAGGCTCATTCAAAGAGAAACACCCAAACTCTTCATTTCCTTTACTTTTAAGGGTTGATAACTCAAACACTGGCCTAAACAAGGGTAAGCACAGTATAGCAAACCTGGTGCTTATTTGAAAACAAAACCCTCCAAACTTACAAGGAAGCAGTAATTAAACTTATCCCAAGAGAACTACTCACTTCAGAAAATATTGTCTATTAGAAAATGCAATACTAAAAAATACTGAATCAACATCTCTTGCTTTAGAGATCACTAAGTTTTGAAATATCATCAAATATAATTTAATCTTCCACTTTTAATTTCTGCTTCCTTCCTCTATGGTGTCTGTGAATTTGTATCTCTATAGCATATGTATATATTATGCATTCAAAAAATTATGAAAAAGTGAGAACTGTGGCACATTAAAACTCTAAGAACATTTAGAAGATTTAGTCCAATCCTTAATCTTAGAGTTAAAGACATTAAGGTTAAAAAAAAAAAAAGCTGAGATCTGTTAGTAAAAGCAGGAATAATGTGTCACAAAAGGGTGGGACCCAGGCATCTAGCTCCAGTGTGGCACTCCTCATACCACACTGCCCGGTGTGAGCAGTAGCTAGATAGCAGGTCAACAGTGCCGTTCATCTTGACTCATCATTATCAAAAATTCTATAAGTAGAGAATGCTAGTGTAAGTAATCTCATTTCAAACTCAGGAAATGGAAATGAAATTGTAAAGTATTTAAGTTCACGAAAAAGAATAGTGAAATGGATCCAGTGTCATCATCCTCATCTTAGAAATGAAGGGTTAACTACATGATTCTTAAGTCTTCTACTGAAATACTCAAGAATTCTATATCTGTATGTAGATTTTTGGTGAAATTACTCATTACCTCCTGAAATACTGGTCCTTAATAATTCCAAAGCTTCAATCCCCCCCCCCACTACAAAGGAGAGCTTATAATATTTACCAGGACAATGGTGACAATAAATAAGATGGTACACGTAAGCATATTTCATTCCTTGAATGAAATACAGTGCAATGTGAGAATGAAAAGCAAGTTGCTTACAGCATCTCAAAAATAGTTGTTGCTGTACAATATAATCATCTCTATAAAGTATGCCTGTATAATTTGTTTGGTGGATTATTTCTAGCATATGTTCAATTTTAGTTTGTCTCCCCAGAATGCATCAGGAACAGTCAAAATGAACTCAAATACTAGGTCTTTTAATATTTAACAAAACAGTCTATTATTAGAAAGGTAATTTGCTATTGCCTTGGAAATAAATTCCAATATACTCCAGTGCCACAGTTTAATGGCATTTTGCTTACTGCTTGGATTATTTACCAAACAGCTTGTTCCATTACAAGAGGTAAATAAGAGCCAATTATAATACATTTTATAAAATTTAGAAATGCTTCTAAAGTATTATAACTATTTTCTCTGTATGATTTCCCTAGTGTACTCTATGTAAAGATACTTAACACTCTTAAGTGAGCCTGCCACAGCTTGTGATAGAGATCTCCAATACAGAAAGAGTAGCTGCCATTGTGGTAGGCAAGAATTCTGTCTCTGAACCACTTGTAACTGCCATTGTGGATATGACTTGAGGAGTATGATCCAACTCTCTCTCAGCTTGAATCTGCTTCCAATTTAGCTTATATTTTAAGAAGATAGTTTCTAAGAATCAAGACAGGGAAATTTGGTGACCCCATGACCATCTGGGAGTTTGGGTGGTGTTTAGATGACCACAGAATGGAAACAGCACTGGCCACTAGTTGGATTAGGTGACTTTAGGGAGCTCTTAACTCACAGATACTATCTTTTTTTTTTTTTTTTTTTTAAGATTTATGTATTTGTGCATACAGGACTGAGATGCAGGGGTGGTGAAAGGCTTCACCAGAGACAGAGTGGGAAACAGAATAGGCAGATCGATAGATCGATGAAGTACACTGCAGAGTGGAGTAGTGGGTGAGACAGGAAAGGCCAGCCTTCTCCATGTGGATCACCTCCAGGGCTGGGGATCCAACTTGCAGTGAAGCAGCTGCAGCTAGCTTGCAGTGCTACGTCCCAGCCCCTTATACCATCAGGGAGGGCCAGAAATATTATGATTTTAATGACACCTTTAGTTAAATTAGTGTTCAAGATACTGTTCTACAAAATGAAAGATCTACACTAACTCAACATTTGTCAACCATTTCTTTAGAATGGAAAATCTTTATTTCTCATTAAACAAATTCTTATTAAAAAAAAAACCCACATTACGGGCCCTCCCTGGTGGCTCAGCGGGTTAAAGCACTGCACTAAGAAGCTTAAGCCACTTCCGCATGAGTTCAATCCCCGCCTGCCCTGGAGGAGATCTACATGGCGAGGCAGACCTCTCCTGGCCGTCCCGCTGCTCCCCTCAGCATTGTACTTCGTTGATCTGCCTGTTCTGCTCCCCGCTCTGTCTCTGGTGAATCCTCTCACCCTCCGCATCTCTGGCCTGTACCCCAGTTCTGTATGAATAAATAAGTCTTTTAAAAAAAAAACAACACAATACTTAAAAAAAGTTGATGGAAGCTTCCAGTTATGGAAAAGAGAGATTGGAAGTCTTCCTCAGTCTTCTTTGCCTTTCCTTTGAGCAGCCTCTGAGTACCTCTGAGGGGTCTGAGAACTATAGTTTGAAAAACCACAAGATTAAAGGTTTTCTAATATTTCTAATATTATAATTTTTATTATTGCCAAAGAATTATATAACTACCCGTTAACCAGATTAATCAATAACAAAAGTTATTTTCCAACCTGTTTTAAGCTTGAGGCTCACAAAAAAAAAAAAAAAAGAAAGAAAAAGAAGTATGCAGCACACTGCTTTAGAATGTGTACTTCAGGACTGGAAATGCTTGTGTTAAAATATCTGCACTGTATATTATTACTTTTGTGAAACAGTAATTTGCTTAGCCTCTCTAAGCCTAGATATAAAGATAGAACAAATACTCATTTTTGAGTTTTGGTGGGGGGAGACAAAAATCATTCACTACAAGCTCATATTATGCTTGAAATGTGAATGAAATATTCAATAGGGGGCTACATTATTAATAAAATGACCAAATTAAATTGAACAAAACAATTTTTGTAATCATGACAATGCATGATTGCTAGTAAAAATAGAACCCCATATAATTACCTTCCAGACCTTGGAATAAGATAGGTTCAGCTTGAGGAAGATATCTGATGACCTTGATAGCAACCCCAGCATCTCGTGACCTTTCTGTGTCACTTTAAACAAAGTCTTTGATCTTCACAGGACTTTTTTCCATTAACAAAGTGACAGTGAATGTAAAGATAAGCCCTTAGGAAGAATGACAGTTCGTTTTATCCAGAAACCCACTAATTTTTGGAATAATTTCTCTAAAATCCAAAAACTTTCTTGGTAAAATCTAAGAGCTACCTTTTAAATTTATGCCAAACATTGTAACAAGTCTTTTTTCTATCCAAGTTTTTTTTTTTTATGCATAAAGTGGGAGTGTATTTTTTCAGCAAACATTTCCTGCATAGTTATCCTGTATAGACTTTTAGAAGAAAACAAGGAAACAACACAATTATACCTTTACAGAGTTTACAGTTTAATTCAGACTTGCAAGCACTCATTAGTGGTTGTTCTGAGATGATTTGCAGTGACCCTTTATGTACCTGCCACTCAGCTTTCCTGACTACTTATTTTCCTTTGTTTCCCTCCTTTGCTAGTTGCTGGAAAACTCTCGGTGCTGCATGTCTGTCAAAGCACCCTCGCCATCGGCCTACCTGAGCACATCTCCCACAGCTGCACGCTCCAAAAGTTAACTCTCTTATTGTCTGCCATATGCCTAATAAGGATTCCATCCTACAGACTCCAACAGTTAATGTTTAGAGGGAAAAGTATAACAAGTGAATAAAGTTAATACTCACTAATTCTCCCCTTCCCTAACGCTTATGTAGGAGAATTTATGTTTATATGATCTTAATGAACTTTAATTAATTAGTCTGTGGCAAGCTTTAGTTTAGGGAATGTGTGAGAATGATACTTTTCTGCAGTGTTTTATGAAAATTTGTTGAACTATGTTGGAAATTATGGAACCACATATCAATGTAAGTTTGTTTAATAGAGGACATCAGTAAACACATATGTACCTATACAAGAAATATATTACATATATATAACATGTATATACATATATACATATATGTGTGTATATAGTTTTTATGTAATAAAAAATGCACTCTATAACATTTTAGGGCAAGAAAACACAGAAAATCAGATCACCCCTAAAGACAAGGGTTTATTGAGAAAATCTCCTTCATGTAGATATGTCTTCCTTGGGTTTTGAAGGAGGCAATGAGTATATGCAAATTGATCCTATTTTTTTTCTTATTGGATGTTCTGAAACAAGAACGAGAACACAGATATAGATTAGGGCAGTCTGTCTAAGAGTAATTCCAAAGGTAAGTGTGCTTCAGGGTTTAAAATATTTGCTGGAAGCTATTTACTGACTGGTTACTAGGAGACAGCATGACTCATTGCTTACTTCCCCTCTGTGGCCAACTTTCAGTCATTTATCACCTAGCACATTGAATCAAGAATGACAAAATCTTTAGAAGAAATTATGGAGTGCTCTATTCTGTTAAAAAGGTACTAAAAACTGTGGAAATAAAACGATCACTGAAGATGAGGTCTACCAAGAAAATATCTCCAGGGTTTTATTAATGGTAGTGATATATGTAAAAGATAAAATATAAACAATATATTTTAAAAAAACATGCATAGCAATGTTGAAACAATATAGACAGCAAATTAGATCTCCTCTAAAGGCTTTCTCCTCATTTCTGAATATTAAATATGTGTGCATTGTCACCTAGTGTGAAAACTCCTGCAGTGAGACACTTAAAAAAAACCTAATAATATTCTTAAAATTAAAATTACTAGAATAGGTTAGTGTGAAACAAGCAGATCTTCTAAGATGATTATCAGATTATAAGATATAAATACTGTGGGTATGAATTGACATATAGGAAAAAGTTGGTCAAGTCATCTCCACACTAACACTATCTCAAGGGCATCAGCTGTAATGTACAATTTGTTAGGAGTTTTAATAAAAGAATATTTAATGCATTTCCATTGTATAAGTATTGCAAAAAAATGGAGATATGGGTAATATATGCTTTACCTAACAGGAGTACGAAGTTATTAAATTTCAAAAAAAAAAAATGGGACACAATGTATTTGTGGGTATGTTTGTATGAGTGTATGAGAGAGGGAGTGAGCAGGGGGATATTTACTCCTGATGTCAAAAGAAGCGAAGGGAGATGTGGCAAGAACATATTTTGCAATATTTACTGAAGTGTTTACTCTGGATTTGGCCTTTTCACTTGCTTAAGTTGATACCAATATCCATCCTTGCTGGGGACTTGCAGCAAGGGGGAAAAAACAGTTGACAGAATTCTAAGACCCTTGAGAAGTGTTAATGACTCCAGACGGTGCACCTAGTACATATGTCTTAGGGAGAAAATGAGAGGACGGCTATAGAGAAAAGGGAGATTAATGTCCCTCAGAGCAATTTAGATTCCCCTAGTACAGGAGAGTGAGGGGCTGCTTCCTCCGCTTGGTACCATCCTAATGTAGAGAGGCCATCAGTACAGGTGGGCATGCTACACCTGGGGGTAGTTCTTAAGGACTGTTGGCCACACATTTGACAGAGAACCCACCGAGCAGAGGTCATCATGTGGCTTGGGGCCATGGATCTCTCAGTGGTCGAGACCCACCCTATGTCCCAAAGTGCGTCAGGTTCCCAAAGCTTATTCAAACTTGCTGACAGTGATGGTGAAGAAAGCCAAAATGGTGAATCTTTTATTTCCTCCGAGAGGGGAAGGGCTTAAAGATGATATTAAGTTAATTAATGGACAGTAAATCACCTGAGTTTGTAAACTAAGATTTATACCTGCTACAAAAGTATATATATGTATATATATATATATATATATATACACACATATATATACACACACACAAACACACACACACAGGAATAATATATATATATATATATATATATATATATATATATATTATTCCTGTGAATCTCAGAGAACACATATTCGACACATATTCATAACACAGATTGCTGGATTTGAACTACAGCTCCACCACTAACTAACTAGCTGTATGTGATCTGAACAAGCTTCTCAACCTCATTGACATGTTTCATTATCAGTTACTGGGATTAATAATAATACCAATTTCACATGTCTGTTACAGAATGAAATGAGATCATCTGTATCTTTAGCAGAGTGAAGGCCCAATAATTATTAGTTATTATAGTCATTATTATTATGTATTTTTATAACTATTGACAAATGAAGAAGAGAAGAACTATAACTATTAAAAATACCTTAGTTCTATGAATTTTCTTTCACTATAGGCTTAAAAATATAAGCAAGTAAACATAAAGCTCTCTTTTCCTTTGGTCCCCAGGAGACTACTAAATTTCAAGTGAAACGAAACCCCTTCAGTCAAAGTGTTCCTAGGAGGAAGGAATTTTTACTTGAATCTTGAATTGGGGCAGGGTATCCTGTTGCTGAACCAGAAAGCCACCACTGTGCTGGGAAGTCCAGTCAAATCTATACTCATGCAACACATGAACATCAGCCAGATTTCTGATGTCCAAGGATCCAGAGGGTTGTGCAGGGTCTTGGAACACATGACAATGGGTGAAGACAGACAGTGGAGTAAGAATTGTTACTTATGGATGGTATCTATTAGACTGCTCTTAGATTAGCCAAATTTAATTCTTGGGAGTTCAGTTTTCAGTGATTTCTTCTGGGTAGATGACTTATAAAACACAGCTGTGTCTTTGAATTTGTATGGTAGTTGGTAATGAAATAATCTAGATTTGTCTGAAGAATGGCCTGAAATGGACAGAAAAAGTATAGACAGCCCTCCGTATACCACAGTCCAGATTGGACTTGACCCCTTGTAAGTACATACCTAATGGGCTGTGCCTCTTGAATGCGCCCTGCAGAAGTAGTTGTAATGCCATGAAAGGCAGTGAGAAAAGGTATACTGTCACTGCTATATTTTCATTGATGCATGTTCTTTGATGACTGTTGACTCATAATGAGGTGGCCTGTTCCAATCAGAAAAGCTGTGGTCCCCAACTCTGCTTAAATGAATCAGAATCCAAGTTGCTCCATTCCTTTAGTTTTTGCACTAGCATTTCCTGCTTGGTACCTGCTAAAAATCTTAACTTTGGATGTCTCACAATTTTAAAGGAGTATCTGAGAGGGTTTGCACCTGTGTCTTGGATTCGTTCCGAAAATTATTGTAAGGAAGGAGTGGCTGCGTGAACATGAGGGTGTTTTATTCTTTTGGATTTTTTGAAAGCAGAGTGTTATATAGAAATAAATCCATAATGGAACCTTGAGCAGTGGTCTTGGCAAGGTGGAGACTTCCATGAGAACTATAGCTCTAAACCTATTAGGACTTGGATTACTTTCCTGCAGCTGTTCTAACAAAGTGCTACAAAATAGGAAGTTTAAAAAAACAAAAATTTATTTTCTCACCGTTTTGAAGGTCAGAAGTCCAAAATCAGTACCACTGAGTAGAAACCAAGGTGTTCATAGCACTGTACTCATTCCTGAGGGTAAATGAGTCCCTTTCCTCTTCCAGCATCCAAGGCTGCCAGCATCCCTTGGCTTCTGACTATATTACTCCCATCTCTTTCAGTCACATGACCTTGTTCTCTGTGTGTGTGTGTGTGTTTGTGTGTCAATTTCCCTCTTCTTCCTTCTCACAGGGAAACATGTAATTGTATTTATGACCACTCTGGATTGTATGCCATGGTCAATCCAAAATAATCTCATCATCTCAATGTCCCTAATTTAATTACCTTTGCAAAGATTCTTTTTCTTACCTCCTTTTCTTACTGTTTTCTTTTCCCTACAGGGTAGCATTATAAATTCTAAGGATTAGGACATAGATGTCTCTTGGAAGGGCATTCTTTAGGCTTCCATAGCCATTCTCATTACAGATTGTTTTTAATTTTTTAGTAGCTTCATAGGATTATAGACCCAGGGGCATCTGTCTCCTCCCAGTGCCTTTGCCTCTGCTTAAATCTAAAAACCAATGCAGAAGCCTGTTGGCCACCTCCCTTGCAAAGTTCTCTTACCAAACAAAATGTTTCCAGTTCTTATCAACTTCATTTTTAAAAATGTAGAAAAACTATCCAGAAGCTCTTTGTAGACATTCAGTCTGTGCGTAAGAAAGTAACAAAGCTTTGTGAAGGGATTACTCTTTCATAATTCCTTTAGAAATTCAAATACAAAGACTTAGGATAGTTTGACATTGATTTTATACCCCCATCTAGGTCTTTGTTCCTTGTTTTCTTTATTTTAATGGATTCCATCTTACACATTCTTACAAATACACATCTTACAAATTACACATCTTACAAATACACAGCCCAAGCTGTGTATTTCAGGGTCATTGTTGCACTTCTTAGGAAGTTAAAGCCACCATCTTTGACCTTATGCTTTCTGTTACCACCTGTGGTGTGCCATAATTGCTCACAAAAGCAGTCTGTCATGTCTTATTGCTTAAATAAAACCTGCTTCCATAGTATGGCAAGAAGGGTCGGAGGAGGGAGCTCCTGCTATTTTTGCCGCAATGTGTCCTCAGCAAATGCTGAATCTTTGCATTGAAAGGAAGTGTAAAAATGATGCATTTGTCACCTAATATGGACCACTGCACTCACAAGACTGCAACTGCTTACATTAATGGAGATTAGGATATAACTTTTTTAATTTGGAGCCTCATTACACAGTATAAATAAAAATAGAGTCCTAACTATATCATCTTTAATTGCCTCTAGACAGAATGCTGATTATGTACTGAGGTCTTGACCATGTGTTTCTGGGGAGCCAGCAGAGTTTCTTCCCTGCTTTGAAAGCAAAATCAGAAAAGATATGTGGGAATCATTAAGAGAGGACAGCAAGCTGGTTGTCTACAGTGCTTCCAGCTAATATCCCAGTTGAACAAAATGTGTGGACAAGAATATGATGATATAGTAAGGGTGGTGAGTTGGTGTGTGTGAAGTTGTAGGAATGATAAGTAGTCACCCATTCAAATGTTAAGGACTCTTCCATCCGCTTCTATTTAGTATTTTTTTACTAACAGTTTGAAGATATCCATAATTTTCACCCCAGCCTTGCAGAGACCCATAGAGACATGCTGATACTCAAAGCTGTGATTGCTGAGTCTTTTAGCATCCCTTGGTACAGCTGATTAAAGCAATTGATCAATATCAAACTTTGAGAAAAACTAGCGTGGGTATGTTACAGACAACATCCCATGAATAAATAACTCAGATAATGGCATTTGTCTTACTATCATGCTCATCAATAATTTAGCAAGAATAATACCCATTAAAAGAACACCTAGGATGATCACTGCCAAAATAAAGAGTTAATTGGTTTCTACCTTCTGGGAAGTCTCTCAAATAAGAAAGGAAAGTAAAAATGGCTACCTAGCATAATAATGAGCATAAAGTAGTCCTAAGCCACAACCCTGTCTTTAGTGAGACTTTTCTTCAATAACATTTCAAGCAGCACCTTTTGGATCCAACTTCCACACTCATAGAAGCTTTTGGAGGACTTTTGATTTTCCATGTAAGGATCAAGTCTGTATAATGGAAAATATAATTTGCCACTTGAACTAAATTAACTCAGAGAGCACTAAGTATAGCAAGTATAAATAAATTCCTCCTGGGGTTGAAATATTTTTGCACTATAGATGAAACATTTTATTCACAAGATAATCTTCATTCTGGCTGGCACAGACTTCAGTGAAAAATGGCTAATGTTATCTCATTGACATGGTTCCAAGCCTTTGGGGTGGTCAGATGGATAAGAGAAACCATATGACCCATGATACGGTAAGAATAGAGGCAAGACTGTACCTGAAATGGCAGACAGACATATGGTGTGATGAAAGCCCAACTGATCCCTTGAAGTGGGAACATTTACTGCTAAAGAAATTAGGTATGAGGAATTCAACAGGATGAAATCAAGGTTTACATTGTGAGCCTAGTCTATGTTTAAGATGAGGTGACTGATTTAAATTAAAATGTAATTTCTAAATTTTGATGGGATATTGCTAATCATAGACCATGTATGTGGAGCTAGGAGTTTGGTCATTACAGATTAAAAAAAAAATCACATACTTCTCAGAAAACTAATTGGTATCAACTTATACCTCATTAATTGATTTCTCATTGGATTTCTTTGCACACTTTAGAGTCATATAGATGAAGTTGAAGTGTATGAAAATCATCGTTAAACATTATCATCTCCAAAGACTTACTTGGGGAAAAATAATATCTTTCAAATAATTTCCCTGCTTATGTTGAATTAGTAATCACTATATAAAATAAACTTGAGTATGTCCCTAATGTCCTCTAGAGATGGTGTAAGTACCATTTGCTAGTATTTATGGCCTGCAATCAAACAGGAGTCAAAGCCATAAATCATTGCCCTGAATATAATATTTTTGTTTCACAAAAGTCTGAGCTTTCAACCCCAAAGCAACAAATCAGTCCACTCCTTATTGAGCCTGTCATACCCTATCCTTGAGTATGACCACATTTATTACCACTGTCAACTGCCTCATGTAAAAGAACAAGAAGGAGGGAAGAATCTCAATACAAATTGAAAAGCAGTGCTTTGCAGGGGGAGGCTAGAAATGACCTGGCTGAGGGGAGAGGTAACATAACATGGAGACTGTCACCTTGGGGTCACATATTTCATGGCCTGTGTACTAAGGTGGTGATCAAGTTTCCATGTTACCAAGAATCCAGCTGTTAACTGTCACCATAGCTGAGAGGCTCCATCTAAGGGCAAAGTGCCTAGAGACACTGGAGTCTGAACTTTCAGCCTTTCTACTGACCCTTAAAGCACTTTGAGCTTTTCTGAGGACAAGCCTGTTTCTCAAGGAACCATATTATATTATCTTCCAGAGGAAGTTGGAGATACCAATGCTGGTAGACATTAACTTGTTTTTGGAAGATTTCACCTTGGAATTTGTCTTCAAAAGATCTGATGGAACCCCAAAAATGCTTGTTATAAATAAGAAATCACTAATGTCACTCTCGTAGAGAAAGCACTATGTGAGACTAGTCTTCCTGAGAGTAAGGTCACCAGAGCAGAGGAAAGCCAAATTTCCAAAGGCAAAAGTTAAATCTGTAACTAAGACAGCAACCTGGATGAGATAGCCAATATTGCTGAGAGCTTAATGTCAGAGATGTAGAAGGAAACCAATAGAAAATGTAGAACTTAAAAAAAAATGTAGAACTTTGATGTCTAAATGAAATTATCATCTTTCTACTTAATATATATTTAAGGACCAGTCTATGTTAACAGTATAGATGAAGAAGCAACAAGATACTATTTATTTTCATATTCCTCTTAAAAACAAAAACAAAAACAAACTTCCAACAGGAACACAAGGGTTTTGGTATGTATGTTACCTCATACATGGATATTATGCACTACATTGGACCACACTAGAACACAAAAAATAGACATAATATGTTAAGAATTACAATCAGAATGATTCTTTAGAAACTTTTATCCAAGCCCTCCCTGGTGGAGCAATAGGTTAGGATGCAGCACTACAAGTGAGCCGCAGTCACTTCAGTGCTAGCTTGATACCAGGCCCCAGAGGTGATCCACATGGCATGGCAGACCTCTCCTGTCACCTGCTGCTCCCCTCAGCAGTGTACTTCATCGATCTGCCTGTTCTGCTCCTCACTCTGTCTCTGGTGAATCCTCTCACTGCCCCGCACTTCAGGCCTGTACCCTAGTTCTTCTGTATGCATAAATAAATAAATCTTAAAAAAAGAAGAAACTTTTATCCTACTCACTTTTTGTTCTTTACTCAATCTAAATGGTCCCCAATATAATATGGGGGCCTTATTATCTTAAGGTGTTTTGATTATGTTGATTTGAAATTCTCAAATAAACCAGAAAACTGTCCTCATCAAAAATATGGTCTAAGTTGTTTTACTTGCAAAATACCATTTATATTTTATTTTTACTTCAATGTGGTTTCAATTATTACAATTATAGCACTTTATCCAAGACTAATGCGTCCATAGCAATATAAAAATTCAAACACTTATAAAACAAGTACTTATAAAACAAAAATCCAACAAAAGATTCATTCTAGTCTTAAAAGATCATGTTGCTATCAGTAACATCAGTAGAGACAAAGTTTGAGAATTAGGTTAGGTGGAGAAAGGAAAAGCTTAACTGCTGCTAAGCATAGATGCCAGCATATAGTTTGTCTGTGCCTCTGTTTCTCCATTT
The DNA here is from genome assembly GCF_000260355.1 of Condylura cristata. Classification (NCBI taxonomy): domain Eukaryota; kingdom Metazoa; phylum Chordata; class Mammalia; order Eulipotyphla; family Talpidae; genus Condylura; species Condylura cristata. The sequence continues at coordinate 5,537,778 of NW_004567131.1, forward strand.
GAAATTGAAGTCACACTATTTTGCAGGGATACATTGGGATTTGAGTGTAGACCATGGACATGCAAAAAGCACATGCTAATTCCTCTCTTTAGATATGCCATTTATGAGGGTGCTGTGTTTGCTTGTGGCTGAACTCAAATAAATTATAGAGAATTTGGGTATGACTTAGGATTAGTGAAGATGTTTCCAGGCATCTTCAAAATGATCTTCATGGGAAGAGTAAAAATGTTGAAGGTATTTGGATAATAGAAAGATGATTGTGACAGCTCAAGAAAATCCTAGTATTTAGCTGCATTCACCCATGGTAAAATGTTTTATGTACACAGAAATTCTATGTGCATAAATTCTCCTTTCTAAAGATACCTTCAGAAATTATTAATGTTCAGTGCCTGGTTGCAGTAAAACAGAAGTTTCATGATATGTAAGTCATATTCCCAAATTCATGCAGCTAGTTCAATAGCAGAACTAAGTTGTGAAGGCAATCTCTGCCTGACTCCAAGAGTCAAATGTATGGAAAAATCACATGGTAGTGAGGATTAATTACAACAAAATATGTGAGGTATTTGCTGTAGAATCTGGTACATAGTTAGTGCTCAATTCCTGTGATATCTGTTAGGAGTTCACCATTTATAAACGCCTCCTTTAGCTTGTGCCATTTTTATGTAAGATCTCTCCTTTCTCTCACCCTTTCTGAGCTTACATGAAACAATTAATTACAAAAGCAACACATTAGAAACAAGAACTGAGTGACCAAAGACAGTTACTGTAAAATATTGGGAGACAGCTCGCTACAGGACTTTCTGGCTACTGTGTTCTATTAGATTAAACCGTTCTTACCTCCCTCCTTCCCACTCTCTTTCCATTGGGTCATTGAGTTATTGTACCAAATACAATATTTTTCTAAGTATCTTAACAACTACAGTGTTATGTTTTATATTATATATATATATATATATATATATATATATTTAAAGATTTATTTATTTGTGCATACAGAACTGGGGTACAGGCCAGAGACTCGGGAGTGGGGAAAGACTTCACCAGAGACAGAGTGGGGAGCAGAACAGGCAGATCGACGAAGTACACTGCTGAGGGGAGCAGCGGGTGGGTCAGGAGAGGTCTGCCACGCCATGTGGTCACCTCCGGGGCAGGCGGGGATTGAACTCATGCGGAAGTGGCTTAAGCTTCTTAGTGCAGTGCTTTAACCCGCTGAGCCACCAGGGAGGGCCATTTTATATTATATTTTAAGACACTGTACTTTTAAATTATATAGTTCATTTTAAAAAAATCTTGTTGTTTGTGCATATATGCATAGATATGTGTATGTATATATGTGAATATATAGACATACTTGATTTTCCCCAGAAAATTTCTCAGAAATTTTTGTTCTAGTTGCAAATTGCAAAAACAAGCAAACAAGCAAACCCTGTGTGCTGACAAAATATGAGTTCTTCAGTGCAGCCACAATACCTTCTCTCTGTTCTGTCTCTAGGAGCATTCTCAGGACTAGATACAACTTCAGTGATTCAGCAGATAGAATCAGATACAAGAGAACTTGTGCTCAACATTAAGACTATTTAGTAAGAGAAGACAGTTTCTTCGTTAACCAAGACCCAGACAACTAAGAGTCTTCCAGATTTGAATTGTGATACCCAATAAACCTAGTGCCAAAGAGAAGATGTTGAAAGATCATGAGAAAGTCTGTTATTCCCAGACTGCCAGCAAAAAGAAGTGGAGCCAAAAAAGTCTAGAGGAGCTTGTCAGTGGAAGGTTGAGCGTATTTCCTTTAAATTCAACACTTCTACAACTCCATTTTAAGTCCACTTGAGTGAGCTTCATTCCTTGAGAACTGCCAATACCCAAAAATACACCAGCAACAAATAGGGGCAATTGCAAAGAGAAAAACACAGCACTCAACTGCTTTAGATATCCTTTTTCATGTCACGTCTTCCCTAGCTAACTCCAGACTTCCATACCTATGTGCTGGCTAAGTTTACAATAGGTCAATTTGTTCAATCAGTTTAGTCAATTAACTTGAAGTTCGGTGGGAACTGACATATTGATTGAATTCACCTGTAAATTCAGTCAAACTATTTAAATAAGTATATGCTTTCTATTGAAGTTCTGAGTCTTTAATAGAATGGTGTCAAGGTTGGATTCCAATTTTAGTTTGCTTCTAAATGAAGGTTTGGTGCTCTTTAACATTAAGCAATAATAATTGCTTAATAATTATTATTGAGATTGCTGTAATTATGATTTGCACAGCTTAGAATTTATGAGAGTATCATTTTATTTGCTAAATAATGTTTTATTCTGTGTTTTCCTTTCCAAACAAATATAAAGATAGCTGAAGTTACCTGTCTTTTCTTGGAATCCCCATGGAAAATGAGGTGCTGTGTCTCATAAGGCATTCTTGGCAAATGTAGTATGTAAACCAAAAAAAAAAAAAAAATCCATATGGTGCACAACATTTCTCAAATGAAAAATAAGGCTTCCCAAGGAAGGAGCCTTGGGGAATTCTGAAGTCAAATTGCAAGGAACAAATGTGCTATTTTAATTTTGGCCTTAAAACTTCCTCTCCTGGAATGGTCTCAATATCACAATCTCTGCTGAACAGCACACTTGAAACTAGAAACCCTTCTTGTTTTCTGGTTTGATATTCTTCAGAAAAAAATCATCCAAGCACTGGATGAGATTTGTAACTCCACCTACACCCACCTTAAAAGCCCAAGAAGACTGTATAGCTTAATTCCCATGCATGTTACAAACAGATGGAATTCTCCTTGAGAAAAGACTATTTCTTTTCTTACTCCTTCTCCTCCCTCCTTTGATTTCAGAGGTGTTTCTCCAGGCCTCTCACTGCTCAGGTTTCGCCCCTCCCCAGCCTCTCTTTTCACAAGATGCCCACTTCCTCCCACTGTGGAGAGGACCCAGGCCCAGCAACTTAAAGTAGACCTTTGTCTGGTGCCCTAGGAAATATCACCTTCTTCCTGATGCTTAGTGTGGACAAGACCTGAGGGGAGTCTATTGAAAGGCTATATCCAGCTCAGACTATTTGTCAGTCTTCATTATCACATACTGTGTGGCAACACCACTGGAGGAAAGGTTCATTATGGCATCCAATTAAAGCTTCCTATTGAAGATGGATTTATGTTCGGTCTATTTCAAAACCCATTGGACTGCAAATTATCACTTAAGTTGTCAAGCTGGAAGCACTTTTTTTAAAAATGCAAAGTGTTTGAAAGTCATTAATTCATTTTCTTTAAGATGTAAAGATGAACAAGACAATGTTTTTGTTTTTGTTTTTAAGTGGTGGTGGGAAAATTCTTTAATCCAGATGTTTTCTGGCTACTTTGAAACATGAAGAATATAAGTCAAATTTGCAGGTCTTTATACTGGGTATTTCTGTTTTTAATGTGTTTACTATGGGAACATTATGTGAAAGAAAAGAACAGACTCTTAGAGGATCCTCAAAATCATATGCTGGGAATTTCAAACAGCATGCAAGTCTTTTAGGGGTGAGCTCCTTTTCAAAAAAAGAAACATAATTTCCTGTGTTTAAGGAAAAGAAATATGTATTTTTAATCATCTTGGACATACAGTCAAATTCATGTTGTGACATTTTGATGATGTCAGCACAAATAAATTACTTTCAGGAATAAAATTTCAGTTGCATACCTGTGGTTAAAAAAACTGCAGGTGGGGGGATAGGTAAATGTGTTAGGGGAGTATTCTGGTAAAGCAGATTCAGGTCTGGCGATAATCTCTGTTTACAACAAATAAGAGCTAAAAAGTGGGAGACAACAGCAAGCTGGTAAAGTGTATTTTGCCAAAAGGACATTCGAATACAGTCTTAGTTATCTTTAGTAATCTTTAGTTTATCTTTAGTTATCTTTAGTAAGATTTATGTTCTTTGGCCCTCCTCTAATTTTATTTTGTAGCTTTTTCAGGGCATCGTTTAGTGAACAATATAAATCTAGATTTCTTCTTTTCTTAAGAGAGAACTTCCCTATGAATCCATCCTTGTCCCTTTTTCCTGTCCAAAACTAGGCAAAATAAGTTGAGCAAAATCATTTAAGCTCACCTAGGCTGTTTGGCGATCTCATTAACTATGAAGCTTAGCATTTTAACTGACGTTCACAGTCCCCACTGGGCAACCGTAGAAGGGAAGCAGGTGAACAGAACTGTTGTGATTATTATCCGGCATTATTTTGCAGTCTTAGTAAGGAAACATCAGTAGGTCCAAAGTTCCCTGAAACATATTCCTTGCTAGAGCATGATCCTTGCTATCAGAATTCAGAAGTTTCCTTTTTAAAATATGATGTAAGCTTGGAAATGCACGGAGGTTTATAGCACACATTCATAATAGTAATAGCCATTGCATACTGAATCATGCTTCTACTTGGCACACACAGGGTACTGAGCACTGATCTTACCTAATCCTCAGAGCAGGGTTTGTTTTATAATTACCTTTCAAATGAAGTAACTAGGCTTTGAGAGCTTAAGTAATTTGCCTCCTGACATAAAACAGCAAGGCTGGAACTTAAACACTGACGTCTGATTCCTGGTTCTTAAAACGCGATCAGTCTACCCTCAGAGAAACAGATGGAATGACTGATCATTCCAAAGGTATCCATGGAGTTATAATTCTTCTATCCCACCTGAAATCTTTGGTTATATTTCCTTGTGCCCAAGGGATGCCATCCATTCTGATTCAAATAAAAATGACATTTCAGTTCTTAAAGGAAATGAGCATTTCATGTGAACTCATGATATGCAAGTTTACAAGGTAAAGTGTTCATTTAGAAGGGGAAAAATTCACCAAAAGCAACATGGGAGCAATTGCATGTCACCATTAAACCAAATATATGAATTCATGACAAGACCAGTGCTGCTGGTTAAGGCTGTGGATTGGTAACTGCAGAGGTCTTCTGGTGACCAGGCAAGAGGATAACTTGGCTACAAAGAGCTGAGAGCTAATGTGAAGTATAGGATTGGATAGATTCTGTTTCTTTTTATAGAATTCTGCTCATCTTTTCCATCTGCCTTGCCAAGTGTGCAAGTACTAACAAGCAAAGGTTGTTGACAAATATTAAATAAAATTAGCCTTGAGACTACACTGTCCTTGAGAGCATCGTGACTGTCGCCAGGCCTCTGATTGTGTTTGTATAGATCAAGGGCAGAAGGAGATGTGGAAGATCTTGGTCAAGCATTGTTTTTTGTTTTTATTCTCAAGTTATTCTCTTTCATATGTAAGGCCTTACCCTAGCTAAATCACTGTAATGAAACTCCGACTGTAATTAAAATTAGTGGTGAGAGAACTTTGTGGGTAGGTTTTGGGTTTCTCACTAAGCTAAAGAATCTGGAGAACTGCCTGATTTGTTGGCTAAAAAGACAAATGCTTTGTCCACACCATCCTTGCTTCTCCTCTGGATAAAGGAGGTGAGTCAGCCAGGCTATCTGAGGTGCCAAATGGGGTGGTGGTGTCCAGTTAACCTGTAAGACACAAGGGCCCAAGATAGCAATGGTGGTTTTGGCCAATCAATAACAAAACTGGTCATCAGCCCAGGCTTCCTCACAAATCCAGTGGAGAAATTGCAGGATTAGCAATAGAACACGGTATGAACTCCTGGCTAGTCAGTCGTCCTTACCTCAAGTCCCTTCCTCTCTGCTGACTATGACAGGCAGGAAAGTCAGTCCTATCTGGAATGTGGCTTTCTGGAGTTGCATAATTCGTCCACATTCCCCACCTCTGGCCCCCCATGCATGATTCAGACATGCCTATGCTTATAACAATTGTCACCTGAAAGTCAAATTGCCCACTGCAATGAGATTTTTAACATTTTCAGGAGGTACGTGGGAACTGCTGGAATTTCCCATCTATGATACTAAAAGGCAGTTCCATTTGCAGTTTGTGTTCCTATCGCAAAAAGAAAATGTTGTTTAGACTGATGGGGTGCAATTTCAAAATGCTAGAGGGTCAATACAAATAGAAGAATTTCTTCAGCTTCCCGATCCTGTGGCCAAGCTTCTGAGTCCAAAAATCAAACTGGAAGTTGTACAGAATTCTGTGGGAAGAGCTGCTAGAAATAGTTTTAAATCTTTCTTTATTTTAATTGGCCTAAAAATACCCAAACAGCCTTTCAGTATTCCACCATTGGTCTCTGTCTCTTCTGTCAGCATAAACACATCAACAATAAGGAAGAACTAATACCCCTCTAAATATCTGGCCTCTTACATATATATCATAGCTTGGACTTGGGTTGGTTCCAGTTTTAGAGAAATATCCTGATTAATGATTTAGTTACTTGATCCAAACCAGATTTCTCTAGTTGAAATTTGATTTTCTAAGATTTATATTTACTAGGAAGTATCTAGAGATGTTTCTTTTATATTTTACATTGGAAGTACTAAGTTCGGGTTATCACACAGCAGTAAAACAACAACAAAATGTGAAGATGTGATCTCAACATGGTACTGAATGTTGATTAATGTTATAATATATTTACATATTATATATATAATTTACATGTTATATATCATATATAAAATATATATTTGCTTTTCTCTCTTTTTTCTCTCCCCTATAAAGACAGCAAATGATTTTGGTTGAACTCAAGTTAAATTGTTATCCTCCTTATAGCTCATTTGCATAGGACTGAAGTGCTCCAATATCCATTTTAATCTATTAGATATTAGAATTATAGAATATTAGAGTCACATATTAATGGTTATATAATGTACATGCTGTCTTTATGTTGGCTTGGTTTCTACACTACATATAACCTATATTATTTCCATCAACTTTTAAATCCATGAACTCTTTATATTAATAAAACAAGCAAGGTGCTCATGAATGCCAATTTATATTTGAAACCAAAGAGTAATTATTTTAACTTTTTAAAATAGGGTATTTCATTCCTAAGCCTACATGCACATTAGAACTTGTTGGGCATCTTTAAAAAGTGCTGCAACATAGATCCTTTTGCAATAAGTTCTGATACAGATGATGTGGTCTGAGATGCTGATAGAATGGACTGAAAAGGTCTTTAGGAGTTAGATAGAGCAGGGTTCAAGTCCTAGATCTGCCCATGGCCAGCATGTGACCTTATCCAAGTTAATTAGCTATTGGACACCAGAATCCTGGTCTGTGAAATGACAATGCAATAGACTTTAACTTGTACAATTGCTATGAAAATCTATATGCGAAGATATTAGAAAAATATAAAGAATATTGAATACTAACTAAATTTGTTAATGAGTAAACAGAAGGCCTAAAACTCACCTGACTATTTGTATTTGTTTACGAAATCAGATCTCTTAAGCACTGTAGAGATTGTCCCCATCTGTCTCTTGTTCCAATTATCAACAGACCATCATCCAGTTCTGTATAGATTGTTTCATAAAATCTGATCTCTTTTTCTCTCATTTCCAAGCTATATATTTTCACCTCCCACTGACGGGCTTCCCTATTGATCAGAGGAGATCCAGTGGGAGAGTTAATGAACCCTGGGCAAAATGATGACTAGTGAGAGATGGAGCCTGTGGGTTTTCTTCCTTTCTCACCAAGATGTACTGTCCTGAGATATGCAGTTTCTTGAAGAATGAACCCAGTCATTGGTCACACTTTGTGGAAACTAACTTTATCATACCACACAGGCTCACCCTCTTTCTTCCAATTTAGCCTACTAGATATTAGAATTATAGAATATTAAAGTCACAAGAGAACTAACTTTTCTCTACTCTTAGCATTTGAGAATACAATGAGAAGTCAGAAATCTAAAGAACCCAACTATATTGGCATCCTGAGCCTGTTCTTGGATTTCTAGGCTACAGAAGAATGTGAAATATCTGTTTTATTTAGATCACTGATCTATTGCTTATAAATCAGTAAGGCTATGGCACTTTGTTCTAGAAACCCAACTAATTAAGACAATAGACCTTAGACATGTTCTCCAATTCAGTCTCCCCCTCTGGTTTTTCATCTTCTATCAGTGTTTAGGATGAGTTGTTCCCAGGAATCGATGCCTGGTGCTTTTGCTTTCTGAATGAATATTAATTCATAGTATCTTCACTTACTCCTGCAGTTATACCTTTCATTCAGAGGTTGATGACTTCTTAATCAACACCACATTTACTTCGAGCTTGAATATCATAGTGTCTAAATTATAAAGACCACTGATCCCTATAAGGCCTCATGTCTTCAAAACTTTTTTCTATTTTCACTTTTTCTGCCTCTCTGATAGTATTGTATTGACTAGTGCTCCATCTTCCAGTGTTGCTAATCTTTGAGCTATCCATATTGTTTTCAGTGTAAGTGTTCAGAATTGAAAATGAAGTCCCTTAACTAGAATCCTTGGTGGTCAAATTGCCTTCAAGACAAACCCAACTTCATGAGTCATGCTGTTCCCTCCCTATCTGGTTTTTGCTCACATCTTTAGCCTGGACTTGGTGCTTCCCACACATGAATAACTCTCTAATAACTAAATACCATTATAATTCAAAGAATCTATCTTTACCAACTTTTATTTTTTTTATCTATTCAACATCTCTGAGTAAATGTTTAATAAGCACCTCCAACTTAACATGTCCTAAACAGAACTTGCCTTTCTCACTCTAAAACACTTTCTTTTCTGAGACTGTCCTATCTTTGTGAAAGGTCCCACCATTTCTTTGCACCAAAACCTTGAGTCATCTTTTTTTGTCCTCTCTTCACCCTCCTTATTGGTTATCATTCTGCTTTATGTCATGCACTTTTTATAAAATTTTATTATCATATCACCAAAATGATGCCTTTTACTCATCCTATGATTTCTTCCTTTCATCACATTCTCTATTTTGAGGAGATAAATATTGTCTATCTTATTATTTACTATGTTCTAGTTTCAAGAATAGTATTAGTTAATAATATTAACTAGTAATTGTTGTAATTAATAATACATTATTACTAAATTTTTACTGAAAGAATGAATTTTTATAACCTTAGTAAGTATTGTTTCCCCTTTCTCCATCACCAGAAATACCCTGTTCATCACCACAGTTTACATTACGAATTTTTACTCTTTGGTTAAAGTCCAACTCTAATGTTCGTAACACTTTTCTCATCTCTGCCCCAAGGAGATTGGGCTTCTGCCTTCTATGCTACCACTGTACTTGTTCTTATACAATTATAACACTCAACATCCTGCAAGACAATGAAGATCTTCCCACTAAACAGTAAAAGTAAGGCATCCTGTCATTTAAGATTAAAAACTGAGAATCATCAAATTCAGGAATTTGGCCAGAACTGTTAATCTAAAACAGAAATCCAGACCTCAGTTTAGTGCGCTTTCCCTCTCATTATATACTTCTTAAGGTAGTGTGGTATAAATATGCCTAAGTCCTTCTCCAAATACCCTCAAAAACTTGCTAGTTTCTCTTAAAAGCTTGCTGTCTCAAGGCAGAGATGATTATAGGTCACCAATATTTTTCTCACCAAACCTTTGATATCTGGTTAAATATCAATGCCTGGTGTGTTGAAATCAAATGAATGCTTAAATAGGTGCATGTTTTACTGGATATATGCTTTTTGTCTAATTTTTCCCTACTTTTATACTGTTACAACTCAGTCTTTTTCAATCATCACCTATTTCTGTTTTTTTTTTTTATTTCATCTTATCCTATCCTCTTCCTCTCATAGCTGTCTCTTTTAAATAGGAGAGACTGTATTGATCCTGGTCATTTGCAGTAAATGCCTCGAGAGGGAATGGCCCTTTTTTCAGATAAAACACTAGAAATACCTTTTCCTTTGAAACTCAAAAGTTGTGAAGAAACCCAAAAGCAGAACTTAAGGAATTGATACAGACTATCTACCTTAAAAAATAGATATGTCTTGGCCCTCCCTGGTGGTCAGCGGGTTAAAGCGCAACACTAAGAAGCTAAAGCCACTTCAGCATGAGTTCAAATCCCTGCCCCGGAGGTGACCATATGGTGCGGCAGACTTCGCCTGTCTCACCTGCTGCTCCCCTCAGCAGTGTACTTCATCAGTCAGCCTGTTATACTCCCCATTCTGTCTCTGGTGAATCCTCTCACCACCCCTGCACCTATGGTCTGTACCCCAGTTCTGTGCACAAATAAAACTTTAAAAGAAAAATAGATATGTCTTATGTCCAAAGTTTCCAGATGGCATTAAAGACCTTAGAACATTGGGAATCCTTCTATAATCTACCTTTGACCATCACAGTACACATATTAAATTCTCATGTTGTATACCCTAAATACATACAATCATTATTTGTTAAACATACTTCAATAAAGCTGGAAAAAAACAAACTACTAACAGCAAGGGAGTCCATGTTAGGTAATCAGAAATAAGACTACTTTTGTATTCTTTTTTTTTTTTTTTTGGTCTTTTCTAGGGAGATCTTGTTCATATTCTTCTCAGTTGAGACTTAGCAAATATTTATCTTACCCACTTCCTATATTAGCCAAGCTGAGAATGTAAACATCATGAAAGATGATATAGTATTTACAGAAAATACAAGAGATTTCCTAATTTATTACTCAGATCTCTAGTGCCAATGGATTGAAACATGAGAGTTTCTTGAAGCCTTAACAGAATTATTGCATGTAAACTTGGTGTAGGAATACCAAAGAGAAAAATCAGCATGAATAAAGAATGGATAATTAGTCTTATAAAAAAAGATAATCATAGATCAGGCTATTTAAACTGGAGAAAAGGAGACCTCTAACAGGTGGAAAACATTTCCTAAAGGAAATTCATAGTGTAAGATATTCCTGGTAACTGTGTTATTGCAGGCAGAAAATCGGTCCGTAGTAGAAAGACTCAGCATACATCTTTACACTGAAACTTGAAAATTTTCAACATCATTGTTTAAAAATTATTAAATGGGCCCTCCCTGGTGGCACAGTGGGTTAAAGCACTGAGAAGCTAAAGCCACTTCAGCATGAGCTTGATCCCTGGCTCCAAGAGGTGACCACATGGCGTGGCAGACCTCTCCTGACCCACTTGCTGCTCCCCTCAGCAGTGTACTTCGTCAGTTGGCCTGTTCTGCTCCCCACTCTGTCTCTGGTGAATCCTCTCGCTGCCCCTGAGCCTCTGGCCTGTACCCCAGTTCTGTATGCATAAGTGAATAAATCCTTTTTTTAATTATTAAATGAGCAGATAAATGCCATGAGAAACAAAATACAGCCATTTACCAGGTTGCATTGTTTGAGTAAAACAAAATTCTTGAGGCCCTCCCTGGTGGCGCAGCGGGTTAAAGCACAGCACTAAGAAGCTAAAGCCACTTCTGCATGAGTTCGATTCCTGCCTGCCCCGGAGGTGACCACATGGCGAGGCAGACCTCTCCTGACCCGCCCGCTGCTCCCCTCAGCAGTGTACTTCAACAATCTGCCTGTTCTGCTCCCCACTCTGTCTCTGGTGAAGCCTCTCGCCGCCCCTGAGCCTCTGGCCTGTACCCCAGTTTTGTATGTACAAATAAATAAATCTTTAAAAAAATTCTTGAAATAACAATAAATTAATAAGCAAATAAAGACTGATAATGGTGACCTCCAGTTAATACATTTATTTTTCCTCTAGTAATAATGCCAGTTGCATTAATCTCTTGATTGTTTGCACTTCCATAATTTTTGTGCCCACCCTGAGCATTAAGAGACTTTTCTGGTCTTAGATAAATGATCTATCATCTTTAAAGAAAAATAAGATATTGAATGTTTCCTGAACAGAGACAGGAAAATAGAATCAAAGACAAATATGCAAAAAAAAAAAGGGGGGGGTCCTTGGAAATGGCACTGTTGCTTAGACAGCAGGCATTTTTGTTCCTACTTTGGCCTTGAGGCTTATTTCAGAACCACAGTGATTCATTTCTAAAGCACTCTGACATTTGTATATCTGAATCCAGATCCTCTAGATCATATTATTATATGCATGTTTTTGCACATGTACAAGTATGCTCTTCTGTATTGCATGTAGCTGGACTTGCCAAGTGCTCAAGATACCACTCACCTGGAAAAACCTTATGCAATTACATACTTTAAAGAAAAGTATCTTGAAAATCTCAAGTTTTGATGTGTGTGTTTGTTTTGCTTTTGATTCTGTCAACCAAAATTTCAATAGCTTTGGCACAAGTGTGCGATACTTGTGCTGATAAATGCTTATTGAAGAGGGCCCTGTGTTAGTTACTCTGCAGGCTCAAAGAGTAGTGCATGCCCTTTCTTTAATGAAAATATATGGGCCACTGTTTTCCTAGTCTGTGTCCTTCCTTGTGAATTTAAGTGACACAGCTGCCCCCTGATACTCGCCAAAAGATATTGCCCCCTCTCCCTCTCCTCCTGCCACCTTGGCTTGAGGATGAAAATGAAAAATGTACTTCCATTCGGATATCATTCCCACCCCTTTCCAAATTCTGCAGTGCATGGACTTCAATAAATATGTCTAGTGAACCTTTGTATAATAAAGGGTCTTGAGCTCCTCACAGGCAGCAGCAGCTAATTCTCATTCAAATTAAACAATGAGAGTGGGTCTGATGGCAGCTTTGTTAGAAGTAGAATCACTCAAGCATAGCATTTAGGTTGGGTCCAAAATGAGCTGTCTCAATTGGAGTAGCTCACTTTAGCACGGTAAACAATGACCACCTGCTATTCTCTCAAATGCATCCAAAGGATAAGGAGCACTTTATTATTTTAACTAGCATGCAGCCTCTAGAGGCTATCCTAGTAGACATCAATCACCAAATTTATGGCTTGTAATGATATCTAGGAGGATATGAGAAAGAAAAGTCTTTAAGAGTCCTTTCACAAAACATGAAGTCAAATTGAACTTAAAATCTGTAGAGCAAAGAAAATACATCTTTTTCCCTGGGGAATTAAAAAATATGAGCAAATTATAAGTGACTTTTCAAATATACAATAAGACTGCCAGTCGTATTCATTGGGAAAAATAATTGGCACTTTATGTCAGTATTTTCCATGAATTATTTGAAAAACAGATAAAACATGTCATTTATATGGAACCATGTCCCACTGTTCTTCAAAGCTTCTCTCTACTGAATAAATAATCACCTTTCACTGGTGACTGGCACATGCATATAACTCTGACTTGGGAAAAATATGTCAGCGAAGCCATGGGTTAGTTTCATATGTTTTCCAGGCTCCTTGAGGGAAAGAACAGAATTGAAAAGACAAAAGAAGATGCTTAATTCTGTCACCCTAAGGTTACAAACCCCATGTGTCTATTCTTCATCTGAGTACTGAGTCTTCAGGACTGGGAGAGAGATCTAGGAGAAATAAAAGCCACATGCCTGCCAGAGTTGCAAACTGCATATTTTGTCTATGTTTGGAATTTTAGCTCCTTGGTTCCAATATAGAGAAACATTTCTCTGACATTTACCCTTAAATTAGATGAAAAATAGTCTCAAGATAAGCTAAGTTGCTGCAAAATTGTGTGTGTTCCTGGTGTTTCTCATATTGTGAGAAAAGCTGAAAACCCAAGCAAAAATATTTCCACCCTCTATAGAATAGAAGAGTGGCGTGTGAGGCTTGCCAAAGCAGTGTGTTGTGGACTGCACATGAAAAGAGGTTAGCTATCTTAGAGACAAATATTTTGTTATTTCTTGGCAGAAACACTAGGAGTGGGTGTTTGAAGTTAAGACTCTGAGTCCTACTTTACAGTGTTTCCGTGTCCTTCTTCCATGTTCCAGCAGCCACGTGACACTCACTGAAAGCTTCAGCAAATTAAGCAAATGAGTAAACCATGTATAACACTGAGATCTAGACAGATTAATGGGCTAGTTTTTCTATGCATGAAAAATTTCACTTGGTAATATGGTTGAACATCTCTTGGAATTATTTAATGAGATCTTTCTTTGGAAGTCTTTATATACCCTAAGACTACATATATCAACAATGTTAGCATAGAAGGTATATACCAATTGTGTAAGCTCATGTGCAGAGAACATACCTTCTCAACACCTCACTCTTTATTTTGACTCAGTTCTTTATGAATAAAGTAGTAATTTGAAAAATGGAAAGGGCACCTAAGGTTACAAATGGCTGTCTGTCTTATCTTAGTGTCTGTACTGTCCAGTAGTCCAAACCAAAGAATGCTAGATGGTCTGGTGCTGCTCATACTCCAATAAGTGATGGACCAGGGTCCAATTTACAGTAGCAACTGGAGGGACTCACTAGTAAGGTGGAACCACACTAGCCAACAGCACCTATCTGAAGCCCCAAGATGGCCATTGCCAATACTGGACCAGACGGTGCCAGAGGCAACAGCACAGGAAGCAGTGATGGAGGATCAGAAGCTGTGAACAGTAATCAATGGTAGCCAGATACAATTCAGTAGAGCTTGTCACAGGTCAAAATTGGTGATCAGTACTGGTCCACAGGTGATGGAGCTGCAGGACAGGCACAAGTGTTAGTCTTTTGAGAGCTGCTGGCATATGCCAACAGCAGATAGCCCTGATAAAGATGTTCATCATATGTCAACAGTGCCATTTTACAGGCAATGCCAGAGGCAGGACTGGAGGTCAGATCAGGCTGCAACTTCAAGTGGACATCAGATGACAGGACTGTAGAGGTCTGAGTCCCAAGGAATGTTTCCACTGAATCTCTACAAAGGTCTTTCCTGGAGAAGGTGTGGATAAGTCTGATGAATGGATCCTAAGCCCTCCAAAACCTTAGCGTATATCCTCTTAGGTGACCTGCCTTTCAAACCTGATTGATTCATTTATAATTCCAGTTGTTTGATGGCTGACAGTAGAGTTTAAATATGATTGCCCATTTAAAATCCTGAATGATCTCAAAGCCCTTAATGGCACTAGTCAGCTTTAACCTGCTAGTTAAATAGCAATCCTGCTTGGTATTCAATACCAAGCTTTTACCTAATAGTTAAAATACCAATCCTGCTTGGTATTCAAAAGTGAAATATTGGGGTGGGCATAGAAACCTGACCTATGCTGAGTTTAGGCCATCTCCTCAGCAGTGGGCTCAGGAAAGCCACTGCCAAGCTGGCTGATTGTTTGTTGAGGGGCCCCAAACCAGGAGCCTCAGGATTCAGTGACCTCCACCACTGTCAGAGCCCACCAGACCGGCATTAGGGGCTGTCACAGCACATCCCAGGCTGACACCCACCATAGCATGGGGCTGCCTGCTGGCTGAAAGAGCCATGGGTCTCTCTCTTTTCCTGGCTCTTATCAGGACCTGCTCTCAGACCTGGCTGGTAGTGGGATGAGTCATAATCCTCAGCAGCCAGGACTGTGAGGATCCTATTTCATTATCTCATAATTCCGCAGTTTGACAAGTATAGTGATAAAAGGTTTACAGACATGATAGATTCTCCTATAAAATCCTATAAAGTCTTCTTAGAATTATTTTTGTAATGATATTGTTTTACCGATTGAGGTTTGCATAAGAACAACCTATTACCTGTTTTAGAATGTTTTTTTTTAACATGTGAAGATTTCCTTTTAACAAAGTTTGTTGCTAAAATTTTAATGGGCATATAAGAAATAACTTAAAGTGTTCTAGAAAATGGAAAAGATCCCTTATTTTGTTTGCTTGGTATTAACCTTGCAAAAGCCTAGGACTAAATTGACATTCAGAGTGCTGCCTGAATCCAGCAATCTCATTTACAGCATTTGGAGCTTACCCATTAGCCTTGGAATTTGGAAAAGTTCATCATAATTGGGGTTGGAGGGTTAGTTCATGCACTTCATTAACTCATGTGCCAAAAATCTCTTCAAATTAATGATATCTCAACCCAAGTTATTACATTTTTCTCTAAAAATTATTGGGCAATAAATGTTTGAACATAACTCACGTGATATAATAATGGAATTAATGTAAGTAGAGATGTAATGACTTCTTTGATTAATGGATTCTTGGACAACACAGTTGACTTAGAATATAATACCTTTTAATTAGAAATGAGAGCAAATTTCGCTTTCAAATATTGGTACTGCTTACATGGTTTATACCTAACCACAGGTGAAAAATAATTATAGTCTAAATGAAAAGCTGGCTTTTGATCCATTCCTCTTATCCATGGCATAATTTGTGTGTTTCTTCTTGGGGTGTGGGGGAGCTCTCATATTTAAAAACAAAGCTCCCTTCATGCCATCTCTACAAAATAGAACAAACTTATCTCTGACTTGTTAAATGTCTCACCCTACCTGTTTTATTTTTGTTTTTGACATTTTTGTCCTTACTAGAACTACCACTTTTATCCTGGTAATGTTTTTACTGAAATGCCTTATAGAATTTAGCTAATTTTATCAATTTTATTTTCTCAATCTAAAAATATTTGCAAATATTTTTAGATTTTTTCTTTTAGTTTCCAGCCATTTCATTGAATAAAATTGGCATCTTGATTTCACTTTCATGGATTTTGAATCAGAGAAACATAGATGTAAAAATCTTATCCAAGGAACATAATGCTTAATTGCGAAGAACTAATTAAAACTATCATGTCTTTTACTTAGTCGTTCAGCTGTGAATGTGTTTAATGTTCTGGTATCTGCCACTGGCCATAGTCCTGGAAACATATTAAGAGAATAAGGACATTCTGTTAGGTTACAAGACAGAATGTTTGAAGAGACAAAGAAACAGCACTGTGTGGCAGTAGATTAGCAGTGGTCAATATTAGGAGCTTATAGTACCTTACATGAGATTTAGTTGTGGGCAAGAAATGTTAGTAAAGCTCAAATTCTTATTACTTAGCACAATTCTTTGAACCCTGCATTAGAATGAGTCAGAACTTGTACTTTATGTCAAAACTTAACCAATGTGATGATAGAGAGAGACTGGAAATAGACTAACCTTCTGTACCCAAAAGTATACAAGAGACTCCCACAAAGCTGTTCTAGACTAATGGTCTTTTTATTTCCTACTGGTTTCCTTGGAAATACATTTTTAAGACTTTCATAGTAGCAGTGGTAATAGTTATTGAAGTTTTTGGCTTCTATAGGCTGTGATAATATAATTGATGTTGGCGGGGCGGCATCTCAATAAAGGTGTCTGCACACTTTCACGTGGCTTCTTGGCATTAAGACATTTCAATGAGTGTGACCTTGTACTTACACAGACTTTTAGGTAAACTAGGGAAATTTAGCACTTAAATAAAAACTAAATATATATATAAAAAAGCTTTTTCCATACTAGGTGAGATCTTTTAATGAACATGTGAAAAATTAGTGAAACAGAGGGAAGGAAATGATATGCATGCAACATAAATAAACTAGAATATTAGAGCTCACTTTTATTCTGCTCTTAGTTTTTCTTTGAACCAGGTCACCCCTTCCTAATTATCACTGAAAACTGCTCAACCATGGAACTATCACAGCATTTAAAGATGACTGTGTTTGGGGGTTGCCATTGTGCTAAAAAAAAATCTGCATGTAGAATTCAGACCTAAGTCAAGGATATTTGACCTTTGCTGTGCCAAGGACTTCATTTGCAACCTCCCAGCAGTCCAGTGACTGTGGCTTATTTGCATACAAATTTACATAAATCTACATATGCTTTTTTTTTTTTTTTCCTTTTTCTCTTTGGACCATGAGTTTATGTCTTATTTGCTTTACAGGTTTAAAACTGAAGGTATGAGTGAAGGTCATAACTATCCAAGAGAAAATTATGTATGGTCCAAGAAATGTATTCTAAGAGTCTGTTCCTGAATATCTCTTTTACTAATGAGGATAAAATTAAAACTTAAACTCTTTGGGAACTGAAAATTCCTTTAAAATTAATTTTGATTGATTTTCTATTTTGATCACTTCCATTTTCTGGGGCCATAATGAAAATGTTAACCCTATCAGTCTCCCACTACACTCAGTCTATCAAGTGGCCAGTTTTAAGTACCCTCTTATAAGGGAAATTCCATGGGCTTTTTTCTTTCATTTAAGAACATTCTTTTGTCTTTATATCATTGTATAGAGGCCATAAAAGTACATAAGAGTTCTGAACCCATAGGAGGCTTGCATTCTGACCCTGCCATAATACACTCTGATTTTTGGTCAATTGTTTAAATTCTCAATCCCTATTTTGATGCTTTATAAAAGGATTTTATAATATCTGTGTCAAGCAGTAGTTATAAGGACACATGAGATAAATGTGTTTAGTGTTGACCATAAATAGAACTTAATCAATGATAAGCATTAGCATTAAAACCTTTATTATTGTTACTTCTTTTCTTTTAACAAATTCAATGCTTTTGTAAAAATGATCTGTTTTTCCCCCATTCTGAAATTGGCATTTCCTACTGTTTGTGTTGTCTCTTGAAAATCCTACCCTAGTAAAAATTGCAGCAGTTGCTTGGTTTCTGAGCATTAATTTTAGTCTTATGTGTTAGAGATCATTGTAAAAGGATTTAAAGTACATTTTCAAAGAGCTAAAACTTAAAATTTCTATAGCATGATCCCCCTATTCCCACACTAATGCCTCTTCTTCACTTCTATTTCTTTATGCCTTAAAGTATGTCCCATGACTACTGACTCTCTCTGATATCACAGCTGGAATTCCTTCTTGTAGTTCTGATACTGATCTTAAACTCTGAAAAACAATTTGTTCCCCAGAATTTTTGTTTCAACCAGACAGTAACTATAAAAGCTTAAATCTATTTCTCATTCTGAAATTATTCTACGTGTAAATCAAAATATAAGGGACATGCCACATTTCAGAAATTCTAAGGAACAAAATTCAAATTAGACTCTCTCTGGAATGTGAGTTACAGTACATTATATATAGTATATACTGTATATGATATAGTGTATATATATACATATATACACATAATATAGTATATAATATAGTATATAATAATATATAACATAGTATATATATGCACTATACATAATATACTATATATAACATAGTACATATATAATATACTATATATGGTACAAATAATATGGTGTATATATATATAATATATACTATATAGTACATAATATATTTATATATATAATTATATATAATATACTTATATACTATATTATATTAACATATAAATATATATTTTATATATACTTACTATACTATACTATACTATAGATTATATATGTTAATATAATATAGTATATAAGTATAAAATATATAATTATAATATCGTATATATAATATATAAGTATATAGTATACATAGTATATAAATATATAGTACATATAAGTTATATAGTATTAATATATATAATAAAATATAAAATTATATATGTAACATATATAATATTTTATATATACATAAAACAGATCTGCTAGTGGGTGCAATAGATCCTTGAGAGTTGCCAGAGATATACACTGAGAAAATTGAAGATTCTGAATTTCATGTTCAAAACTACTGCATGCACATACACATGATCAACTATGGGCAAGTTCTTCTCACTAGTAAATAATTTCTGCCTGTATATCATGATTCTAATCCATAACCAACAAAAAGTTACAAGAAATGGAATCCCTTGTAACAGTTGAGAGAATGGAATTATATAATTAAATTCCAAATATCTGCTTTATTAAAGATAGTTTTAAAAGAAGAAAATCCAGTGGTGCTTGAACTCTGACTTGACATAGTCAGGGCTTGAAAACAGAAGAAAAGGGAAAGGACACAGAGGAACAACATATTCAATGATGGGAAAAAATAATTGACTAGGATCAGAATAGTGCTGAAATAGCCTTAGAAGAATAGTGAACTTTTTAAAACCCTCATTTGGTGTACACCATTCTTATATACAATAGAAATCACAGAATTTTTCACTATAATTAACCAAAAATTAGCGTAATAAAGTTGAAATTATTCTCCTGACAACATAGTAGAGTTCAACCAGAATGCTTGCATCAGAAATATAAAACAATGAATTATGTAACAATGTAGCCTGTTTAAGTTGTTGTGTTTTTATTTTTTTTAAGATTTATATATTTTGCATACAGAACTAGGCCAGAGTTGTGGGGGATTAGAGGATTCACAATAGAATGGGGAGCAGAAAAGGCAGATGGACTGAAATATACTGCTGAGGGGAACAGCGGGCAGGTGAGGAGAGGTCTGCCATGCCATGTGGGCCACCTCCCTGGCCTGGGATCTAACTAGTACTTCAGTGGCTGTGGTAGCATCATAGTGTTGTGCTCCAATCCATTGGGCCACCAGGGAGGGCCCAGTTGTGTTTTTAAATGGATGTGTGGATATGGAATTATCTTTTGGCCATGTGCTTCAGAATTAAACTTTTTTATAGTTTTTTTTTCTAGGTTTCATTTCTTACTTTTTAACTTACTTGTCTTCTTACTAAATTACATGAACAGTAGATCATCACATGAGTTGAAGTAGAAATATGACTTAAGAGATGAATGGCTAATTTGTGACTGTGTGTATGAGCATATTGCTGAAGGGGAAGAGAGCTGGCATATATGCAGCTTTAAAATTTCTATTTTGGACAAATAACCAAATATATGATTTTGCTTTTATAATCTTCTCTCTACGAGAGAAACTTATTCCTCTGATAAGTAGAATGTGAAAAAAGGGAAGGATGCAGGGACTTGCAGGTATTTATATGACCAGACTCTGTAGAACTCCAAGAGTGGATGAGAAGATAGGTATGAACGTTCTAGACCTGACCTGCTCTTTATGAAACCTAGAACGTTTTTTTCTGACTTCTCTGTTTCACTTTCCTATTTATAAACTAGAGATGAAAATTCCCTCTCTTTTTTCACCAAGGCTATACCTTGATATATTGAAATGATAGAAACCTTTCTATTTTTTTTT
>NW_004567131.1:5565302-5654056 GCF_000260355.1 Condylura cristata
AGTCTGTTTTCGGTCCTCAATTCCTATGCCGGCTTGGACGCGGTGATCTCGGCGTCTTTACTCTGCCGCCATCTTCCGGAAGTCCGAAACCTTTCTATTTTTAATGAAGAAAAATATATGTTCAGAATCTGTATAGCCCCAAGTTACTTGAATATTCCCCAAGTAAATATTCTTCCTTTGTGTACATATAGCCATAAGCATCTGGCAACCCTAACATTTCGATATTCATGTTGTATATTCTACATTGCCAAAGATGCATAGAAATGCTACATTCTTGAGATGTGGTCTCCAGATTTTTTTATGTTGAAATCTATAGTTCAGTGGAATATTTTATTTTTTATGTATTTATTTTTTTCAACCATCTATTTATTTATTGGGCAGGTTGAGGAATGTTGTATTCAAATTCTAACATTCTCTTTCCTCCAAGTCTATGATTATCTTTTCTTTGCTTCAATAATTCCTTTACTGATATTATGAGTCTTAATATTTCTCACGTAATTTACTTCATCTTTTTAATTTTATAAGTGTACATAAACCTCTTGTAATCTAACAAAGCTTAGTAAGTGGGAAAAGTTAATCTCACACCCAGCTCATTGAGAACATATGATTGTAGAATTTTTTTTTTTCCTCAAGTTTTAATTCCAAAATTGTGCTAGTGTGACTCTGGGTCACAATTTATGAAGGAATATCTATGGCAGTCAAACATCAAGAAAGAGATTTCTAATGGCATTACTGTTGGCACTTTGCTATTTTACCACCATTTCTTGCTTTCCTGTACTGCTGGAAAAAAAAAAAATCCTCCCAGCAAGTTCTTAGCTTCCTTTCTTTCCACATTAAGTGGCCAAATTATAATTATATAATTTTTATAATAGAAATCATATGACATCACTCCCTCTTAAAGTCTAACTTCTTGTCATGAAACTTAAACTAACATTCAAACTTTAACTTGACTAATTGAACCACTTCCTGGTGGCCCTGCCCTTGATTACTGCTTCTGTCATCCACTTCCGTTCTTTGCTTTTGACCACCTTCAGCCCTCCAGTCACTACAGGGCTTTCATTTCTCAAGTTCTTTTTTAGATCATTCAGATAATCACTTGCATGTTGCAAGTGTAAATCCTTAGCCTTTGCTTTTCTTTTGCATCACAGCATCACTTGAAATTACATTAAGCTGACTGACCTGGTTTTCTTTAATGCCTTTTAACACATTCTTTTTGACAAAATATTTTTTTTAAAGATTTATTTAATTATGCATACAGAACTGGGGTACAGACCAGAGATGTAGGAGCAGTGAGAAGATTCACCAGAGACAGAGTGGGGAGCAGAACAGGCCAACTGACAAAGAACATTGCTTAGGGGAGCAGCAGGAGGGTCAGGAGAGGTCTGCTGTGCCATGTGGTCACCTGGATCAAACTCATGCTGAAGTGGCGTTAGCTTCTTAGTGCTGTTCTTTAACCCGCTGCGCCACCAGGGAGGGCTAACAAAATGACTTCTTTGGCATTTTTCTCTACTGTATCTTCAGAAACTAGAGCTATGCCTATACATAACTATTTAATAAATATTTGTCTGATAAATAAATCCTTATACATACTGCATGAGTTCCTTATGTTCTAGTATTATACTTCAGAGAAAATAAGCATAAGTTTCACTTTTATAAATGAATTGTTTTTAGAATTTGAATAATTTGTAGTCATTATATAAAAGGTATGAATTCTCTTCATGCAAAGATAGTCTAATTTATTTTTTTTGGTCTCCCCAATCAAGTCTGAAAATGAAAGAATGATATTTACCCAACTACTCAACAGCCCTTCACTAACTTTTCACACAACAAAGAGAGACTAAGATATAGATAATGATTTCTGAGTCCTTGGTCACATAGGAAGAAAATGTTACAGGGTAGGGAAAGAGGGATACCCCTGAACCCCCAAATTTGCCTGCTCTGAATAGATTCTGTCATCTGCTGCATCAAAACAAAACATAAGACCTTTAGTGGAAAAGAAGTTTAATACAACTAACGTGCAATATAGAAAAGACAAAGAATATAATTTTTAAATCAAACACCTGAAGTTACCCATCCCCCCATAAGTAAAAATCTACCCAAAAGGGATTGGCCCAAAGCAAGGCCTGAGAGCCTGTTACAAGACTAAACCACCTTCTGGCCAGAACCCATAGAAAAAGGTCAGAAATGGTCAGACTAGTCTGGGAGGAAAAGAGCAAAATCAGCACAAGGTAAATGCTGCCATAGTGAACCTCCCCACGGGTCTCTCACCCACATCTGTTTCAACCAGCCCAGGACCAAGAAGCAAGCATGGTTTCTTCACGTCTCTCTGTTCCATGTGCCCCTCTTAGGTCTCCTTCTGGCTCTCCATCTTGCTTCCTTCCTCCTCAGTTTCCTGTCCAGATTCCTCTTCTCTCTGCTCAGCTCCACCCTCCTTCTGAGTGGAACAGGTAACATGGAACCTCCCCTTTCCTGGGAGACCACCCTGTTACAAAAAGAGGGAAAGAAAAAGGCAGACAGCTTATAAATAGATCACCTTTTTCCTCTTCTATCTGGTTCTAGAAGAAATGTGAAGATGCTGGCAAAATTACTGGTAATTGATATCAGAATTGTCAAAGTTTTGTTACTGGCCATAGTTGAGCAGAAACCATAGTTGGTTTTCTTTCTTCTACGTTTATTTCTTACAAAATAAACTAGACCAATAATATATTTCACTCCAGAACTATTTATTGAAAGATAATGAGAAAGCAAATGAAACTTGGACTTCAGAAATGACCTTGGATGGGGGCGGGGGGGGGGGGGGGGGTGTCTCTAGACACATAAGAAATTACTCTAGGATGAACCAAAGTTTAAAAAATATATATATTCTGCTTCTCAGTGAAACTCAGAACATTGCTTTGCTGGCTTTTCATTAGAATTTGACATATCAGAAATCACAAAACTTCAATTCTGCAAGAATCAATCTAAATTGACAGAGAATTTTTCTTTAGAATTTGTAACTATCCAGTACAGTTATGTTAGAAAAGTCATTTTGCAAGCAACTGACTAACACAAATGCATAGCATTTTACAAAGGGTCAAATTCAAACACAAAATGTGTGTGTTCCATATATTTACATATTGTTAAGCTTCTCAAATTCTGGATTCGCCCAATAATTCATTAACCTGCAACTTTTTTATTTTAAAAACTTCAGTAAGCTTCTAACAGTAGCCAGGGACTATAGCAGGGTAAGGGATTTAAAGACATTTTCCTTTTTTCATGAGTTTGGAGTTCAATTTATTTTGAGTTTTCTAA
Source organism: Condylura cristata (assembly GCF_000260355.1). Lineage (NCBI taxonomy): Eukaryota > Metazoa > Chordata > Mammalia > Eulipotyphla > Talpidae > Condylura > Condylura cristata. Next base: position 5,568,594 of record NW_004567131.1, read on the forward strand.
TCATGTGGCAAAAAAATCTGTCTGGGGCATAAAGTAGTAATTTTCCTTGAAGAGAGAAAAAAATACTTTTAGAACTCTTGGTGGAAATCAAGTAGAAAATAGCAGCTAAGATCTAGAAAATGAGGTTTCCTAGATTTAATTTTGATCTCATACTACAATATGGATTTAATGAGACTAAACTATGGACCTAGAAATTAATCAATTAGTTTTTCTTTTCTTCTAAAACTACATATTTTATTTCTGAATCAGGCCAGAATTTTCTGAGAAGTCCATGTACTTAAAGTGTAAGAAATGTGAAACTAGGAATACTTCTATGGAATATTGCATTATATTAGAAATTAGCACAGCAAAACCACATGGAGAACTTTAATTTGGAAAAATGCTAAATTAAATCTAAATTAATCTTTAATATTATATATAATATCATATATTATATAGCTACTCTTGTATAGATACTCTTTGATCATTAAGTGTCCAGAGGAAAAATTGCTTAGAATTATATATATTTTGGGTTTAACTATTAGATTTCTGAATTCTAGTGTTCCAAGTTGGAAAACTGTCTTTATTTCTTTATATTGCAAATAAGAGAGCAAGGTCTGTGGTCACCACAGCAAACACCCAGGCATCCAGAGGTATACAACTTGCAAACTCATTAGGGTAATTGCTGATTTCAAACATGACCAGAGTTTGTGGACTTTTGTTTCTTTGTGGAGCAGAATTCAGAAATTATTACAATGTATATTGCTTGAACTTTGCAGACAAATATATAATTTATTAGTATAATTTCTATAATTTTTATTTTGCACAGATACTCTTTAATCACTAAGTGTCAGAGGAAAAGATGTTCTTGTTTTCAAGAGATGTACAACTTTCTATTCTTAAACATGGACACCCAAAGTTGATTTTTTCCTTAATGCATGTGTGCCATTTTGCAAACTTAGAGAAACTAGAATCTTTGACAGGAAGGTTCTCTCAAAGAGACTGTTTAACCCAATTCCTCTAAGTGCGCAAGACCATACAATAAATTTCAGAAGGCTAAGATAAGAACACCTAGGTCCCAAACCTTTGCTTGCCTTTGGAAAAGGCCTGGATGAGATGTTCCCTGAATCTCCCTAAATAACCTCTGAACAATCCAAGGCCATAGCCTTAAAGAACTTACATGCAGTCTTTATTTTCTGCAGCTCTTCTGAGGCCTTGGAAAAGGTTTTTATTACGTTGAGTCATGGTGGAATCTAATACTTTAATTTGCTTAAGCCCCATGAAGTTCAAAAGTTATAAGTAGAAGAGGAAATGAAGGGTTAGATAGGGCTTCTTTTCTCATTCCTTTTAAGTAGGTAAGATTTGTATAGAGAAAGTTCACAGAGATCTTCCATGGCATTCAGTGGTCACTCAATAGTTCCAACATGTTTTTAGCATTTTTTTTTTTTTTTGGTGACCAGGTAAAACCACAAAGATGTGTTAGAACCAAGAATGAAAATTTTGTTTCTAAGAAATATAAATCTTTTCATTTAGAATAGGTTGAAATAGAAGGATTTCTTTCTCCAGGTTTTCAACACAAATGGAAGTTGTCTAAAAACAAAAAGGTATTTTGCATTGAAAGGCTATGACAAGTTGGGGGACTCATGTCTCCCATAGATATCTATGAAGTCAGGAAGAATGACTTTTCATGTATTTGGGAGGCTGGTATATATATTATACCTACTTTTTCACTTTTAAAAAAGGGAGGGCTATAACTAGGCCTCTGACTACTGAGAAGAAATCATGTATGCTGGTATTTGATCTGACAAAGTAGATTTGACAGATCCTAGAGAGGCCAGCAGTCCATTTGAGTTAGGGCTCACACTGAGTGCCAGAGGCAGGTCAAGTTCAAACATGTAGTTGGGAGGGAATGAACATTAGGAATTGTTCTCAGATCTTCATGTGTGGGAGGAATGAGGCTGGAAGCCATTTTTCTCCCCATTCTTCTGATCTTTCTCCTCTTTCATACATATCTTTTTCATTCCGGTCTCAGAGAAAGATATAAATTCTATTTTTTCTAAGCCTACTTCACTCTTCTTCCTATCTTGATTTGATCCTACCCAGGAAACCCAGTTTTATAGTTCATTCTCTTCTCACATCACTATTGTACCATGTCATTACTCCCTTCTTTTCTGCCTATATTCACATTGAAACCTGGTTTGAAAGGTAGTGTGATTCTGGAGTCATGTAGAACCGGGTTCAATCTTTTCTGTCATTTGACGGATGTGTGTTCTTGAACAATTTACAAACCATGCTTTGGCTCAAGTTTCTCATTGTAAAATTAAAACAATACAGATTTTATTCTTTTAGGGTTACTTAAAAAATAAATAATAATTTACATATAATGTCTGCCACATAGGATCTTTAAAAACAATTGCAGTTGTTATTTATTTGTATTATTATTGTTTTATAATTTGGAATATAAGTATATTATTGCTAATATATTATTATATCTCATCCCCTGCTGGACATTTATTTTCATATAAGAAAGTATTTTAATTAGCTGTGAATAAATGTCATCGAGTTGTAATGTAACATAGCTACACATAATGCATATTAAATAAATTATTTATTATAGTTATTTAAGAAATGTGAAAGTTTGGTTTGGATGTACAAGTTTAGTCATCTGTCATTTTTGTGCTTTTGCAATTAGTTTAGTAATTGAAAAAGGCCTACTCTAATAGTGATAATCTTAAAAAGTCGTGGTCCATGATATTAAAAAAAAAAACTGGCAACATCAAATTCTGGCAAGGATGTTGGGGTGGGGGTGGGGAGAAACCCTTTTACACTGCTAGTGGAAGTGCAAAATGATCCAGCCATTATGGTAAGCTGTGTGGAGGTTCCAAAAATTACTAAAAATGAATCAAGAAGATATGGTATATATACACAATGGATAATATTCAGCAATCAAAAAGGTAAACTCATGCCACTTGTAGCAACATGTAGCTAGGAGGGATTATGCTCAGTGAAATAAGTCAAAAGGAAAAAAGTAGATGGTTTGAAGATAGGGAAAGTGAACAGTCAAAAATTAAAGACAAAATTGCAGATAAATTATAGGTCCGAGGCATATAGAAGGTGGTTTGAATTTTATTGAGGAAAATGATGAAGTTCTGATTGCTGGATTTGGTAGCAAAGGTCATGCTGTTGGTCACATCCCTGGAGTCTACTTTAAAGTTGGCAAAGTAGCCAATGTATCCCTAAATGATCCTCCAGGACTTGTTCTTTGCTTGGCAGCATTGTAACTGATTAATCAGGGATCCTGAACTAGTTTTGCTCTTAAAGAGTGGTTGTATACAGGAAAGTATAGCAATTCTTCCCAGCGATGACAGTCGCTGACAGCGCTACTGCGCAGGCGCCAAGCTCAGCGCCAGGAAATGGCTTCCGGCGCTGCCTACGGGGAGGAAAGTGCATAATTGACTATGGTGATGGTTTTCAGTGGTGATGTGGTGGGAGATTTATGGGGACTACACCTGAGGGGAGAACTCAAATATTGCACAAAAATGAACATGTAAGGAAATGAAAAAGTTTTTACCGGAAAAGTTTTGGTGCATGGTGTACGCATGAAATTTATTATGATATTCATGGAAACTGAAGAAGATATGATACTAGGGAGATAATATCAAGGTAATAGTAAGAAAAGTAGCAGAAATTTATGCATACCTACCATCCCAATTTTTGTTTGCAAAAGAAGGCTGAGATAAAGTTTTTCATTAGGTTGATGTGAATTACATAAAGTAACAAAAGTGAGTTCCAAAGCACACCTTGTAGAACATCTAGACACTATTTCTGAGCATGACCCAAGTGTGTTCATTGTTGTTATACAAAGATTATATTGGGGAATTTTGGCATAAACAAAGACAAACAAGTTTTTTTCACTGCAACATTCTAAATATCCTTATAGGGATAGAATATCTAGTGATTTCCAGGTTCATTTACTCAAGGATCATTTTATTTTTACATGCAAATCTCAAGATTACTGACCTATTTCCAGCCTCTTTGTTTTACAGATGTGGAAATCCTGTTCCAAAAAGTTAGTCATTTCCCCAACATTGTCTTAGTAGTAGAGCAAAACGAGCCTCTCTGACCTTATCCTTATCTGAAAGTAATCCTTCTCATTATTTTTGCTTCTTTGGAGAGAGGATAAAATTCATATAATAATTTTTAATTTTTCAGTACTTTTCAAATAACCTCAAAAAATGTCATAAGTAACTTTTGAGAATTAAACACATTAATAATAATGAAATGCGGGCCCTCCCTGGTGGCGCAGCGGGTTAAAACACAGCACTAAGAAGCTAAAGCCACTTCATGAGTTCGATCCCCGCTCCCCCCCCCCCAGGTGACCACAAGGCGTGGCAGACCTCTCCTGACCCGCCCACTGCTCCCCTCAGCAGTGTACTTCGTAGATCTGCCTGTTCTGCTCCCCACTCTGCCTCTGGTGAAGCCTCTCACCCTCCATATCCCTGGCCTGTTCCCCGGTTCCATATGAATAAATAAATAAATCTTTAAAAAAAAAATAATAATGAAATGCCCATACACTTGGGGATGCAGTTAACTCTAACATTCTATTAGAAAAGTTGGTAGCTTTTTCTTTCTTTACTAGAATTCCCCAAACAAAATTATCTGATATTTTACTCATTATTTTTATAATTAGGCTTAAAATGATTCATACCTTATCCATACAGTAACATGCTTACGGTTATTTCCAAATAAGATTAGCAATTCTGCAAATTACAACAAAGCAATCAGTCATATATAACATAAAGCTCTTCTTAAAAACAAATGTTTGTAAATGTGATATTGAGGATTTCTCAAACTGTTAGAAAAAAAATCAAAGATTCATTAAGAAACTAAACATCTGCTGCCAATGTAATGATATTAAAGGAGCATTAAAATGAGGATACAGCATTCCAGTCACTGAAAGACTATTTCTTTAATTTCAAGTTTTCATATTTTTAACCAAGAATGACTAATATCTACTGTTTTCTCTTGGGTTAAAAAAAAAAATCTGAGACCAGAAGCATCTTTTTTAAAAAAAAGAAATGATTTATTTATGTATGCATACTGAACTGAGGTACAGACCAGAGATGCAGGGGGAGTGAGAGGATGCACAGAGACAGAGTGGGAAGCAGAACAGACAGATTGACAAAGCATACAGCTGAGGGGAGCAGCGGGAAACAGGAGAGGTCTGCTGTGCCATGTGGGTCACCTCCCTGGCCAGGGATTGAACTCATGCTGAAGCACTAGCTTCACAGTGCTATATTTTAACCCACTGCTCCACCAGGGAAGGCCCCAAGATAATCTTTAAAAAGAAAATCATGTTGTTGTTGTTGATGTTCTGAATGCATTGATCTCAGGCCACTGGAGCAAATGATAAGCACATTTTCACATGGGCAGGCTTCCCCATGCATATTGACCAGAAAACTATACGCTAAATAGTCTAAAGGCTACTCATGCATTTGTTACTGCAACAGAAAGTTTCTTTCTCTGTTATGCAAGACAGCCTCCAACCATAAAGTTATGAGAACATAGACTACCTTTCTAAGCAATATATGGCTCATGACCCTAACTGGACAGCCAGGGACTGCCTCCTGGCCCTGCAGGGAGAACAGAAGCTCAGTCACTCGAGAAAGTCACCATTGTCCCCTAGAAGAGAGACCATTACTGGAGAATGAGGAATTACAAGCTAAGTTACCAGAGAGTAAATATTTTTAGGACTTAAAAGAAACTTCTGATAGTAGGAGGGAAGTTTTTGTTTTTGTGCCCTTGGATAGAAGATAATTAGCAGACGGTGCTGTGGTGGTGGTAGGAAGTCCACAGAGATTACAACGAAGATGAAAAAATTAAAAAATGTACAAAATGAAGAATGTTGTAATATGTGTGTGTGTGTATAAAATAAAATAGAAAATAATTAGACACTCATGGATTTCAAACATGTTCAGAATTGATAGTTGTTTAGACATTTTTTCAAATGAACATGCCAGGAAATGTGTCTCTAAAAGCAGCACACTAGGTGAGATGTGAGGACATTGTAATTGAATATACTGGTGACTGACTTCAACAATTCACTTCATCTAGCATTAAGTCACCTTCCAAATGAGCAACCAAATGAGACATGTGGATTATTTCAGTACATTTAATACGTTTCCAAATGAACCAGGGACAGATACCCAACGTAGGTGTTGTACTTCTTACTGTTAAGTATGTCATGTATCTTGTCCTTTCTCAATAAGTACTCGCTAACTGGTTAGTGGATAAGTTTCTGACTTTATCCTTTAGCCTCAAGAGTTAAGTTTCTCTCTTATGTCTCAGAACTCTCTAAATACTATATAGTCAACTTATTTAGCATTCATCTGGTGTCCTTCAAGCCATTCTGTTATTTCAGATACTACATCAGCAGAATCTCTAAGTGCCAAAGAATCTTTTTTGTTTTTTTTTTGAAACAACTTAGAAGGGAGATTGTGAATCATAAATACACTGCCAGTCCTGGAACGTTTGCCTAGTGACCTAATTTCATGGGAATTTGCCAGGCCTGCTCTGTGGAAGAAATCCAGCCCTATACCTTCAGTCCCCATGGGTTATTCAACTGACACTCTCACAAACGGTCACTTCTCATTGTTGTGACCTCCAAGATATGCTGCCCTTCAGACCGCCCTCTAATTTTATGATATAAAATAAATTTTAAGAAGTACACATGTAATCATTTATGTGGCTTAGACCAGTGTTAGACAATCCAAGACCTTAGTTCAAACAGCATTTCTTACATATCATGATTGTGCATTTGTTTCCCATTACTGAAGACTTGTCACATGAATTTTGAATAATACTATAAGTTTGTTAGTGTAATTTATTCATTATCTTATCAAGAACTGTTCCACAGAGATCAGTTATTTATTGCCAAACATGAACTTTTATGTCATTTATTTTCTCTCTTTTTTTTCTCACTAGTTCCTTCTAAAGCCAGAGCTGAGGTTATTTTAGACATCACAGTCAATTTGACATGGTAGTGTATTGATCTGACATTCTATTCAGAAAACCAATCCCAAAGTGCTGTGCGCTGGTGCACTCAGGATTGTTCTCTAATTCTGTCCTGTATACAAGCTTATAACCTTTTCTGAAGAACACTTTGTATCTGTTTTATCCCTTCATCTGGAAGTACTGCAATGGCCTTTGGCCAAAAGCAATGAAATTGTGACTTTTTAACTTCTACATAGTCTGCCAGGGATATTAATGAAAGTAAAGTAAACCTACTCTATTATCCCAAATGGCTTTTCAAATAATTAGGAGATTTTAATATTAGTGTCTGGCCAAAACTTTCAGGTTCCCCCACAGGCATTGCAACATTTCCAAGGTGAGTAAGATGGCATGATTCTTCAGGAGAGATTTTGTTCTCACTACATGTGACCTTCCATTCATGCAAATGCTTCAACAGTACTAGGAACACCGTTATTGAGATGGATTATCTGGCATCAGGGGTGCAGTTTTGGAGTTTGACACCATTTTGTGGAAATAACTTTAAGAATAGAAGTGGTTCATATTTTTAAAGAGGAAGAAATGTTTTTTAAAGGCTGAATTTTTGACAATTTGATTTGTTCATCTGTCGCTAAAATTCACCGGGTCACCTCTGAGTTCTTTTCTCCATAGACGATGATGATAATATATGCCAATTGCCTAGGTTTCTTCAGAGGAGAAAAGGGATCACACTGAAGTGGACTCACAGTGAACCCATATCAAAACTTTAAAAAGTGCAAACTGCTACAATAGCCACTCTCCTCAATAAGTATGCACACACATACTTATTCAAGAATAATCATCCATCATATTGAAATTTTAGAAACACATATCCAGCAATAGGAAAATGGCTTTGTGGGGAAAGTATGTTATTGACTAAAACAATATTTTTTAATGAATAATATGTTTATTTTTACATCATTTTGTGCATTTTTGCATCTCAGTTGCAATCCCCTTGGACTTCCCATCACCAAATCACCATCATCCAGTGCATTTCCGTTCCCCCACTGTTTTTGATCCCATTCCCCCCCCCCCATAAAATGTCTCTGGTATATAACTATTCAATATTATTATTATGTTCTCGCCTAGTCCATTATATTCTTGCTATGAGTGAAGCCATCCAGTATTTTTCATTTTCTTTCTGGCTTATTTCACTAAGCATGATCTTTTCTAGCTCCATCCATGTTGCTGCAAAAGACATGTGTTTATTTATTCATTTATTCATTCATTCATTTATTTATTTATTTATTGGTTGGTTGGTTGTTATGTATTTTTTAAATATTATCACTGAGTAATATTCCATTGTATATATGCATCACATCTTTTTAGTCCAGTCATCCATTTTTGGGCATTTGGGCTGTTTCCATGTCTTTCCAATTGTAAATAAAGCAGCAATAAATAGGGGGGTGCAGGTATCTTTTTGAATCAGTGTTTTTGTGTCTTTTGGGTAGATACCTAGGAGTGGGATTGCTGGGTCATAAGGAAGCCCCATGTTTAGCAACTTGGGGAACCTCCAAACAGTTTCTATAGTGGTTATACTTATTTGCATTCCCACCAGCAGTGCAGAAGAGTTCCTTTTTCTCTACATCCTCACCAATATTTGCTGTTGCTAGTAGTTTTAAGATGTGCCATTCTCCCTGTTGTGAGGTGGTATCTCATTGTGCTTTTAATTTGCGTCTCCCTTATTACGAGTGATGTTGAACATTTTTTTCATATGCTTGTTGGCCATCTGCATTTCCTCTTTGGAGAAGTGTCTTTTTAGCTCTACTGCCCATTTTTTTGATGGGGTTGTTTAATTTTGTTGAGTTTTATCATTTCTTTGTATATCTTTGTGCTCAATCCTTTAGCGCTTTTTTTGTGTGAGAAAATTTTTTGCCAATCAGTGGGATGTCTGTTTTTTGTAATGTCTCTTTTGCTGTACAGAAGCTCTTTAACTTGATGTAGTCCCATCTATTTATCCTTGCCTTCACCATCGTTGCATTGGGTGCTGTATCTTTAAAAATTTCACTGAAGTGTATGTCGAGTAGTGTTTGTCCCATCTTTGCTTCCAGGTATTTTATGATTTCCATTCTTATGTTGAAGTCTTTAATCCACTTAGAGTTGATTTTTGTGTATGGTGTGAGGTAGTGGTCTAGTTTCATATTTTGCATGTAACTTCCCAGTAAAACTATCTTTTTAATGAAATTGAAAAACAGGTTATAAACCAATGATAAGATTCTATTTTTTTTTTTAAGATGTGGCAACTTTTTTAAATGGCCAAAGTATCAGTGAAGGCATTTTAAAATTGTAATATGCATTTTCTAATTCTTTAAAACAATGTTTGATATTTTCATAATGAAAAGCAAATAAATATCCCTGGTGGCATAGCAGGTTAAAGCTCAGCACTACGAAGCTATCTGAAGCCACTGCAGCATGAGTTAGATCCCAGGCCAGGGAGATGACCCACTGGTGCTGCAGACCTCTCCTGCCTTGCACACTGCTCCCCTCAGCAGTGCATTTCAGTCCATCTGCCAGTTCTGCTCCCCACTCTGTCTCAGATGTATCCTCTTACTCCCCCACCCCTCTAGCCTGTACCCCAGTTCTTGTATGTATAAATAAATAAATATTTTTTTTAAAAAAAGGAAAAGCAAAGAAAGAAGAGATATTAAAATAGTTTCTAATCTCCCTTTAAAGGAAGATGGGATGCAGCTAACATAGAGTCAAATACAAACCTTATTCAGCACTATGTGCTGTAACATGAGCTAACAGAGAAAGAGATAACTCAAAGAGCTGCTTTGAGTAGAAAAGCCAGGGCAAGAAAGCAACTTCTTAGAATTCAGATAAGGACAGCGGTGTGTCTTTGTGTCTGTTCACACAGGTTGGAAAGTGCCTCAGTGGGATGGGGGTGAGGAAGAGGCAACAACTTCGCAACACCATCAGTAGAAAAACATTTCAATATGTTGGCAAGGACAGTCTTTCAAATGGTACATTAAGGAGTAAACAGAGACGATGAGATGAGAATTGTATCATCTTGCTTCTATGCCTGTTCTTTTGTCCTGTTCTCCCATCCAAAGGAAAAGGAGTTCTCTTGTTTGGATGACTAATCCTTTCACTTGTTTTCACCTTTGTCCCATCCTACATCATTAACAACCTTGTTCTTTAGACTCTTTTACCATTAAATAATAAAAGTAAGCTGCCTGGGACTTGCGAACTGCTCAAGTACCTACAGTCATGTTTGTGTTCAGAAGAAAAAAAAAAAAAGGATTGAATTCAAAATGTGAATAATGAAAATCAAATGTAATGAGTAGAATGCATGTAAAATGTGGCATCATGTTCATATTGTAACATGATGTATTTATAAACATTCCACTACATTTGAAAACAATTTGTGAGTTGGATGTTCTCTATTTTCCAAAATTCCTGAGTATGCACGTTGATTGTTCATATATCATCCTGAATTATAACTTGAATTATCAAAAGTAAATTAATTTTGAAAGTAAAATCATAAAAATCCTTTCCATTTTTTTGTATTGTTAAACATGTACTTAATAATAGCTAAGGGTACATTTTAATATGTTGGCTCTTAAGTCAGGAATAATGTCTTGAGTCTGCTGGTGCTTTAAGTCCTGCTTGTTCTAATAAACAATGTACCCTTCTTACTGTCTCCTTTTCCAAAGTTAAATATGCTTACAGTTTGTTACATTGTAAAATACCCTGCATTCATCCCTTATCACCTTTCAGCTATTACTCTGTTCTTCCCAATTCAAAAATGTGATCTACATGTATGGTCTATATTTCTTGCCTTCTGGTCACTCTCTATGTAACAGAAATATGGTTTCTTTTCCCTGAAATGTTCTCCCCAAACACCAACAACCTTGTTCTTAAGTAATCCAATTAATTTTTCAGTTCCTTATTTATTTACTTTCTCTTCCTCTTTTAAATGCAGCTGCCTTGGCTTCTGTGATTTTCTTTTCGCTGATTTTCTTCTTCCCTTGCTACTTCTTGGTATTTGTTCAAGATTCTTATTTGCCCTTTTAAGATAGTATTCTTCAGATCTTTATGAACAGAGCCTTTTGTTCATCTACCATCTTAGCCAGGGTCCCCAAACTTAATAATGTAGACCTGATGTCTTTATTAGAGCTCAGACTAATACAGCCAGTGACCATCTCCAATAAAATTTAGGAAATGGTACCACAGGAAATTTCCACTTCTCATCATCTTCACCCCAATTGTAACCCCCCATCCACTTCCTTGTGTTGCTCGTATCACCAAGTGGTACCAATGTCAAGTCTACCCAGGAACTGGGAGCCAGATTCCTTCAGCTGCCACATTCAACAGTCTAGAACTTCTAATTGTTGTATCTCCCACAAAGTTATACCCTTCTCTCCATCCCCAATGCAGATTTCATAATTTACTATAGTATCTGGATTACTACAACAGCTTCCTAAATGCCTCTGCCTTTGGTCCTGTGCCATCTGTCATTTTTCTACCCTTCTCTACAAGTCATATTTTTGAAAATTCTAAACCTCAACAGAAACTCTGTTGCAGTATTCCCATAGTGTCCTTCCTCTCTTCCTAAGCTATCTTGTAAGAGTGAAATTACTCCACATTTTTGCTTGCTTCCATCTACCATGCAAACAATTGCCTTGAGCTACAGATTCTTTCCCCTGCAACTCTGTCTAGTTGACCCCTATTTGCCTGTCAGATCTCAGTTGAAAAGTCAGTTTCTGTCTCATGCCTACCCTTATGCCCCAAATCAGAAGTAAGTGACTTCCTATTAATATTACCAGAGCAATTATTCATCCTAATGAGGCTTATGCAGTATTTATTATGGGCTGATAGTATGTGTTATTTACTCACTAAGCTGTAAACTCCTGTAGAGCAAGGACTTTGTTATACTATAAAATATACTTTCTTATACTATAAAATAGTATAAGAAATAAGAAATATTTGTTCTTTGTGTAAATGGACAGATGCATACTTCTGTTTGGCAACTAATTATTCTGACTTCAGAATGAAATTTGCTGAGTCATATTTCCCATCTAACAACTATGTTCTTAACCATTATTATGATGCTTTGCAAAGCCATTGAGAAAGTTCCCTACTGTTTACCAAGCGCTTTAAAATTGTGAGATAAATGTTCCCGGTGAAGGTGGCCTATTTAAGAAAGACCTGGATTTGGCTACACAGCACAATATGGGCTGCCTTCATCGCAGTGATGTCATTAAAGGTCATTTGTTTGAGCATTGAAGTTTACTGCTAGTGGGGGAGGAACCACCAAGTACTTTCAAGGCCAGATTCAGACAAATGCTCACTGCTGTTTGCATGAATCAGTGGATGCCTATGTCCCACATGCTTTATTCTCAATAAATTGGAGCACAATTGTTGCCACATTTGCTAAAATAAGCAAATTAAAACAAGAAGTTACCAGATTTCCTTCCTACTTATAAGTCATAATTCCACTAGTTAGCAAGTATGCTACTGATAATTAAGCAGCATTATTATAAATTCTTACACAGGGAGTATAGCAATAATATCTTTTCATATAGGATGCCAAGTTAATTCATAAAGGAGGCAACACAAGAAAAAGACATACCAGATTATTAGGTGCATTCATTTGGTGATGGTAATATTAAATTTAGGTTTAACAAATATGGGATCTTTGGCAAAGTTTGAACAAGCATTCAAGAGCCTGCATGTTTTACTGTATAAGTAACTTGAGTCCAAAGGGCCAAGTAGGGCCTGCAGCTGGATATTTGTAGGTATAATCATTTATACGTGATTCTTATCATTGACATAAATGTGATCATGAATATGCATTCTTCAGCTGACATAAACACTAGGAGAAACCTCTACAAAATATGAGGTTCATGCTCTCCATGACTCAAGATCTAGCTGTTAGTTTTTTAGGTACAAGGACTATTCATTGCTAACCTTCAATGATCCATACAAAGGCATACTATCACTTTAAAGCAATGAAATTTATAATGCATATTTTCCTTGCAAAGAAGATTATTAAGTTCATGATTTCAATGTGGGTACATCTCACAAGCTCATGTGATTGGAGCAGGTTCTGCAGTTTCTTACTTCAACCTAATAAATTAGACGCTTTGAATTTTTTCCTTTACCTCTCACTTTAAAATGGGGCAGTGATGTTTTATTGAAGATTTACAGAGGAAGACCTGAGGGCTAATTAGTTAATGTTTGTGAAGCACTTCAAAGATGAAAGGGCCCCTAGTAAGTCCAGGATTATAAGTCTTATTACTATCACAAAGCTCACATTAACTCAGAAATTTACAAGTGATGACTCACAAGCCCACATTCAGGGTTCTAGTGAGATTATGTCAAAAAAAACTCAAGTCAATTTCTGCAACAATTCACATTCTAAGGATTTATGAGGGTCAGTATGACTTTACCCCAAACCATGCATGACAAAAATGAGACTAATCCTCTGATAACTCAGAAAACAATTGATAAAATGAATCCCAAGAATCTTTATGTCTGCTTAACCTCTAGGTCAAACCCTGCACATTAACCTGAGGGGAGAGAACAATTGGCTAGTCAGGTTAGGATGGGTAGCTGCAGACTGACAGCAAGAACTGCCAATTGCATTAGAGAAAGCCTTTCATAAATCACACTGGAAACTAAAGAATTTAGCAAGAACAAAACCAAATTAAGCAATTATCCTCAACCCTTCTTCCTCAAAGACCCTTTCCTGACCACCACTGCTGGTTCACTTTTTAAACATGTATTGAAGGAAGATTGTAACTCTCGGTTTCTCCCAAGTGACCTTATCCATTGCGGAATTTCCCTTCTAGGTCTACTGTGCTAAAAATTTTGTTTGTATTTGTTTTTGTTTTTGAAATCAAATGGTTGTTGGGTTGTTGTCAAATGTTTTTTCTGTGTACAGTGAGCTTATTCTTATTTTGTAATGTATTAATATGATGTATGACATTTATTTTTAATTTCTTAAGTCAACACTCCTGAGATAAACTCTTGTAATCATATTACGCATTTAGAAATTATTAATTTGGATTTGCTGGAATTTTGCTTAAATTTTTCATTATATGCTCTTTAGTGAGATTGTACAGTTTTTACCTCTTCTTATAATGTCTTTGGTTTGGGGATCGGGATAATGCCAGCCTCAAAAAATAAGTCTGGCAATAATTTTTTTCTTTTTCTGAAAGACTATTTAAAATTGATAACTTTTTTTCTTAAATAGGTGGCAGAATTCACAAATGAAACCAAACATCCGATCCTGGAGCTTTCTTTGTAGGAAAGCTTTTAATACAAGGTTCAGTTTATTTAATAGATATATTTAGCTTCCAATTATCTGACTATATCCAAAACATCTATGTTATTGGTTTCTAATTTCTTTAATTGTGGGGTCAGAGAACATTCTTCAAATTACTTGGGTCCATTTAAATGTATTGAATCTTTTCTGTCATACAGAATATGACTTGTCTTGATAAGTGTACCCTGCGCACTTGAAAAGGATTTTGGTAGCTGGAATATTCTATAGATGTCAAGTATCCTTATTGAATTTTTTGTCTTCTTGTGCCACCAGTTATTAAGAGTATAAAAATCTCTGATTATAATTGTAGATCTATCTATTTCCCCGTGTAGCTCTTTCAGTTTCTGTTTCATAAAATTTGAAGCTCTTTCATTACTTGCATAAATGTTTTGGATTATTATGTCTTCTTGATTGAAGACATATTATTATTATTGTGAATGACCTTTTCTATCCTTCTTAAACTCTTTGCTCTGAAATCTATTATTGTGAATGACCTTTTCTATCCTTCTTAAACTCTTTGCTCTGAAATCTACTTTGCCTGATACTATCATAACCATTCTAGCTTTTTAAAATTTAGGTTTTACAAATTATATTTTTGCAATTGTTTTACTTTCAAGATATTTTGGTTCCTATGTTCAAAGTATATTTCTTCTAGACAGTAGTTGGATCTTGATTTTTTTTTTTTTTTGAAGTTTAAAGGCTTCAATGTTTGGGGGCCCTCCCAGGTGGTGCAACAGGTTAAAACCAGCACTAGGAAGCTAGTGGCTGCCACTTCAGCATAAGTCCAATCCCCCACCAGAGAGGAGACCCACATAGTGCAACGGGCCTCTCCTGTCTTTCTGGCTGCTCCCCTTAACAGTATACTTCATCAGTCTGCCTGTTCTGCATCCCACTGTGTCTCTGGTGAATCCTCTTACTGCCCCTGCACCTCTGGCCTGTACCCCAGTTCTGCATAAATAAATAAATAAATCTTTTTAAAAATAGAATAAAGGCTTCTATCTTTTAACTAGGTTACTTAAACTAATTATACCTAATATAATTTTCAATATGGATAAGTATAAACCTGTTACCTTATTTTTTTCTGTTTATCCCACCTGTTCATTGTGACTTTCCCCCATTTTTTGTTTTTTAATTTGGATATATATATATATATGCAAATTTTTTTTAAGATTTATTTATTTATTCATACAGAACTGAGGTTCTGGCCAGAAGTGCAGGAGTGGTGAGAGGATTCACCAGAGACAGAGCAGGGAGTAGAACAGGAAGATCGTCAAAGTACACTGTTGAGGGGAGCAGTGGGTGGGTCAAGCGAGGCCTGCTGCCCCATGGGACATCTCCCTGGCAGGAGATGGAATTTGCAGTAAAGCACTGCGGCTAGCTTCATGGTGCTGTGCTTTAACCCGTTGTGCCACCAAGGAGGGCCCACAAATCTAATCACTTCAATTTTCTTCTCCCCTGATTTCAGGTTATTTGCTCACATGCATAATTAGTCAGAGTCAAGCAGGTTATGTTTTCTATGAGAAGTAGGTGCTTCTGATGGGGTCAGGGTAGGGACCCCTTGCAGTAAATTGGCATCATTTCTGATTTATTGCTTCTCAGTCTTTCCTTCCCTTGCTGATTTCTGTCTCTTCTTTGCTAAGACACGGTCCTCACCTCGCAATTCTAGCTGTGCTCCAGATGCGGCTGTTTCCTCCTGATGAACATCTTTTTTGTACCTAGGGAAAATATTGACTCGGTGATCCTGTCCATCCACCATCTTCTATATTTGTTTTTGAGGTTTTGGTTGTTTCAGGCAAAGGCAAATTCAATTCCTTTTGCCCTATCTCAGCCAGATGTAATTTGGGGCCCAAGGTGAGGTTATTGATAGTCACATGTTATTCTCATGGGAACTGGACTATTTTAAAATCTGAGTCAGAAGGTTTACTGAAACTTTTCAGAGAATGACCTAAAACATTAAAGACGATGAGTGAAACATTTTATGTTACATAGCTCCAAATCTATAGTGTTGCTAAAATGCTAAAGCAAAGTGATCCCAAAACAAACTTAATTTTCTTTGTTTGATATTTAGTGCAAACACTAAAATCTCTCTGTCAAGGACTTAGTTGACAGGAATGCCTGTTAGATTTATTTCATTTTCAGGAAAAGACAGGTCATTATAGCTTAAGCCAAGACCCTCTTGATTTATCCTTAATCTATAAATGCAAGTCTATTTTTGAAGACTATTATACTGAATGAAATAAATTTATTATTGATATCGGTGTCTCAGTGTTTATCCTGATTCCTGGAAGATGCATACACAAAGCTAATTACCGCCATGTGTTATTATCTGAATATATATATACATATATATATATATGTCATGTAATATAGTCCAAAAATAGTCTCTTAGTACATTGAAACTAATGATTTTTAAAGAAAAGATGAAAAAATTAATAAATACTTGTACATTTTCCATGTTATTTTATTAAAGGTCATTTTTTTCTTGATTCTATCCTTTTCTGAATCTGAGAGATTTTTATGATATATTAGCAATTTTCCCTTAATAACTTTTTCTCAAATCCTTCTGCTTTCAAAAACATCTTGAACAATGCCAGTTCCCTATACTTCTGTGTTCTTGGCAATGTTTGAATATTCCCTGGAGCAAATTGCTTAATGACCACCAAACTTAATTTTATGGTCATCCTTACTTTTGAATCATCTCACTTTCCTTTAATCTCCAAGTTCTTCAAATCTAATATTTATAACATAATTTATATTGTGTGTCCTATATCTTACATTAATAGACAGTGAAATATGTAGGTATACTATATGTTATATGAATACATATCTTCCTCATTTTATAGTGGTTTATGTCCCAATAAACCCATCTTAAGTTGAAAATATTTGACTCAAAGGTATTTAATAATTTAAACTTAAACTGCCTAACATAATGGCTTAGCCTTGCCTACCTTAAATGTACTCAGAACACTTACATATCTACAGTTGGACAAAATTGTATTCCAAAACACTATTTTATAATAGTGTTTAAGATCTCATGTGATTTGTTAAATAGTATGAGGGAGCACAAGGCTTTCAAGTGACTGTATCACTTACGTAACCATGAAGTAGAAAAATTGTAAATTAAATTATATAAGTTGGGACCATCTGTACACATTTTATATATACATATATTAAATTTGAATGTATGTATATGTATTTCAGATAGGAAGGTAAACCACTGCTGTATCCACACACACACACACACATTTTTTTTTTTTTTTGGCCTGGACTTAAAGATTTTTATTTTAAGAAGAGAAAAAATAATAAGTTTTCAGGAACAAAAAACTGGCCTTACTTTCTAAGAGTAAAGGAAACGACACCTTTATCACTTGTTGAATTCTTTCTGTATTTCAGTCCTTTGAAACCAGATAAGTTGTCCTGAAAGAAGTGATGAAAATGATTACCTTCATAAGCACCTCACTCTGGCCATCCCCTTTACCATCCCCTTCTTTTGTCAAACGTGCGCAAAATGTAGTCTCCCAACTTAGTCTTTCATGCTTTCATACAATACCTCTCCAGTTCTGAAATTTTTTGTTCTTTGTCTATCCCAGTTTCTGGACTTATTCCTCTCAAGCTTTGTATTTTTTGTATCCCTTTACCTCTGAGGGGCTGACTCTGTGCCCACTGTAGTCTAGGCCAGACATTAACTGCTGCCTTGGCTTTCACTGGGCCTTCCTTTGCATGTTGATGATGGGGGGACAGATGACCATTGTGGCAATATGTCCTTTGACTGGATTCTATTCCTATTTATACCTTACAGTACTAGAAGACCAAAATGCCCTTTTTTTCTACCACTCCCCCTATCGGAGATGTACAGCTGACCACATGTAAGCAAATGACACAGCAGTCAGGGAAACTAACAGGGGAGCAACTCCTGAAGCAAGCCTAGGTAGAAGCCACTTTCTTCTTAACTTGCTTTCCCTTGGCTGAGACTTTCTGTGGCTAAATGGGATGAGAGAGGAAAGTGAACATAAGGCAAATGGTGTGGAAATTGAATTCAGGCAGGGATTGTGAGAAGGCAAAAGAATAGATTCTAAGCATTTTGCAGAGAAATGGTAGAAAATTGAACATGGAGTCAATTGAAGGATACTAGACTTGGTGAGGAATGAAAGAAGATACGTTATAAAGGGAACTAGGGAGCAAGCTGTGACAGAATTCTACACAGGAAAATAGAGTACGTGTCTCTGGGTGAAGATTATGTCCATGTTAGGTATATTTCAACACTAAGTTCCGTGAAAGTCTCAGAGGTACTAGTTCCCTCCCTTTTTTTCCACACAAGTATTTCTGTAGTTATGTAAGTTTTCTATAAACTGCTTTCACCATGCAATGGATATTTCCTTACAAAACTTTCCAAAGTGTCACATTTCAAAACTCTATGTATGAAAAAAATGGTAAGCATGAGGACACTGTTATAAGATATTTGGGAGACATTGTTATAAGATACTTGGAAGAGAAAAGAAAGCTGAGACAGGTGCTAAAAGTTAAGCATATATGTCACACACATTTTATTTAAGTTAGAGTCTAAATGTAACATCTTTTACAGAATGTTGCATGCCAGAGAAAGAAAGATTCATATACTGATCATTGTAAGAAATCACACATATCAAGCCAGATATCACAGTCCATATGTATGCAAAATACTGATCAAAATTATGGAGTTTGCTTTTGTAGACATGGCAATATTATACACAATTGATATTCATTATGCCTCTGCAGCTCCCTCACATTTTAAGGTCAGTTGTGCCTGTCTGTAGCATTCTGTCTGATTTCCTAGTCTCCCCTGATTTTCCTACTCTCTCCCCTGATTTTCTAGTCCATTTATGAGAAGTGTGGGCTATGCTTATTTCACTAACAGTAGCTTTGTTACTTTTTTTTTATCCTTTAGGATAAAAAAGGAGGAATCAAGCTATCATATAGTACTGAAAAGTCCTTGCCATGTATTTATATTGATATCAATTATTTTTTGTGGAAATGAACCATTTTTCTTTTCTACATCTCTGCTAAAACGATACTGGAGACACCAGAAAGAAAATGACAAAGGGTTTGGGGAAGGCAGGCAAATGCTATATGGGCATGGGTGATTTGATGGAAGGAAATATTTAAAAAAAAAAGTTTTATTTATATGACTAATGAGCTAGGACTCTTCTAAGTAAAAGGGATAAATTGAAAAGGAAAGAGTTCACTGGCTATTTGCAAGGTCACATGTCAGTTAGTTAAACCCTAAAGGAAGTCCCATGTGCTATTGATTCCCAAATTCTATGGCATAGATACAATAGGTATATCTATACACCTTAAACATGGTTTTCCTTTCTTATCATCCTCAGTCATTGACTCATACCTGACCTCAAAAGTTCAGAAACAGGCGGAATGGAGAATATATGAAAACAGTTCAGCACCCCACCACCACCACTCCACACCTCTGGCCTGTACCCCCAGTTCTCGTATGCATAAATAAATAAATCTTAAAAAAAAAAAGGCCAGGCATAATGATAAGGGAAAATACATATTATTAGTTATATAAAAATGAATCACAAATTTAATGATGTTTTAATTAATTAACATTCACTTTCTCCCTCAGATAGATAGACAGACAGACCTTTCACAAGTATTTTAAAGAAAAGAAAATACTTTTATTTTAAAGAAAAGATTTTCTATGCCTTTTATAGGATATCCAAACAGCTGAAATTTCTTTTCTAAAATTGGTTTAATGAATTATGGTGGACTATTAGATCTTTACTTCCCAGTATCATAGTATGGTTAAAATTTCAATGATGCCATTTTAGTGTCATGCGTGTACACCTGCAGGTTTACATTTTCCAATGACAGATGGAAATGTACTAGGTAACAGGCGACATGAACTGAAGGCCTGGCTGACCTTGGGTCAGTCACTTCCTCCTCTAAACCTAGGTGTCAGGGCTGTACAATTGTAGTGAAGAGAAGGAGCCAGCCTGTGAGGAGCAGCTAGTTCCACTAAACCAAGTAAGAGGACTCTTCCCTACAAGGTCCTTTATGGGAAACTTGCTCATAAGCCCTTCTCAGACTCCTCTCCACCACAAGCCCTCCATGAGAGGGAGCCAGTTCCAAGATATTATATGAATTTTATTTCTATTTGTTTTTCCATTAAATGTTTGTACATGTCTGAAGCTTAATCTTAATGTGTCTCCAGAACCAAAATAGTATCTATCTATAATATATATATTCACATATATACATATACACCCATATGTATACACACACACACACACACACACATATAGATGTCCTGAAAAATGATTAACTGAAAAGAAAAATTAATTTCTGAATTTTAATTTTATGAAACATTGGTTTGAAACATTTATGTACCAAAAGAAAGATACATATTTTTTTACTATTCAAATATATCTAATGTTAGATTATCTTGATCTTGCTGCCTCCATCTTGAGTCTAAATGTAAAACTGGTTGCAAAAAGCTTCAGAATAATTAAACTGACCACATGTGTGTTTTTTTCTTTTTAAAGATTTTATTTATCTATGCATACAGAACTGGGGTACAGGTCAGAGGTACAGGGGAAGTGAGAGAATTCACCAGACAGACTGAGGAGCAGAACAGACAGATGGATGAAATACACTGCTGAGGGGAGCAGCAGGAGGGTCAGGAGAGGTCTGCCATACCAAATGGATCACCTCCAGGGCAGGAGATCGAACCCACACTATAGCAGCCATGACCAGCTTCGCAGTGCTGCGCTCCAACTCGCTGTGCCACAAGAGAGGGCCCTGATCACACATTTCTAAAAACATTGTGAGAGGGCATTAACTCATACCTTCAAGGTTGCTGTTGACGTCATGTCTCATTTTTCTCTTGCTATAGTGGTAGTGTTTTCTGTAAAATTTGTATTTATCTCTGTATGAGGTTGGATTTCACTTTACTTTCTCTTTATAGTCTTATCACATCATTTACAAACACTTTATCTCTGTTACAGAAAATAAATGAAATTCCGGACTTTCGATGAATGTCATGCTGAAATGAATGGCCAAAAAAATCTATATTTAGTTGACGGACTCCTGTTTGAGGAAGACATGATAAATGTTTCATGCATATAAGCTGAAGGATGATGGATTTAATGATCATACCCTAACTGGGGAATGCTATTTTGGAGTAATTAAATGTTCCATCATTTGCAAGTCTAAACAGTCCATTGTTAGTTCCTGTTTTTTTTCTGTCAAAAGATGCCACCATTTTCTAAAGGAAATTTATCATTTAAACAATTGAACTGATAGCAACATCCACCACAGTGTATTAGCAATTGCACATTTCATGGGATTCTAATTCAAAGCTATAGTTTAGGAAAATTTAATATATGTATGAGTCTGCTTCATAAATGACAAACATGACAGGCATTGTTTAAAACCTACTGATAGATATTTATCTTTAACTATCTTTAAGTATTGAAAAGATCCTATATATCTGAAGAGGTAGCTAAACCTTTAGTCAGGTGAAAAACTCTCATGAAATAGGAAAGCATTGGCATTCAAAAGGTATTTTATGTTAAATAATAATAGCAATAATTTTATAATTTATTTTCTTGCTGGTCCTGACGTTCTAAAGTTTTCTACATCCTAAATTCCGTTTGAAGTCTTAATTATTGTCAAAAAACTTCAAAGTAATTTTATGTAATTGTCTAGACGTATATGTATACTCTAATGTAATTTTTCATGTTTAACTCTTCTAAGTCATGATCTTTTAGGCTGCAAAATGGTAGAAGGGAGAAGTGGTAGAAGGGAGCTGTAAAGCTATATATGTAGTATTATTCATATTATACACACACACGCATGAATTACAAATCACTAACTTGCTGAGGTATTAGTCCCCCACCTTGTCACCGGCACAGTTATGTTTGTGTGAATACTTTCCAGATAATTGTGTTGAATGAAAGTTTTTGAGAAACTAGCCAAACCACTATTTCTATGTCTAGGCCTGAGAAATTGAAACAACTAGACCAATCATTAGAAAAGCCTGATCACATTACAAACCAATTTAGATCATTGAATTATCAATTTAGATGCTGCCTAGTTATCATTAAAGTGACTGGAAAGACCAGACAGATCATCCTGCAACTAACAGATTTTGATTGCCTTGCATGCGTTGTATGGTCTCTGTGTGCAAGCCTGAACATTTATAGACTGGGAAGGTTGACTGGCTATGATCAGATGGGCTTCACCTAAGCTAGGAAAATCTTTTCAGGCCATTCAAAACTTGCAGTGAATAAATGTAGAAGTAGAAACACGTTGTTGAAATAATGACAGAATTGCTTCTGACTTGATTTAGGCAGTAGTTATCATGAAGCAAGTAATTCATCAGAAATTATAGTCTGTTTTTAAGAATCCTTTATGGTTTCTGACTCCACTTGGACAGCGTTTCTTACAATCTTTGTTGGTTATTTTATGTGATTTGAGTGTAACCAGCCATCTTGTGGACTCTGAATAATCCATACTCAAAAATGTAGTTCCTTATATTTGAACCACTAAAGGGAATATAAGTTTCTGCACATGTGACATTGAGTTGAATTTTTCTGAAAATAATGTCTGATATATGCTACATACCCGTGAAATATGTATTTTATTAATGAATATATAAATGATTCCCTGTACCCGCTAAAATAGCCTGGATAATCCTATAGATAAAACCTTATCGAACACAACTGAGGGTCATTCAGGGGCCCAAACTGTTAAGAGGTACATGCTCTAAAAGGTGGTTGTGCAGCTATCCTCTGCACACAGGCAAAGAAAGCAGATTCTTCATGTGAAATTTTTAACAGAATTAGGTTGAATAGATAGAAGAAAGGATAGGTTGAATAGACAGAATTCTGCATAGAGAGAACTGACTCATAGCAGAGCCAAAGAAGCCTGAAAACTTGCCACATGTCTAAGGTACCTTCTGGCAAGTAAAACAACAAAGAGGGTAGGCAGGTTCAAGAAGTAGGGAACAAAGGAAAGATTCAGAATTTAAATAATATTCCAAATAATCCACCATGAAGTTAGAACAATGAAGTTAGAACACTGGCTCATTGTCTTAGCCAGGACTAGAAATAGCTTCCCCACATATGTCTTATCCGTGTGTCTTCCAAGTATCTCACTTAAGTGTCTTTACATGTTTCTCCTGGACATGTCACTGCCATGGTCCCCTGTATCACTAGGTGCAAATCAAAACAGAAAAAGCAAAAGAGTGAGGCTCTGTGTTATTTAGGTGACTCAGCGTTCCCCCTAGTTTCCTTTAGCTCCTCTGATCAGGAAGTCCAGTTTGTGGCCTGTGAGGGCTTTCAACCCTCAACAGCTGCATATAAATTGGGTAAGGAGAGGGTGCTTCCCCTTCACTGATGTATATCTGTAACAAGTTCAAAACCTTCATAGCTTAAAACCTGCTTACCACAGGGTACCTGGGGGTTTTGTTCCACTCCTTTCTCTTTCATGTATAGGGGCAGGTGTTGTTCCTGTCACCAGGAGTATGATTAGAAAGGTAGATAGGACCCAAACCAGGTGACTTTTAAAGTTAAGGTATAGATCTTGAATCTTCTTTTCACTATGAGGTAATCCAGTGGTGAAGAGGAGTGTGATTGACCTGGTTAGAATGGTTGCAGTATAGAGAATGGATTAAAGGGAATAAGTGTAGAATAGTAATGACTACCAAATAGGCTTTCGTAGTACATCAGGTGTGATGGCTTACAGACAAGTGTGATCATGAGAGACAGGGTTAGATGGGTTGGGCACATGTCCAGGAAATAGTTAGCAGAAATTGTGATGGAATGAAAATAGAAAATAGGCAAATTAAGATGGTCGAAAATGACAGCCAGAGTCTTGATTTGACAAACTTAGTAAAGCCTGGGGTATTTTGCTGGTACAGAGGAACAGAAGCTAGATGGGAGACTAAAAGGAAGCATTTATAGAAGTAGGAAAGAGCATTGTGTCAAGGAAACCAAAAGCGACAGTGTTTTATAAAGTAGAGATGGTCAAGTGTTTTTAAGAGAGAGTAGAAGTTTTGTAAGAAAAGGAAAAAGAAGCAACCACCGCTAAGTTTGAAAAGAGCAATTTCCGAGGGCGATGGGATTAGAAGCCTGATTGGAGAGGGCTGAGTGCTGAAATTAGGTGAGAAGTGGTGGTTCACTATGGAAAATCTTTTCAAGAAGTATTGCTGTTAAAGAGATTTGAGGAATAGACAAAAATGTGAAATGCCTTCATTGTTTTCTCCTTTTGTCATGGAGGAAAGCAAGAGTTTGAAGAAGTAGAAAATGAGGTAAGGAAAAAAAAATCAGAACAAGTGAAATTTTCCAACAGCAAATGGAAGTAATGAAAATAGCTTTCAGAACATTTAGTGGTTTATTGGACAAAGAGTTTTCATCTGTTTTGTAAAACAAATGAAAACCTGTATACCAAATCATGTCTGAGCATTTGTTCGTAATAAAGTGCTCTAGATAAACTTTATTATAAATATGAAAAAGCAAATTGTGGGATGACTATATTCTCATAATTTAAAAATTATCACATGCCAATAACACTATTAAATCATAATTTCAGGCCATGAAAATGTATAATTTAAGGGCTATAAAGAAAGCTTTTACTTTAATAAGTTCATAAGGTGTCAAACTTTGCAATTTATTAGACTCTCTAGCTAATTTGCTATAATTAATGTGAATGAAAAATATTTCATTGCCTAAATATCCTGTTTATGTATTCCTTTCTAATGATGAAACAAAAGAACTAATTTGTTAAAGATGTTCTTTAATTGATTCCAAGGGGAATACTTAGAATATAATTTGCTGACTATTTTTGTGCAATTCCTGTTCCTTAGCACACAATGATGTTTATACATTTATGATGACAAAACAGTATAATCATATACTAATGTGATTCCCAAGCACCAGAATTCCCTGTTAATTTTCACTAACATGACTTAGCAGGAAAAAAAATACTGGAGTTAAACATTCCTTATTAGCCAGTGTGCAATCTTGCCTATCTAGTTTAGTTATAAATAAAATTTTATTTCTAAAAGTAATGATCAAAACAGGTTTGTTGTTTTTTTTTTTTTTGAAAAAAAAAAACCTGTTTTGATAACTACTTAAAAAAATTGCTACTGAAAAGGTTTTTTTTTGGCAAAACCTTTCTACTAGGAACACTTACCTAGGAGTATGTCAATAGACAGAAAGATAGATAGTTAGAAAGATAGATAGATACATACATACATGCACACAGTCATGGTTACTGTCAAACACTTTTACAGTTTGGGAAAGGAAGTCCCTTTACTCCAAGGGAGAATAGTATTTAGATCTTTTCACTCAGTACTAAGTGTGGGACACAATTAAAAATCAGGGAGACAGGAGTCCACACCTAAGAGGGAGGTAATGGATGGCCATGGGAAAAACAGTAATTCTGCCAGGTACCTTATATGGCATTAGCTCAGTGGTCGTGATGTCATAGCCCTTACTCATAGTTGCCAGGCATTTACTGGCTATGTTGCACATATACAAAAACAACTGACTAACCCTCTCATTCACACCATACTTATTTTATTTTAAAGATGATTTATTTATGCATACAAAATTTGGGGTGCAAGCCAAAGATGTGGGGGCATGGTGATTGACAGAGTGGGGAGCAGAACAGGCAGATTGACTGAAATACACTGCTGAGGGAAGCAGTGGGCAAGATAGGAGAGGTCTGCTGCTCTATGTGGGTCACCTCCCAGGCTGGGAATGGAGAAGTGGCTGTAAATAGCTCATAGTGCTGAGACTTAGCCCCTTGTGCCACGAATGAGACACCCACTCTAAAAATTTAAAATAGCAGTTGGGTCTAAATTTTAGTTGCTACACTATAAGTTCCGTTTTCTTTTTAAAGATTAAGCTTCACAGGCTTTGACAATTTAGGAGAAAATCTGGAGGACATATTCTGTCTGAAGAGGCAGGTCCCCCTTTCTACATTACCCAAGAGGGATCCAGACTGTGTTATTCTAATTTCCCATGATAACTTACAGGCAAACTTTCACAATGTCTAGAACCCTTGATATTCTACTCAGGGAAGATGTCCTGAAATGCTTGCTACAGGAATCCTCTCAGGTGGCACCAACCTTAACTTCCAGATGGAGCAGTACATCTACAAAATGAAAGCTTCATGCCACTGTTGCCATTGAAAATGTGGTTGATATCAGTGTCACATCATCCAGGAATTCTGGCAATTGAGCTGTGCTGAAACTTAATGCTACCATTAGAGCCACACCTATTGCTCACTGCTTCACTTCTGGAAGCTTCCTTACCAGATGCTGCAGCTTTATGGGAGCCAAAGCTTCTGGTGGCTGCTGATGCCAGGGCTGACCACCAGGTCATCATAAGGCATCTCATGTTGGCCTGCCTTCTGTTGCTCTGTGTCAAACAGACTCTTCGTGCTGTGTGGACACTACAGTTCCATACAATGGTCTCATAAGGTGAATATTGGCCCAGTGAGTGCCACACAGATATGCCACCAATTCCCATGAACACGCATGGGAGGTCATGTTTGATCTGTTTCTACAGAAGTACACATTGAAAAGAAAGTACAAATTGCTACTGAAAAGACGGTGATCAGGGAGAAATTCCAGGGTGAATGGGCTGTTTCAACTCTGGAGCTTTCTGCTACTCAAT
Organism: Condylura cristata; assembly: GCF_000260355.1. Classification (NCBI taxonomy): domain Eukaryota; kingdom Metazoa; phylum Chordata; class Mammalia; order Eulipotyphla; family Talpidae; genus Condylura; species Condylura cristata. The sequence goes on from NW_004567131.1 coordinate 5,595,573, forward strand.
CTGAGATTGCTCTCTGAGCCCACTCAGCAATTCTCTATTGGAGAGCCTAACCTGACAGGAAACCTGGCCTGCCCTACTGCCGCTCAGGCAGCAGGGTGGGTAGGAGCAACTACCAAATGATCTTAAACTGTTCTTCCACAGAAAATGAAAATAAGCTTGATAGAAAAGAAACAAACTAAAAAAAGCAAGAGGCAAGGACCACAAGGATGTGTTATTTAGATGTTCCCCATTTGCAAGTTATTTCTATAAATAATTTGCCATACTTGAGCCTGACTTTGCTCAATGATACAATTAGAAACAATTTAGCATCCCCATTAAGTCATTTGTGAGATGCTCAAAGATAATGGTTACTAAAGGTTCTTAGGTAGGTTCATACTACTTTACCAATAGAAGGCAGCTCTAAGATGCTAATTTTTCAGTGTTCAAACATTACAATTCTAATCACATTGTATATGTGTTATAAGAGATGTATAGCCATTGTGAAAGGTAATGATGTCTAAGATCTACAATCCTGAAGAAAGTTTTAGTGATCTGTTAGCCAAAAGTTATCTTAGTGCTGGAAGTCATGATGGGCAGAACAAATGTGGGCCCTTGACATGTTCCTGACATTAGGAAGTAAACATCATGTGATGTCATGTGCATGGAATATGAAATGTAAAAGTCAAGTCATTCTTTAACCCTATCTGTAATATATTGGGTCTTTTATAAATGTGCTCTGCCAAGTGGGGTCTTTACAACTAAAGAGACAGAAAGTTTGGACTAGGTCCAGAAGAGAACATGACAATTATTAATGACTGAGAAAAAAAGCCTATCAAGAAGGTCAAAGAAACTTAGAACTTTTCAAAGAAAATATAACTATTTACACAATTTAAAAATAGGTAATTAACCATTAGAAATACAACATCAAGAAGTGAAATCTGGCTTTAAAAGTTATCAAGTCTTAGAAAAAGGGCCTAAGGAATAATGTGGAATCTTATATGGAGGGGATTAAGGAGAGCATGCTCTTTTACTTGGACCACTCAGCCTCATGTTAACTCAAGTAATGGGTTTAAGCTCTCAGACTTCGTGAGGTGATTTGTAAAGATCTGGTCAGGTTTTTCTGAAAGGAGTTGTTTATTCCTAGTGTTTGACATAGATCTGGAAGTAAAATGATAGAAATCAAAAGTCTGCTTTTTTATTCCCATGGCCAAATTGTCATTCCTCTTATATGATTCACAAAAACAAAACAAAACAAAAAACACAAAACAAACAAAAAAGCCTCCCAGTTCATACAGTAATCACTTGAATTTTCCATTTTGTGTGCAGTTGTTTCTTAGAGAGACCTTATCTGATGTCTCACATACACTTGCTGAATATAGCTTGATTCACCCTATACTTCCTCAAATCTGAACCTTTTCTTCTGCTCTCTTCTCCCCTAGAATTGACTTTGTTCACCCTTTCCATCTGTTAAAATACTATTATTTTATTTCTTATTCCTCAAGGCCAATTCAACTGGCATTTCCTCCAAGTAAATATCCTTCATTCTCCCCTTCCACTCTGTTGGAACTAATCTCTCCCATATGCACAGATGGAAGTACAGCTTCTATAGCACTTTGTAACTTTATTTTACTTGTGCTTTTGAAAATAGATGCTCAATTATTTATTTGCCTTCTCTTCTAGTGATAAAGTTGCTAGAGCATAAGAAAAATTATTCATTTTTCTACTCCCCATAGTGCCATGAACAAAATAAATTGTATTTCTTAGGAAATAGCCTCCACAATGATAATCATTATAAATTCTTGAAGAAAATGAAGAAACATTCTTTTCTTCAGTACTGGTATATGTTCTATCCTAAGTAATCTGATTTTCTCCCTCAAAACTCTGAATAGGACTTATATCCTCAAGTATAATCATTTACACTAATGCCACTGAAACACTGGTTCACACCATCTTAAACTCTAGACAAACATCCATAGTTAGTTTCTGCATAATAATAAATGACCTCTAAAACTTAGTTGCTTAAAATTTTTGTCTTAGTTTCTGTGGGTCAGGTTTCAAGGCACAATTTACCCGGTTTTTTGCTTCATGCTGCCTCACACTACAACCTCTGTGTTGGCCCAGGGTCTGCAGCTTTATCTGAAACATCAACTGGGGAAAGTTTGCCATAGGGGGTCTGGCAGAATCAGTATCTAGAGGACTGTTGGCTTGAAAGCCATTTGGCCGCTAGTGGGAAGATTTTTCTCAGAGCAATACTACATGTGCTTCTCCAATATGACAACTTATTATATCAAAGCTGGTAAAAGAAAGAATCTCTAGAATCTAGAAGTTTTGCCATCTCATTCCTTCTATTTACTGGGTCTCAAGCCACACTAGTTACATAGGCTATTTAAGATTGAAGAAATTTAATGTTGCTCTGTAATTTTTGATGGTATACCACAGTGAACAAGGTTTGTTTGACAGATGTTCCTTGACCAAAGTCAAGCAAATTTGAGAACTGCACACTGTATATAATTTTCCAGAAGATACACAGAAGAAATAAATATATTAAAATTATCTGATAACATTGCATTTCCATGATAAAGACTTTCTCTTTCCAGAGTTTCCCACATTTGTTTACAGAAGAGATTCTATTAACGACCTTAAAAATTAGTGTTCTGGGCCCTCCCTGATGGCACAGCAGGTAAAAGCATAGCACTAAGAAACTAAAACCACTTCAGCATGAGTTCCATCCCCTCCCCGGAGGTGACCCACATGGTGCCGCAGACCTCTCCTGACCTGCCCACTGCTCCCCTCAGCAGTGTACTTCATTAGTCGGCATGTTCTGCTCCCCACTGTGTCTCTGGTGAATCCTCTCACCGCCCCTGCACCTCTGGCCTCTACCCCAGTTCTGTATGCATAACTAAATAAATCTTAAAAAAAAATTAAGAAAAATTAGTGATCTACAGAACATGCTTGTATAATTATGGCATTATTAATACAGTGATAAATAATCACTTCTGAACATGTGCCCAAAACACAGAGAAACTGAGAGCATTTAAGATGCATCCTGCTCTTAGAAGCTTCCCAGCCAATTGGACAGAAGACTGTGAAGTTAAAAGAAATTTGATAATTATTGGTTTGGGGCAAGTTCAAAATCAGATGTTTATAGGTAGATTCAAAACTAGTCAAAAAGTCAAATTCTGTGTCTTGTTTATGAAATATTTTAAGGACATAATTTATTAGGGCTCTTCTTGCAAATCTGGAGCACATTTCCACCACTTTCTTCCCGCCTCTTGCCTTCCTTTCCTTAAGTTTCTAATCTTCAGAAGGTTAGTGGATATTGAGGGAACGGATGGGAAACTAGTTAGTGGTTACTGAGGGAAAGGATGGGGAACCGGAAGAGGTCAGTCTATACATTACTGCTGCTTGGATCATCTATTCTAGAGAACTTTATCAGGACTAAGTTTTCCTAGTGTGAACAATGCCAAGATAAAATGTGAGTGCAGTGGAGGAAAATGGTGCCACGAGGCACTTCTAGCTGGGAACTGAAATGTGTTTCAGATGGCTATGAAGTACACTGAGCCATGACCAACTGCCCAAACACCACTTCTATCCTAGTGAGACGTCATCCCTTCTTCCTCCAAAGCATGGTATTAATAAATCGTTCTGGAAAACATCAAAGTTATTTGAAAAGGTCCATTATAGCATATTATTTCTTTATGCAAAATGGCTGTTTAACAAGATTGCCTCCTTGAACTTTTCACATGAATAAGAAATCCAATCTCATTTGCTAATGGAATGCTTTACATCAGATGCTTTCTCTGCTCCTGTCTGTCTTTACCACTATTTTCTAAATAATAATTTATAATTTGTGTAAGCCATGGGGGAAAATACCCTACAGCACATAGTGACATTCCCAGTCCTGCCATATGGTGTGAACATCCCAGAGTTATATTTTTTGACATACAACATTTTATTGGTTTCAGGTATACAACATAATGCTTTGGCATTTGGATATTATACAAAATGACTGCCACAGTAAGCCTATTTCCCATGTATTTTTAGCAATTTTTTAAATTTGTAATATAATCTTATTGCTATGGACCCCATGCTGTATACTACATCCCATGATTTATTTGTTTTATAACTTGAAATGTATTTCTCTTGATTGCTTTTCCCATGCTCCAGCCCTCCTCCTCTCTGGTAACCTCCAATCTGTTTTCTGTATCTGTGAGTTCTATTATCTTTGTTTATTTGTTTTGTATTTAGATTACACACAGAAGTGGAGTCACATAGTATTTCTTTCTCTATTTGACTTATTTTGTTTGACATGATACTCTCAAGATCTATCCACTTGGTCACAAATAGTAATATGCCACTCTTTTTATGACTGTGTAGTATTCCATTGTACTATATGGTACATCTATCCCACCATATCATGGTTATCCAGCTACTTATCAGTGAACAAGTAGGGTCATTTCTATATCTGGCTATTGTAACCAGAGGTGTATTTTTTTTTTATTTGTACATACAGAACTGGGGTACAGGCCAGAGGCTCAGGGGCGGTAAGAGGCTTCACCAGAGACAGAGTGGGGAGCAGAACAGGCGGATCAACGAAGTACACTGCTGAGGGGAGCAGCGGGCGGGTCAGGAGAGGTCTGCCACGCCATGTGGTCACCTCCGGGGCAGGCAGGGATCGAACTCATGCGGAAGTGACTTTAGCTTCTCAGTGCAGTGCTTTAACCCGCTGCGCCACCAGGGAGGGCCACCAGAGGTGTATTTTAAGGAAGTAGCCCGTGCCTCATTGACAGCTTGAACAGAAGTGGAAAAGGATAGATGATACTTGCCATTGAAATAAGACCAGGGTTAACTTCCTAAGCTCCCAGTCTTTGCTTAGAGATTATATTCATAAGGCACTGTTTGAATCAGTTATTGCTAAGAAGGTGATGAATTCATAAGGAGGGAATTACACCCATTTTTTACTATGTGTCATTACTATGGGTAATTACACTGCTCCTTCTGTTAATGATTATTCAAATAAATAAAAGATAAAGAATAAAGAAGAGTAGATATATCTTAGAAAAATAAATAAATATTATATAAACATACTGGCCCTCCCTGCTGGCACAACAGATTAGGACGCAGCACTGCAAGCTGGTTGTAGCCACTTCAGTGTGAGTTCAATCCCCAGGTCTGGGGGTGAGCCACATGGCTCAGCAGACCTCTCCTGTCTCTCCCACTGCTACCCTTGGCAGTATGCTTACTCAATTTGCCTGCTCTGCTCCCCACTCTGTCTCTGGTCAATCCTCTTACCACCTCTGCATCTCTGGCCTATACCCCAGTTCTGTATGCATAAATAAATAAATCTTTTTAAAAAGAAACCTACTGAATGGGGAGCTTACACAGTATCAATCGCTTAATAACTTCCACCTGAGTGTGGGCACCAGGCAAGAATAGACTGCTTTCTTGAACTTGCCATTTCCAGAAACTCCTTCCTTAAGTTTGTACGAGATGTTTTATATTCTCTATTTGAGAAATTCCTGTGTAATTTTATGTTAAATGGATGAATTTCCACTGAGCAACAAGCAAAGATGCTTGCCATTATTTTTAAGATGAGGAAAGAGAAGAGATTGGATGAGGCAGCCCAAGTTCCCTCGATAGCAGGCAGTTGGAGAAAAGACTGAATTTACTGCACAAGGTAGAAAAAGCCATAAAGAATGAGAGAAGGAAATTAAAGAGTCATGGAGTTTGGGTTTTTTAAGGTGCTATTATGAGTTAATGGTCTTTGGAAAGTAATTTTGGGGGAAATACGGAGATAAGTAGTTGAGGTCTTAGCTTTTTTCCTTTTATGCAAAATGTCAGCTCTCTATTTAAATTTAATTTATTAAAGTAACATTAGCTTAAAACATTTTTGTTTTAATGGTTTTAACAGTTTTCAGAGGAGGACAGCCTTACAAATGAACATCTGCATCTAGTGTGCTATGCCCTCCACCAAAAATTCTGCATCCCCATATTGCCATACAATAGATAATGTTTACCTTGCTTTGGTTTTATCTAGTCACAAGTGCAAGGTAACCGAAAACAAATTCTGTAAAGTAGGAGAGGTTGCAAAAATACTTGTCCATAAGGATATTCATTAGGGTAAGAAGGCATGATATCTTCTGCACAAATGACTTTTATTCTTGGATGAATAGAAAGCTATGGAAAAACACATTTTCAGTCTGTTGACTCTGATTTTGCTTACATTATGATACTTGGTATTTAATCTCTCTGGTTGCCAGTTTCTTTGACTACATGTGATATATATAATTGTTAAGGTACAAAGGAAATATACCACACTCCTCTGGGTACTTCTAGACTGGCAAATAGTCAAACAAATATCAGACACATATAAGAGAAAAGCCAGAGAGCATTTAATAATAACATGGATACTTCCTACATACATGGGAGAGACCCAGGATAACTGAATAATTTGTCCATTTGCCTTTCTACACCATTTTGCAGAGTTTAGCTGAAATAAGGGAGAATGGGGAAAGAAAGAGTAAATCTAGTAAGGGAGTTTATCAGGAAAACAAAGGGAGGCAGATTTAAGCTCTGCCTTCTCCTTTGAAAAGAGATAAGGATTAGATCTTCCTTGGGTGATGGAGACAACTTCTAGAGTTTGTCTTTATGTATGCAAATGTCTTCGCGAAGCCTAGACCCCACCAAACCTCTGGCGTCCCTACCATGAAATAAACTTTTTGCTAAAAGCCATATTTTTGGTGTGGCAGATTTTTTTTACACAACACATGTTAAGGACAGCCAAGGGGAGGAGGTGACCTCAGGACCTAAAAGCAGATGTGCCGGAAGAAAATGTATTAAAGGTTTATTCACAAGGACAGTGTTGTTGGAGGAAGAGTAAGGAACAAAGTTGGAGCCCACAAATGACATCGTGAATGAACTCCACCCCTGATGTTTTTATGGACCCTCACAATCTCCAAGCAAAAGAGCTTGCAGGCACCTAGGACTACAAAGTCAGGGTATCCTTTAATAAAGTTAAAAACTAAGCCCCCACTCCTTTACCAGGAAGATTTGGGAGGCTTCAATAAAGAGACTTGATGAGGTTACCATGGGAACCAGGTCCAGAGACTGATCATTTTGACAATGATCACAATGGGCCAGGACACATTCTGTGTCAAAAGTGAGCACCCAGGACATCCCAGGAATAGCTGGCCCAAAAGAACTCCCCCAGTCATGAAAAACCCACAGTGTAACAGGGTGGGCCCCAGAGCAAAGGAGGGTCCCAGATTCCCTGCCCTATCCAAGGAAGTGGAGCCTGGCAGGTAGGTGAAGCTAAAAAGACTGGGGAAAGGCCTGAGAAAGAAGATCTGGCTGAGAGCAGTGCAAGGTAGTGAAAGAGAGAGACTTGGAGGGGCAAATAGTGCAGAGACTTGTGAAGAAGCTACACTTACTTTTTGGCCTTAGACATGGGAGATGGGAGATATGGAAGGAAGAGACATGGGTAAGAGACCTGTGAGGAGGCTGACAATGTCAGCCTTTGGGTATTTCATGAGTAAACTATTTTGAACTATACTCCTTCTCTTCCTGTTACAAGGCAGGATGAAGGGTGCCCCAGAACCCCCCAAACCCGGTGACTCTAAATAGGTTCTGCTATCTGCCATATCAAGACAAAGCTTATAATCTGGTGCATAAGACCTTCAATGGAAAGGGACTTTAACACAGCTAGTGTGTAGTACAGAAAATGGAAAGAATCAAGTTTTCAAATCAAGCACCTGAACTTATCCATCCCTTTGTGTGTAAATCCCCACTCAGCCAAACAGGGCTCCAAAGCAGAACCACTGAGGCCCAAAAGTCTGCCTCAAGTCAAAGGCATCTCCTGGTGGGGAGCCATAGAAAAGGGACAAGTCTGGAAGGAAAAGAGCAAAATCAAAATCAAGATAAATGCTACCATTTTAACCCCCCACAGGTTTCTCACCCACATCTGCTTCAGCCAGTACAGGAACAAAAAGCAAATGCAAGTTTTTTCAGACATCACTCTGCTCCCTGTGCTTCCTCCAGGTCTCCTTCGACTCTTCATCATGTTTCCTCCTCAGTCTCCTCTCCAGCTCCTCCTCCTCCTTACTAGGCTCCACTCTTCCTTGGGTGCAGCAGGGAACCTGTGACCTCCCTATTATATTAGGGCCACCCTCTTATATTCTCTCTATTTCATACCAGTCATATTAAAGTTTTTTCTATACAAAGTCTTATGCACAGAGTATGTTTTGTCTTGATGCAGTGGATGGTCGAATCCATTTAGCAGGCAGGTTTGGAGGAGCTGGGATACCCCTTACTCTACCCTCTAACAACAGATCGTTTCACTGAGCATGATCGTTTCCAACTCCATCCATGTTGCTGTGAATGGCACGACTTGATCTTTTTTGATTTCTGGATATTTTGACTCACACCTGGTGTCTCGGCTCAGATGGTGTTTCTGGTAGGCTGCATCAGCCCAATTAACATCTCTGTCTCTGTTCTCTCTTTTATCAAAAATTGTGTCTGTGCCTGCTTTTGGGTCTTGACCTGAGTTCTCAGCTGAGTTCTGACTCAACCCAGGTCATCGTATGGCCCCCTGGGGATGCCCGATGACCATTTAGTCCCTATGATGCAGCCCTCACACCCATGGTTGACCAACCCCAAGGACTCCTCCTCGCTTTGATGACTGTTTGTGTGTTATGATCCCAGGACCCCTACATGCAGAGGGATTTATCTGCCTCTAGTTTACAGGAGCTCAAGGTTTCTGTTAGTAAAACATTGTGTGTGTGTTTTGATTTAAATGTAAAGTCAACCATATTTCAGTAGATCTTCGCCTTTATGTTTTTCTTCTTTTTTTTTTTTTGTATTGGTAATCTGATAACGTCTGGTATTTGGGAGATGACTTTGTTCCTCTGAACAGATGTGTGGAAAACATTTCTTCCTCTGGTTTAAAACGTGTGCTTCCTAGTTGGTGTGTGTTTAAGTGATTTATACAACATTGTTTGGCTCAAGAGGAAGTGAGCCTTTTACTTCAGTCATCAAAAGTAAGTAGGAAAAAATTCTGGCTACCCTCCATAAGTTAGATTTAGGAAAGGCAGAGGCCGCTGAGAGTCTGCAAGAACAAATTCAGGCTGCCCTCAGCAAATTAGATTCAGTTGAGAGTCTGTAAGAACACATTCTGGCTGCCCTATGTAAATCAGATTTAGAAAAGGCAGAAGTCCATTTTATGGTTCCAAGAAGAGGGGAGAAGTCTTCTTCCCCTTTCCCTGAGAGCTGTACAGGGGGGACAGGAAGAGGAGGACCCATCACTTATTTAAAACTTTGCACCCTCTTCTGGAGGCTGCAGCAGCTGCTCAGGCATCACTGACTCCCCTGAATAGAACTAAAGCAGCTTCTCACACCAGGCTGAGGACCCAATTTGACCAAAGGAGTTGCCTTGCTGTGAGAGTTTCCTCTTTGCCAGTTCCTGATGGATGGGTTTAAAAAACGGCACCAGCCAGACATTGTCGGTCACACAACCCCTTCCACCCCAGGGACCTCCTGAATTGGAGGAATTCCATTTCCCCATACCTGCAGAATCTTAAAATATGGCTCATTTATTTACTTCTGTTTCTGTCTACCATTGGCCAACCTGGGTAGAAATACCATCCATATTATAAACAATACTAGCATCAGCTAAACAGAAAATGGTTTTCGGTAGGTTAGTGAGGAGGCTCATTAGCTCCGCAAGGAGGATGTAGAGACTCCAGAACTGGAAGAGGCTGCCTCAATAATATAATCGACCCCTGTAATAGGGGAAGAGAAAGGCCACTGTATGAGGCCCTTATTAGTGGGACTGAGGCAAGGATTTCTAAGCAAGAGGTTTTGGGTGGGATGCAAAAACCAACAAAAGCCAATAAGGAGCATTCTGAGTTCCCTGAGAGGACTAACCAAGCTTACGATATTTACAGAGACTTGAATCCAGATGCTCCAGAAAAGTGTTCAGATGATTAACATGACATTCATTTGGGCAGAGCACTCTGGATAGAAGGAGAAAATTAGTTAAAAGGTGCAGTAGAGATGGCTTCTTCCTCATTGGTGGATATTGTCTTTAGAGTTTTCAATACCAGAATGAAAAGCTGAAACAGACCTGTAATGGTTTTCATGGAGAGAGAACACAAAACAGGGTTTTTGAATAAGAGAGAAAGGACAGGGAGAGGAGATGTGAAACCTTAAGGAAGAATCAGTGTGCTTATTGCAAGGAGTAGGACATTTCCTAAATGAGAAGCCAGATAGGGGAGAAGGAAAGAGGAAAGAAAGCAGATGACAGCTCAGCGATGAGTCAGGCAAGGGTTGTAGAAGGGAATACAGGCAAAGTGAAAGGAATAAAGAAGCAAGGAGAGACAAATGGTACCATGGAGTGGGGTTCAGATGAAAAATAGGGAGACCCAGGGACTAAGTCGATTTTTAAAAGCCCATAGTTTGGGGCCCTCCCAAAAGGCGCAGTGGGTTAGGACTCAGCACTGCAAGCTAGCTGCAGCTGCTTCAGTGCTACTTCGAGCCCCCGCCACAGAATGACCCACAGGGCACAGCAGATCTCTCTTGTGCCACCGGCTGCTCCCCTCAGCAGTGTACTTTCTTTGATCTGCCTGTTCTGCACCCCACTCTGTCTCTAGTGAGGCCTCTCATCGCTACTGCACCTCTGGCTTATATCCCAGCTCTGTATGTATAAATAAATAAATTAAAAAAAAAAAAGCCCATAGTTCCCCCTTAGAGCTCTGGGTGACACATACAGTGGGAGACTGAGTTTTTGGTAGACACTGGGCCAACTTAGTCCATTTTGTTCTAAATTGCTTGGAAGAGCAAGAATACCATAGCAGTCACTAGGGTTATTGGGTGATCGCAACAGAAAACCTTCCTAAAACCCCCATAGTACCAATTTGGCAATACAGCCTAAAACAACTTCCTACATATGGAATACCTCTCCTTGGGAGTGATCTTCTGAATAAATTTAATACAAAGGTTACTTTCTCACACTAAGATCAATGGTTTCACCTGTAAGTACCCCCAGAATATGCCTTGTGATTCCAGGTGGTACTCCCTCAGGCTGCTCTACCAAAAGGTGAAGTGTTGCCCACAGAAACCTATAGAAGAATATGTGGGCTGATGGAAACACAAGATATGCCAGCGATGCAGATCTGATGAGGGTTCAAATGGTGATGGAAGCGCAACCCCAAGTGGAAAGCAATAGCCATTGAAAGAGGAAGGCTTGCGGGGAATTCAGCCATCATTACACAAGTTCCTTCAAATTGGTCTTATTTGGCCTTCCTGCTTCTCCATGACAGTCCAGTTTTGCCAGTAAAGACACCCCACACAAGTTCATACCATTTGGTTCAGGATTTGCAAGCCATTGATGATATTGTACAGTTCGCACTTCTAGCTGTGCCAAATCTGTGCACCCCAGTGGCTCTCTCACTTGGGAATCATGGCTGGGTCCAGCCCAAGAGTCAACCTTGTGCTGCCAAACTGTTCTTTCTGCTCTCCAGGGGCACTTAGCCCCATCATGTGTTTTTCTCAATTTGCCCCCAAATATACTGACCAGAATGAGGCAAGGGTCCAAGATTGGGAATTTACTAATTTCCAGCCCTGCTCCCCTAGGAGAGTGAACTCAAATGGTGCGAGACACCTCCCAGAGGTCCTAGCATACTCAGGGTTGAAACATCTACATAAGAGATCCCACCCAGAAGAAATGCCATAGTAGAGTCCAGGTGCCTATACTTAAAGGGTCCTTATTTGCACAGAATAGCTCAATGGATCACTCAAGGGTGCCATTTCTACACCAAAAATAACCCCAAGACTGAGTCATACCCTAAAAATGCAAGGGTTCAAAATCAGTACTCATGCTTTTTTGAAGACTGCCAAGTGGATTTTACCCAAATATTCAGTCAGGTTCAGTAGCAATTATATTTTAGTTTAGTTTTGTTTGTTCTTTTTTTTATCAGGAATGGTGAAAGCATTTCCCACTAGGATGGACAAGGCTGAGGAGTTTGCCAACAAATTGTTGAAGGAAATAATTCCTCACTTTGGATCATCTAACTCCATTCAGAGTAATAATGGAGTTTCAGAAGTCAAAAAGTAAGTAATGCTTTCTAAATTACCTGGGAGCTACATACTGTCTGGAAAACCACAATCAATATGCTCGTGGGCAACCACCTAAATAAAAAGATGCCCAGGTACCTCATGTGCACCTTGAAAAGTTCTAGAAAAGACTCAAAAGCAGATATGCAGAGAGAAATTATTAAAAATAGGTTTATTGGGCCCTCCGTGGTGGTGCAGAGGGTTAAAGCACTGCACTGAGAAGCTAAAGCCATTTCAGCATGAGTTCCATCCCCATCCCGGAGGTGATCTGCATGGTGCAGCAGACCTCTCCTGACCCATCTGCTGCTCCAGTGTAGTTTGTCAGTCAGCCTGTTCTGCCCCCTACTCTTGTCTCTGGTGAATCCTCTCAGCTCTTTCCTGTACCCCAGTTCTGAATACATAAATAAATCTTTTTTAAAAAAAACAGGTTTATTTACAAAGAATGAGAAGAGAGAAGGGAGAGAGAGAAGACTAACTGGGCAGCGTTTCGCTAGGTGCCATCTGTACTAGTGCATGTCAGGGACAAGACAGAGCTGAAATAGCAAGAGAAAAGCCCCCCTGCATTCAGTGTTATATGGATTCACTTGACCACTGAGATCCACTTCAAGTTCCCAGCAGCCCCCCCACTCAGGAAGTCAGGAGCTGGGCTTCCTGGGAGTTACACTGAAGTCTTATCTGTATGGAAATCTCGTGGAGTCCATTCAGGACATAATTCACTCACTCAGTTTGTTCCTCACTGTTCTTCTGCTAAATATAATAGTGCAAGATATTTCAAATATTTACTGAATACTTCCTATGTACAAGGATTTATACTAACCACTGTGGAGAATGCAAAACAAAACAAGCATACAAACAAAGAACTGAATGAGACTTAATCCTGTTTGTATTGATAGTTGCACAAACTCTGTAGATACTCCTAGCAAACAGAGACTGTGAGAGTACTATTCCCAGGGTCGGTGTACGTAATACACATTATTGAATTACATAATAGGGTTAATCTCAAAAGGGTTTGTATGTAAATGCTCACAAATGGGATTATATTTTAAATGCTCAAGAAAAGTTTGATAATTTCAGAAGATCATAAATTATCTCCCATAAAGCAATGAAAAGGAATGGTGGAGAAAGAAAGAAAAATAAAAGGAGTATATATCACATGTAATTTTTGAATTTTTACTTATTTTAAAGAGGCACTTTAATTCTCTTGTAGTGGAACTCCATTTTTTAAACAAATAGAATAACGTATCTAATTAAAAAACAAACAAACATGTAATTCAAACATTGTCTTTTTATAAATGGCAAAAAAAAGCCACCTTATTTTGCTTACCACATAGATGCCAATAAAGAGCAAAAGTTTACTTCGCATGAAAGATCATTGGTTGTGCACAGCTCTAAGGAAAACTCACAGCCTGTTGTTCGCTTAAAGAAAATATATTTTATTCAATATGTTGGACAGTATTTTTATCCTGTACTATTAAAATGAAAAAGGTATCATCATACATTTACATTCCTATCTTAAGAGAATGTTTATTTTAGAATATGTTTTCTTAAATGAATGTGGAAACATTAAAAATATAAGTTGAATGACCTTTATTTGTAGTAACCTACAGTAATTCCTGATATGATGCTAATTTTTTCAAACTGCAGGTCTGAAAAAAAGCCATATAAAGAACTTGGAATCATTTGATATATTTATGCAGTATATGGTATGAAAGCTCATGTAGAAGTTTTCATGTAAAAAAAATATTCAAATGCTTTCTTTTCATTTATTCTGATGGGCCGTGAAGGTCAAAGAAAGATCAATCCACGGAGGGCAGTAAAGTTAGGAGTAATTTAATTAGGGTTGTCTAGATCTGAAATATCATCTAATCCACTTATTGTTAGTAGGGAAATATGTGTATCTATATTTGTCAAACGTGATTATGTACTTTTATAACTTGCAACGAATTATACCACAAATACCATGAAGAAGAAAGCCAGAGAGAAAAAAATTAAATTGACAATAGTTGATGTCACTTGAAAAATTTTTAAATATAGTATCTTTTTTTTCTTTATATATGAAAATTACATGCCATCACAATCACAAAGGGTCAATTAAGGAGTGTTTCTGCATGGCCCTGGGCCTCTACAGAAAGCCAACTAGTTCCATTCACAAGCAAGTATTTCAGGGTCTTTGGGGACAGCAAGTTACATTTCAGTGACATGTTACTTGCTAGTGTCATAGAGCCCACCGTGTTGGAGAAAGGTCAGGAGGATCCATCATCACCCATCACCTTTCCCAGGTAGTTTAAGAGAGGGCTTTCAGATGAAAAGTAATATACGGTGTTGTGGGTCCCTCCCTGGTGGCGCAGTGGGTTAAAGCACAGCACTAGGAAGCTAAAGCCACTTCAGCATGAGTTCGATCCAAGCCCTCCCAGAGGTGACCCACATGGCCTATCCGCTGCTCCTTTCAGCAGTGTACTTCATCAATCTGCCTATTCTGCTCCCCTCTCTGTCCCAGGTGAAGCTTCTCACCACCACCACACTTCTGGCCTGTACCCCAGTTCTGTATGCATAAATAAATAAATCTTTAAAATATATATATACAGGTGTTGAGGCAGAATGCAGAACTTGGTCTTCTTGAGACATTTACTGGGGATGGTGTATGCTCATTCACCACTTCCTTAGGGGCCAATCATGAGTGAAAACTCCACTCATGACCATGTCATTCACCAGGACATCCCACCCAAGGGGTCCTGGGCAAACAGCAGACAAAATGCAGCTACTCTGTAATTCTACCAAGATACCCCAATGCTACTACTAACTAACAGGGTACTATTACCAGTGAAACATTTGTTTTACAGAAGCCCTCTTAATTTTTTGCCCTCAGTCTTTCTTTGTAGACACCAAATCCACTGAGAAACTGATAAGAGAAATTATAATTAACAATTAATAAATAAGACTCCTCAGCAAGCAAAGTCCCTAATCCCAAAGGCTTCTAGATGCATTTAGTGACTAATTGCATAAGCAATTCCATCACCTGTGACCTTGCAGTGAGCGCTCTCATTATAAAGAAGACTTCACAAAGTCAGTCAATTTGTTCCAGGAAAATGGAGTTGATGTAAAATTTTAGGCCAGCCTAAAAGAGTTTTCAGAGTGCAGATATATGATTCCTAGAGTTCAGCTTCCATGAGATTTTCATTAAATCATCCCCTTTTCATCAAGCATTTTCCAAAGTCCTACAAACTTCTAAGGGAATATAATGTTAGCCTTACCCTTTTTTTCACAGGTATATGTGGGGTGGAGAGGCAGAAAGGGATGAAAGAGGAGGTTTGAGTTCACTGGAACTTCTAAATGAGCCTCACTGAAAAGAGAATTTTCATCCCTGATAAGCTGGTAGTGTGGACTAACTGCTTTAGATATACATTTCTTTTGGAGTTCTAAGATCTAAAAAAAACAAGTTTTGTAATTGAGAGCTTTATATTGTGAATCATTTAAATGCAACAAAGAAGGGAAGTTGTTAAGTCATTCCCACAATTGGCATCCAGTGGAGCAACAGGAGAGGAACAGAAATTGGGGGTTTCATGTTGAATTCCAGAATGCCATATGGGTTCAGATGAAAGTTAAAGTCAGTGATTTGGCTTATTTTCAAATCAGATACATGAAAATTTGGTAGGAACACAGGGGTGGGTTTAAAAAATGTACTTTAATTAAAGATCACAACATGTTTTCCACAGCTTGTTGGAGTTTAGGATTGGCAAGTCCATGATGAGGCCACACTAATGACCATGGACAAAAGGAAAACACTTGTTTGTCATGTTTTTATAATTGTCAGTACACTTCTCTTATGATTTTAGGAAAAAAGACCATGACATGAGGCCAGCAAACCTGATTTTGAATCGTAGTATTGCTACTTACTGAGTGACATTGGTCATGTTATTTAATTCCAATTTCCTAGGTATTCTATTTTTTTAAGATTGATTTATTTATGCATACAGAGCTGGGGTACAAGCCAGAGGTGCAGGGGCAGTGAGAAGCTTCACCAGAGACAGAGTGGGGAGAAGAACAGGCAGATCGATGAAGTACACTGCTGAGGGGAGCAGCGGGCAAGACAGGAGAGGTCTGCTGCGCCATGTGGGTCACCGCCAGGGCTTAGGATCAAACTTACACTGAAGCAGCTGCGCTCGCTCGCAGTGCTGCGTCCTAATCTGCTGTGACACCTAGAAGGGCTGTTGCAGCTATCTATTCCAGGTAATTAAAAAAAAAATTATGGATAAGAAAAATAACTATTTTATTAGCTTTATGGATTCTGCAGAGCAGGAATTCCCTCCATGCATACATGCACAAAGAGATTTGTGGTTTGTTTCTGCTTCACAATGTCAAAGGTATCAGTAAGAGAAAATCTCTGTTTGGATGGAATCTATTTTGGTTGGAATCACCTGAAAGTTTAGCCTCCCCTGTATCTGGTCTAGGATGGGGTGAGTCAAAGGTGGGGAGAGGAGCAATTGGGGGGTCCATAGCACTGTCACCAGAGGACCTAGACATTCCCTGGGCTTCCTCACAGGAGGCAGCTCAAGGGCATTCCACCTCTAATTTGATGGTTTTAGTTTCTGAGACCAAATATCCCAGTAGTTAAAGCAGAAGATACACAGCCTCATTTTTTTTTTAAGTTTAACCTAAACTTTTTATTTAATTTTTTTTGTCTTAAATCACTGTAGTCCCCATAGTTCTCCAGCCACCATGTCACTCATGAATCATCACCATATTCCCTTCTAAGTCACCTTGGAAGTCACCTAGTGTCACACTGTGTGCCTTCACCAGATTTCGGGACAACAAACCTGCCCAGATTCCAAGAGAGAATAGAGGTGGTAACTCTCAGACTATAAAAGAATGTGAAACCATCTTTTGGAAAACCACTAATATGACCACCTTATTGGAATGCTGGGAACATAAAATGAAAAAAAAATATGTAAAATACTATCATAGAACCAGGAAAATTAACAGATGCTTCATAAATGGAGTCATTTTAGCATTCTATTATGGCTTTTAAGGTACATGATCTAACCTCCTCACTGTGAGCCCCCATAAGACAAGCTGAAGTGGAATTACGAGGAGTACCTTGCACTCACAGATGGTCTTGTCACACTCTTAGCAGACTAGTTACTGTCTGTTATCAATTACAGACCTGAGATTATGAATTAGTTTACCTTTTGGAATCTTGTGTGAGACAGTAACACATTAGCTTATTAAGGAATATCACTTACACCCCAAAGCCCTTAAAAGAAGGCACTTTGGAACTATTGACAGATTATAATTCAGGTACTAATATGGCTAAATGTACAAAAGCAATGATTTAATTTTATGAATATATGTGATATGATTCTTTTTTGAAGGAATTGGGATTCCTCGTTGTCACTTATCAATGGCATTTCTTAGCATCTTAAGAATACAACTTTCCTTTATTTATTTCTTTTTTTAATCCACACTGCTTGAGATCATGCAAGCCAATGAAAGGAGAGGTTAGACAGGAGAATTTTGCTGGCCAAAATGAGTTTGCACAGCTGTGAGCAATAAAATACAGCAGCCATGGCAACCCTCTCCAGTGTCCCGATAACACATCTGAAATGAGGTTATTAGAATTATTAATTCACATTAGTGGCTATTAAAATTACTACCTGCAGATTTGCTGCCTGAAAATCCTTTTTGTGTGTGTCAGAAGAAGGCCTTGTTTCCAAAGGGATCTAGATACTTAAATAGATGCAATCTATTGTGTATAAGGCATTAGAGGAAGACCAGCAGATAATAAAGCTCACAGTGAAATTGGGATAGCCGCCTTGTGAGGCAAGTAAAGCAGATGTAATGCTTTGTTCTTCTGATTATGGCAAAAGACCAACCGGGCTCTGATGGCAGGAACAATAACTGATGCTCCTGAATCCCCTAGAAGGTATTACTTAAAAATCAAACCCAGTGTGGGTTATTTCATAAAATTCTGAGTGGCATATGAAATATTTTACCTTGGTGAGGCATAAACAAAATCAAAAGAGATCCATTGAAGACATAAGCCATTTGTAAGGGGGTAGTGGGGATTCATGAAGAACCCATGGAGACTTGGCTAACTCCCTTCCATCCCCCATTAACTCAACTCAAAAAGCAGACGCCTGCTGTTTTAAGCAAAAGAAGAAACACTATTACAGAGAAGCCATGGCAGGAATTAATCAGGGGAAACAGCTACACAGTGGAGAAAGAACATTTTATTTATGGAAATGAGCAGAAAAATACACACACACACCGGGGAGAGAAAACACACAGGTATAAAAAAGTAACTATGGAGATGACACCAACACTGTCTACCTCTCTCAGTCTCATGGGTGCCAGGCAGTGTGTGTAGAACCAAGAATTCTCAGAAGCATCATTCCGATGCCCCATTTCCTGGAGCAAGAAGGGACCTCAATCAATGGGTGTTGCTTCCAAATTTTTAATATATCTAAGCTGTGTGTGTGTGTGTGTGTGTGTATAAAACCAAACCCAGATATACACAAATCTAACCCCAAAATATGCACACATATATGTATAAATATTCATCTTCCTAATATATAAACATTACTATTAAACTTTGTGTATGTGACAAGAAGATATATATGATGCATAATGACTATTATGTTTAATAACATTGTTATTAGCAATCTAATATCAATTGAGTGAGTGGCAAATTTGTAGAAAAATGTGGATCTAAGTCCTTTGCATTCATCAGCTAGCTAATTGACAAAGGACCCCTGGGAATACAATCTGGAGCATACTCAATGTGAGAACAGGATAGAGTGGTTAAAGGGGAGAGTGATATATCTCAATCCTGATTATGTGCCTTTGGACAACTGAATAAGTGGGTTGTTAGGGAAGGTTGGAAGGTTCTCCGATGCCATATATGTATAACATTGATGTCTAAAGTCACTTAAACAAAATCCATGATATAAGTGTTAGGGATGTAGGCAATGAGAATGAAAAAGGAAATACTATAGAGGAATGACCTGTTGGAAATCTAGGGATGTCAGGTCAAAATTGGGGAAGGATGTTTTTAACAAAGCATAGAGATACTAGTAGTAGACCCAGTAATTACATAGCACTTGGTCCTGTCAGTATCCTAGAAAGAGAATCTCATGCTCCTAGACCTAGCAGATGAAAATACTCCCCCTCCAGGGGCAGTGCTCTTCCCCCTCAGGTCTGCATATCTAAAGTGCTGACCAACACATCTCATCCCATGATCAACTTGGTATATCCTATTTATACCACTTTTTAATTTTCTTTAAAGATATATTTATTTATGCATACAGAGCTGGGTTACAGGCCAGAGGCACAGGAACAGTGAGAGGATTCACCAGAGAAAGAGTGGGGAGCAGGACAGGCAGATCAACAAAGTACACTGCTAAGGGGAGCAGTGGGTGGGTCAGGAGAGGTCTGTGGCACCATGTGGTCACCTCCAGAGCAGGGATCGAACTCACGCTGAAGGGGCAGCTGTTCACTTGCAGTGCTACATCCTAACCTGATGTGCCACCAGGGAGGGGCCCATTTATACCACTTAAAAAAAATAGTGTATCTCTAATTCATTTTCTAATAAGTACTAATTAGTTCAGACCTTTGTGATCCAGAAACAGATAAAGAATGAACTTGCATCCTCCCATCAATGTGCTAAAGCTGCATATGGCAAACCATTGTGCTTCTTTGCCTACCTATGTTTGGGAAGAAATTAAAATAACCTCCATGAAAAAAATATCATTTAGATTTTGCTAATAGATATTAAAATTTAAGAGGTGAAGTAACCCAAACAAGTGTCACAGAGTCTCCAAGATGACCTGAAGGGACATTTGAACAATAACTGATTCTTTCAGGAAATAACATTTAAATCAAGTGTTAAGTTGTGAGAGTTATGCAGCATTTGCCATTTCAAGGTACTGTACTGAAGAATTCTAAGGATGATATTTAAGTGTTAAAAGTCAGAGAAAGGCTCTCGGTGGTGCAGTGGGTTAAAGCACTGCACTATGAAGCTCTCCGTAGTCACTGCAGCATGAGTTCCATCCCTGGCCAGGGAACTGACCCACATGGCGTAGCAGACCTCTCCCGACCTACCTGCTGCTCCCCTAAGCAGTGCATTTTAGCACATCTGCCTGTTCTGCTCCCCACTCTGTCTCTAGTGAATCCTTTCACACACCACGCCTCTGGCCTATACTCCAGTTCTGTAAGCATAAATAAATAAATCCTTTTTAAAAAGTCAGAGAAAGGTTAGTACATTATATTGATTATTATACATGAATGGTTTGGTTGGACTGAAGGAAATGTGGGTCTTCATAGCTATAGAAGTCTACAGGGTCTTGGTTTCCAGTGGAAGAGCTAGTGGAACCCCATGAGAAATGTCCATGATTATGGAAAGGATTTTAGAAAACAGGCTACTGGATCCTCTGCCATTGTACTTCTGCTGGGCACCAGTGCAACTCTAACAACGTTAGAGAAATTGGGCACGGAGTGGCAAGTACCTTCTCCTTTAAGTGAGCCTTCGATGTAATCTAGTTTTCAGTGCACGGAAACTCCCTGGGAAGCATCTGAGGCCATCTTTCTCTGGCTTCTGCTTTTACCTGCACCTTCGGAAATGTCCAATGTCATCCCCATCACAGTTTCCACAACACAACATTTCCTCAAGACTATTTCAGGGCAGCCCCACTTCCCATTTCCTGTACAAGGTTAAGAAGTGATCTTAAAGGAATAATAACAATGATGTCTCCCGGTACAGTTTGTTGTGATTCAAAACAAGAAGTGTTTAGAAATCATTTGCTATGCAATACAAAATATAATGTTTTCCTTTTTATAATGTAACCAAACTTTTCTGGAAGAGGATACAGTACATATGATATATATAATTAGTTCTAAACTTTAGGCCAATTGTGTTAAACTGAAGCAAATGTGGGTGTCAAAGGATATGGTAATAGCATGTCTATGAGAGTCTTTGCTAAGGAAGGGTAGGGCAAGAATGAAAGATGGTGACAGAGATGGGGTGAAAAAAAGAGATTTATGCAAATATTAAAAACTACGATTTTATGTTAAAAAATGAATCAACGTAGAAGTCTAAGAGGGAAACAAACATGAATGGAGAACATTTACTGGGGTGGAAATATGGGAAGGGACTGAGAAAATAAGATATTTTAATAGTAAAACTTTATAATCAAGAGCATTAGGAGAGTAGGAAGTTGGGGTTGTATATAGGTTGAACAGGAAATTATTTCAGTCTAAACTAAAGTCAGAGTGGAAGTGAGAAAGAAAGCACTTGACTTGTAAGATTTCTGTTCAGGAAGTGGAACAAAGGTCCCTCGGGAGTGAATGTGACCAGAGAAGGAAATGGAGGAATAATAGATGGTTATAGGCCCTTGAGACTGGGAAGTAGGGAGGTGTTACTGGCTGCTGAGAAGGTAAAGAAGGTGTCTCAAACAGGAAACAAACAGGGTTCATTTTTAGGTGGTTATTTGATGTATGTGGAGAAACATTTAAACGTCAGCACTTGAGGGAGGATGTGTCTAGGAAAAGAGGGCAGAGGGGATCACTTCACCCCAGGGATAACTGCACTCATTCTAAAAATGCAGAATAAATGTCACAGGGCTAAATTTAACAGGAGGAGAAAACACGAGGAGCAAGAACATGATTGCCTGAAAGTGTCCTACATGGTTTCATCCTCCAGATTTCACTGTTTTCTGTCACCTACATCTGTGTGCTTTTCAGTGCATTTGTCTGAGTCATGAAGCATGTACTATATGCTCTTTATAGACTGAAACAATATTTGGTGTAAAGAAGGAATGCTCTTAAAAAAAGCTAAGGATACGGGAATTTTTATGCAGCAAAGTGAGTGAAACTTTATAAATAACAAGAAGGGGGCAGAATAACAGGCAGATATGTGTTTGGCAAAACAAACACAGGCTGACTTTGTAAGTACAGAGGAAGTGGCAAAATCTGACAGAGGACAGGATGTGAAGACATGGAAGGTGGGTTGTGGGGGTAGAGGAAAAGGACAAGTGTGTGGAAGAAATTGGGAAAATGTCTAGGGAATCAGAAGCAAATGTTTGGCATAAAGAACCCACAGACAGCCAGGGTAACTGTGCTTTTCCTAGAGAAACAAAATCAATCCCCACCCCTTCTTTTCAGTAGTTAAAGGGAGTGTCAACGTGTGAAGATCCCACAAGAAGGGAAGTATGATGTTGATTGTGCACTAGGACAGGTTACTACGTGCAGGAAATTGATAAAACTTTCAAATCTATGTATGTATGTAGACATTCAAGTATATACATCTATGTGTACCTGAGCCAGCTTTGCCTGGTGTATGCCATCTTTTGATTCTTACTAAGTGGTAAGCCATTTCCAACTTTCTACCCATGACACGGATCTGCATGCCTCTGTGTTAGATGAGATGCCCTCGTTAGACTAAATGTTCTGACGAGCCAGCACTGAGACTATTTTGAAATGGTTATCATAAGCTCAGTAAGCTCCATGTGGACAGAAGAAATTTGCTAATTATCAGAAGCACTTACTCAGGAACAGTTCTGTCCCACTGTTACTGCTGAGCTGACTAAACCATCTGCTAGCCTTCTTTCTTTTATTGTACAGTTTGGGGTCTCCCGTGTGTCATTCTGAAAACTGCCACAACAACTCCCTAAATTGCTTTCCACTGCTCAAATTCTTTATTGCCTTTGTCTTATTTTAGAATCTTACATTGCCCTCATCCTTCAACTGTCTTTGAGCTTAAGCAAAATTGGCCTAGTTGGATGGGTCACACACACTTTATGGTTATTCAAAGTAAGTGAAAATAATTTTAGCATAGAAAAATCTGATAAAGATATTTACTTATTGTAGTCTATTATATCAGTGCATTGGCAGTGTTTGTGATTCTAAACAAAAATGCCCAAGAAGTTCCATTACCCATAAAGTACAAAATAAACAGACTTCCACAGAAAGGGCACATTCTTATGCCCCCAATATTGCTTTCAATGCACTGGCTACTTGGCTGACATTTACACTGGTATTTTCTTCTAGTTTTTCCATGAGATTTGCTTCCTCCACTCTTAAAGGCATCTCTCTGGTATCAATTTGTCATGCACAGAAATATGTCACATGTTTTTTCTTATATCAGGTGCCAAAAAAATAAAATATGGGATCTCATTTGTTCTCAAGATAAACTCTTTCTTTGAATTTTATGATCTTTTTATTTTCTCTCATATACATTAATTTTAGGCAATCTAGTTTACAAAACTAGATTTTATTGATTAATGGGCCTTTATTTCTTGAAGGAGGAAAATTGGGACTAAATCTAAGTCATGCTTAAGGATGCTTTTAGCATCCTTCTATCCTTAGTAAACTAATATGAAAAAGGTCCAAATGGAATCTGATACCTAGGCTGTTAGACATTTAAACATCAGGTATGTTCAACAATGAGGAATCAAACTATGCAGCAAATGTCACATCATCCTTCCATGTCATCTATTATTCAGTCATTATTTTATTCCCACCCAAGTTCCTTGCTGTCATATAGTTTGCTGATGCTGCATTTCCATAGATATTCCTGCAAGTCCATTCTCAGCTTCTGTCTAATGGATTCAACCCCTGTATACCTGTTCCAGCCCTATTTTAGTCACTTTTAAGCATATATAATGGACTGTTTTCTTTATCTGTCAAACTTCAGGGAAGGTCAGATGTGAGAACATGATTTAAATTTCCACAATTATAGTTTTGATCTCTAGAAATGATGCATGTGTTCAATTTTTTTTATAATCTTTGATGGATTGCACTTCTTAAAATTTAATAATCCCGAGGAAATGAGGTTATGTCTCCGAAAGGCGACTTTTAGTCACTCCTCCGGTGCTTAGTTCTTTCCTCACATGCCTGTTCTGTTCTCTGGTTCTAGTAAATGCAGCTTCCTGGCCACATGAGGTCACAAAGCATGTCTTTTTCTCGGGTACCACGGAATGTGGCAGCCACACTTGGAATAAGTGAGTTGAGAACATCTGATTCATAACTAAAATACTCGAGAGTCCTAAGCACCCACAACTGCAAGTGGGGGCGATCATCAGCTTCTTCTAATCTCACCCTGATGATGAATCAGCTTTCAGCAATCTCGTGATCTGCCCTGTTGCTTCTCATTGACCTCTCAGAGACCCACTCTTCCCTCATTCAGCCAGTTCTTCCTTCCCAAACTCAACAGGAATTAAATGATTCATTCTACCTACAGCAGAATTTCTAATTTCTTAAATTCAATATCTGCCCAATCTTATCCATTAATCCCTTTTCACCTTCCTCAAGCAGCAATCATCCTCATGAGGTCCCTTATGCATCTTTTCCATGGTTTTTGCTACCTGTTACATGGGTGTCACTTTCCATGAGATTCTTTACAAACCCTGATTTTCTCTGTAGCTCTCACAGGCTTCTCTTACCCATCTTCCACCCCCACCTCTCTCTAGAGTTAGAGGAATTGCTGCATCCTGCCCCAGTCCCTTCTCCAGAGTGGCCATGCAGGCTTAGTCATGCATTGCTCATACTTTTAGGAACTGACACAGATGTATATAAAACCTCAATGTTATGACTGGGACTGGGATTGGGGAAAACAATTTTTCTCATCTACCAAAGTTATCACTTCCAGAATGAACAGAGAAACAAACAAAATAATAACTAGACAAAAGTATTGTTGAACAAAATAAATAAATCCTATAGTCAACACTTGAAATTACAATTGGAACAGTGTAGCTATAAATCGAAACTGCTAGACATCTTTCTCCAGGGACAAGGACAGCCACGCTAGCCCTCTTCCCACCTTGACCTCTACAGGTGCTAGCTGAGAGAAAAGACAAAGACTTTGGGAATTCCTTCCCTAACCTTCCTTACCAACCTTTGCACTGCTAATTATTTATTTTAGGGTAGATAAAATTTCTGCTCTCCTGTGTATTTCTGACACCTTAGAGAAAGTGTGATAAGACAGCATTAGGACAATCAGACTGACTTTCTAAGTCTACCATGGCACAAACACCTGGATTTTTTCTTCATAGGTAAATGATAAGTGACAGAAACTACCCAAAACTCAATAAATCATAAACTGCATCAGCTTTCCCTTAGAGCTGTCTCACTTTCTCACTGTCCCATTCCACCCTTGAGGTCCTGCTGTTTTTGGTCTAAGATCTCTCTCTTCATCTCTTCCAAGTCCCCTATGTCCAGTCTGTCACTGCTCTTTAGCCTCTCTCTTCCTTTATTTATTTATTTGGGTACAATTATTTCCTCCCTTGTCACTTTAGAGGAAGAGCTTGTCAGTTCACTCCCAGGTTGCCACATCTATCTGGTGGATGGAAACACAGCAGCCTCCTGTTTTCTTGCTCTTGTCAATATTGCTTGGGTCACCCAGTTAACTACCCAAACTTGTTCCTAGTGCCTCCTTTCTTGCTCAAGGGCTCACCAGGGCATCATTTTTTTTTTTATTCTACCAAAAGCGAACACCCTCTAAATGCACAGGGGACATTACTTGGTCCCTGGCAAGAGCCATTGGTCCTGACGTTTGGTCTCCCAAGGCTTTTCCTAGTTAGGAGTGTACAGGTGCACAATTTTTGACTCCTTTTTTCTTTTAAGTATTATGTAATGTTGTTTTTTTATTTCCTGGCCCTATTCTGCTTTTCATTTTAATTTTATTAGTATTAGTAACTTTGAACTCTTCTGGTAAATATTTGTATACTGTGTCTTTGGTAGTTGGTGTCTGGGTGATTTTAAGTAATCTCTTTTAAGCCTTATAGTCCTCAATTTTTATTGTGTTATTGAATCTATGGGTTTCTCTTTCAATAGGTGAGGTTATTTAATTTACACTTTTTGAATTAACTGGATATTTGGACTAATTACATGTTAATTACCATTCCTTTCCTTAGCTTTTTTTTTTTTTGAAAACAGCCTTCTGCTGTCATGAAATGTTTTTTACAATTTTTTGTTTCTCTTTCTCTGATGCTTTCATTGTTCATTCCCATGTTTAGTGACAATTCACTATAATTCAAACTTATATATATTATCTTTCAATATCTACATCCTACTGTTGACTGTGACATAGTAGTATGATTTAACATCCCAATAAAGAATGACTTTCTCTCATTATCTTAATTATTATTTATATTGCTTTCCCTTTTTTAGTTCTTTTATGGTAAGAAAATAAATGTGATATTTATAGTCAAATTATGTATTCTAATTGCTTTTTACTTGTCCATTTTATGCTTCCTCCTCATAGTACTTTATTTTTTATTGCAGTTATTTAGTTTTTAAATGTTTTTATTTTTATTTCACTGTTGAATGATAATTCAGCTGACTTCTAAAGTCATGTTAATAACATTTCCCTTCTCCTTTGTTTATCTGAAATCTGTTCTAGATAATCAATTATCTGTGTTCTGGTTTTTAAGATTTATTCCTTCTCTTTGATATTTGGAAGTTTATTTTTCAGTAAATTGGTTTGTATTTGTTTTTATCTTTCTAGACACAAAAGATGCACTTTCAGTATAAATATTCATATGATTTTTTTTCCTACCCATTCCTCCATTCCCTCTCTTGGAATTCTCAGCAAATATAAGTTGTAGCTCTTAAAGTATTCTCATTCTCTCTCTCTTTCTCTCTCTCTCCTTTCCTGCCTCCCTCCCTTTCCCCCATTATTTTCACATTCTGCAATATGCTCCTTCATAATGTTATCCTGTATCTTGAGTTTTTCATTACTCCATTTTAATTACCACATACCTCAATTCTAAAAATTTAGAACTGATTATTTTCCATATTTACCTATTGTAATTTTATTTTTTCCTCTCTTGCTTCATATTTATATCAATGTGCTAGGCCTATATTTTTCACCTATCTTTTTATGCATGCCCAATGTAGGCCTTGAGACTTCAACTATATTTATTTCTTGTCCTAACTGCTCTTCCATCTACTGCCTTTCTCACCACTGGTTTAGAGTTTTGTTTTGTTGATCCATTTAGCTTGATTGATATTTTTCCCACTTGATCCTTGGGTTCCAGATACAGACCAGACCTTACCACAGTTGTTTAAGATCCAGTTATTTCCCTTTACTTTAGGAAAAGGAGAGCTATCATGAATGGAGTGTGAGCTAGTGAGTAGATGGTTCAGTCCTCCTCCTGGGACTTTGCCTCCATCCTCTGGACTCCCTAGATTCCCAGTTACATATACTATAGGCCTCAGGCAGCAGTTGAAAATTTTTTCCAAATTTCTTTTGAGAATGGAAAGTTTCACTCCACCCTGAGCTCTGGGCACTATTTCATGGGATTTTTTTTTAAATCTCTTTTATCCCTTAGGAATATAAACCCTACCTTTCATTGTCTGTTGCTCACCCTGTACTCCATTCCACAAGGACCAGACCCTCCTTATAACTCTTTAATTTTGTTTCATTTTTGATCATGGGAATGCATAGTTCATCTTATAATAGACTTTAATTTTAATTTTTAATGTTTTGGTATCTGAAACAATGTGAATTGTGTCAAAGCTTTGGTTACCTATACTAGCTTGACAACTATCTGACCTTTCTTCCAACTACTTGCCCAAATAAAACCTTTGATGCATATAGGAAGCTAAGCCCATTACTGATTTCTCCTCCCATGTCTTTGTTCATGCTGTATTTAGTTTTGGAATGACCTCTTCTTTTCTTTTTAGTCCTGAAGCTTGAATCCATTCCTCTCTGGTGAAGATGTCTCTAACCCACACTGGTGCAGTTCCACTTGAAATTGTCCAACTGCTATAAATCCCAGAAAAAAAACTGAACATTCATAACTGTCATATTGTGATCTATTTAGAAGATCCATGCCTGACAGTAACTTGTGTTTAATCTAGTTAGTAAAACTAGATGACCCCTAATAATGCTGATTATATTGTGTTTTCTGTATCACTTAGTCAGTTTTGACCAACAGAGACCAAAATTTCCTCTACTTTAGGTGTAGAGAAGTTCATAAGATATACATAATAGAATAAAGAATTCATTTTAGTTGTAGGGTTAACTTAATAACATCATACAGTTTTCATTCTGCACTTATATAAGTTTTGAGTGAGATCACTGAGATTTCAATTCTATTTTGTTAATCTTTAGAAAGGGGAGGACATACATTTTATAAAGTTGGATTTTTGTTTGTTTGTTTTTTTAATCTGGAGGATTTACAAAGACTGAGCTATCTTTCAGCAATATTAAGTGTCTACTCCTAATCAGTTCCATTCAGTACCCACAGTTTAGCTTCTAATTTTACTTAGATGTTTCATTCATAGTCTCAGTCCTCAAGCACCATGATGGCAGAGTTTGTCCTGCAGGGTCCTGAACACTGGCACTCTGCTCTGCTTATCCATGCAAACCCAGCACTTCACACAAGGTTTGGCACACAGCAAAAAAATTCAATAAATGTTTTATGTGTTTATTTTGCTCCAGTGCCCGATCAATTCATTTTTATTTCCCTCAACTTATCTATAGCAGATAAGGTACAACCATTGGGTAACAAATAGTCATTATTTATGGATGACTTTGTTCAATTTAATACATAAACTAAAAGCAGGAATAGACTCTTAGGACAGAAACCAAGATGATATCATGAGCCCATATTATTTGAATGGTTGCAGGGAGATTTTTGTGCATCTTAAAGTCCTTCCGGGACAGAGTTTTATATTCTATTTATTTTTATATCTCTCTAAGCACCTGATATGGTAATACACACCTACTTAGATACTCAACAAATTCTTGTTACATGAATTCCACTTCCAGAGAGTTCTGTAGAGAATTTGGGAGTGCAAATAACTTTCTGGAGAAATCAGCCTAAAAGGGGGTTGAGAAAACTCTGCTTTTGGAATAAGTTGATAGTTTTTATCAGGTATTAAGTCTCTGAGATATGTTCTTTTTGCCAGTTGGATTAGATAGACAGCAAACCCATCTCCAGCATTAATATTAAATTCTATATCTCTATGTTGCCCACTCTCAGGTTCCCTAGTCCCAATGACTTCACAGTTACTTTAGCATTTCATCCTGAGACATTGGTCCTGGACACTTATTTTACCAACCTGAATTTTAAAACGCCATCATTCTTGGTGAGAAAGTAAGTGTTTTTTGTATATTTGTTTTCTCCCTGTAGAATTATTCTTTGTTCCATCAGTAATATGTGTGCTAGAGAACAACATTATTTCTTTTCTGAGTGTCTGAAAGATACAGGCAGATTGGAATTAATTCCTTCAGTGAATTTGCCTGAGTCGGAAGAGTTCGCCATCCAGAATATCTCCATGCTTTATTTAGCCTGTGCAGTCTGTGGTAAATTGGATAACAACACTTCTCCCAAATACTCGGATCTTAATACACAGAACCCGTGAATGTTACCTTGTATAACCAAAAGGTCACTGCAGGTGTGATCAAATAAAGATCTTGAAGTGTAGAGATTATCTGGATTACCCAGGTAGACATGGTATAATCACATGAATGTTTATAAGAGGCAGAAAGAGATTTGACTAAAAAGAGGAAAATGTGATATGATGATAGAAGCAGAAATGAGTGTGATGCATTTTGAAGATGGACGAAGAGACAACAACTAAGGATTACAGGCAGCAACAAGAAGTGAACAAAGGCAAGGGAAGAGGTTCTCCCCTCAACCTCCAGAAAGAACCAATCCTGTCAAAACCTTGGCTTGAGCACAGTGAAAGGGGGCTCTTGTGTCTCTAGAACAGTCAGAGAGGAAAACAGTCAAAGCCACTGAGTCTGTGGCATTTCATTACAGCAGCAGTAGGGAGCTAATAAACACACCACATATGTAAATATTCGACTTCCTTATAAAATGGCATGGTGACAAAGAAGCTCTTATTTAAGCAGGATTTTTCTTTCTTTCTTTCTCTTACTTTCTTTTTATGGTGTTATTGAGCCCACATTGTTTTACATTACTGTAAATGATTTAGGGAAATAAGCTCAGTCTTGAAGGGGACATAAGCCAGGAGAAAAGCCAACTTCAGCAGATTCACCAGACAGGATTCATCAGAGGGCTTCAGACACACTAGGCCAGAGAGCCTGAGACCATCATAGAGCTTCTAGGCTTGTGTGACCTCCAAGACCTTGGCATCTGATCTGTACTTCAAACTGCAAGCTTACTGCTGTCCCTGCCTCCAGCCCTGCCTCTGACAGCACCTGCTGGCTGGCATGTTTAGCCTTTGCCTGGGTTCTCTAAAAGAGCTGTCTGCCATTCATTGTGCCTGGCACTTCTACGAGTTGTAACTTTGGTGACTGGTACTGTGGCTACTATCTGCTGACTTGTGCTAACCAGCACTGCAGACACGTGTCCAGCTGCCCCTGAGAGCTGCCCACCTCTTCTGATCATCTGACATTGCCCCGTGGTGCTGCTGCCTCCAGTGCTGTCTGATCAGCCATTAAGTGCTGCCCAGTGCAAATTCTAGATTGGTGTTTCTGGCTGTTGTGGTACTTGTGATCCCCTCTAGCTGCCACCAGGGGTTGAATATTGGTTCACCATGTGTCAGTGTGATGCCAGCTCCAGGCTCTCACTGAAGGGCAAGTACCATCTTGCACAATCAGCATTTGCTTTGATCTACTGGACACTGGGCACTATATGGGGTATAAATGGCCATTTGTGGTCTTAGAAACTCCTTCCTTCCTCCTCCCAGTTTCCTATTTCTCTCACACTTTTGTCAATAAACACAGCTATCTATTGCATCCTGAACCTAACTAAGTTGTGCCTTGCTGTTGTAAGCACCCAGGCGCTTACAACAGCTATTATTGGGCCCCCACCATCACGTGGTTTCATTCCAGCACCCACCACCAGAGATAGGGGCCATAGTTTCTATTATGACCCATGACAATTTTTCTATCAATTTCACACAATTGGATGATCTACACTGTATAGCCATATAGCAAAACTCTAATCCCTCTTCTTTCATGGAAAACCTTGTAATAGTTATAAAAGCAATGTCACCTGTGAGAATTCTGTACTAAGAAAATGGGAACCACAACTCTTCAGCTATGGCTCAAGTGTCATGGATTAACACTCCTTCAGTACTTTACAATTTCGAACTTTGATCCACACATAGAGTATAATTTGGACAGATTGACAAGAGCAGAATATATTTGAGGGGTTCACAGTACCTGTGAATGAGAAGAAAAACTCCAGCTGTATAACACATTGAGTACCTATGGTGGCAACATACTGTCCACATTAAAGGATGGCCTCTTTCTACAGCAGTGCCCAGACAACAAATGAAAAGACGAGGCTCAGGAGGAGAAACCATGATTATCTATCTATTTATATGTCTATTGCTCGATCGATCAATCTATTGACCTTTCTATTGGCCATCCATCTGTCTACCTACCATGCTATCTATCATCTACATATCTACATGATCTATTTGTCTTCCTTGAAACACAATACAGTGACATCCTGAATTTCACTTTCTCAAGATAGCAAGCAGAGGGACTCAATAAGCAGTAAAACTTTTTTTCTAATGGTGCCCTTTTTCATCATGTCACTCTTCTACCAAAAACATTATATATGTGACTTACTTGATTCTTGCCTACCTCCGTGGCTCTCTTCCACACTTCTTCTACCAGCCTCTTAGCAAAGAGCTTTCATTCTCACCCCTATTTGCTCAGTACAGTCTTCCCCTCAGTCTGTGCCTAACAAGCAAATTCCCATTTCATTCTCCAGACACATCTCAATATTTACCTTATCCAGCCTCTCTCCCTTTACATGTCCACCCCATCACCACCACCACAATGCATTCGAGTCCCTCTGCAGGGGAGGAACATGTACTTGCTACCATCGTTATCTTATTTATATCCTATTGCATTTGATGACCATGTGTTTCTCTCCTACAAGAGCTTTTGAACTTTTTGAGAAAAGGAATTTTTTTCTATGTTCCTGGTAGCTACCACAAAGCTAGTCAATGGAAAAAGCTCAGCAAGTACAAGCTAAATAAAAAGATAAATGTCCCTGCGTTCTCCGAAACGATATGTGTGCCTTTACCTAACCTCTCGACTTGGATATTCTGTCATTTTGCCACCAGTGGAGCATGTTACACATCCATCAGCCCACATGCTACCTTCGAATACCAACCTGCTACAGGTGACTGGATTGAATTTGGGATGCTTCTCCAGTGAACAAATGCTCAAATTGATTCAGTAGCCTCATACATTCCAAAAATGAAAATGGTTTACCTAGGAAAAAACAACATAGTCATGCCTTTGCACCTCTAAACCAGTTTGCTGCTCATATGCTAGAATCCAGTCTGATTGATGTTGGGTGTTTGAATTACTTAACCCCATCTCCCTTTTAATCAATCATTTACTAAAATAAGGTAAACTAATATAAATGTTTATTTATTTCTTGTTTGATTCCCTTCTTCAAACACTCTCTAGACTAGTCCATATTTCAGCACATGTCAGCCCTCTTCAATCATTTCTTTTTGACACAAGCTGATTACTGAATTTGATATTTATTGCAACCTACTTAATGTATTGCTCTTTTCAGTAATTCTTCTGCTCGTGTTAAAAATATATATCTATTCTTTTACAAGAATTGCTACTGACTTTTCCTTGCATATTTTTCTGATTATTTTTGCTTAAAAATTTCAGTTTAAAAATCCAGCATAATCCTCCTAGCTATATCCTGCTTTGGAGAGAAAGTCCAAAACAAAACAAAAGGTATCACCCTAAGTTCATATATAGAAAGTGGGGGAAATTTTCCCTTTTATACTTCCTAGCAAAAGTCTTCAGGAGGAATTCTCCCTATTCCTTCAAATTAATTAAGAAAGTTTGATCTTATTATTTAGGATTTTGTATAAAAGCTTGTCTAAAGAGTATGATTTATTAAAAATAGGTAAAACATGCCTGACTCTCAAAATCACTGGATAAAAATCACAAATAGTAAATCTAGGATAAATTTCATAGAAAACACTAGTGGAGAGAAGAGTATCAGACACTGGAAATTGTTTTTTTCCAAGTGAAAAGACTTTGCCAGTTTCTAGTCAAGCACACACAACTATATCTAGTCAAGCACACACAACTATATCTTTGTCCCTATCTACCACACCATATTAGGGCTTGAACAAGTTCCTTTCAGAAATGCGTAAGTAACAAAAATAGATGGGGGCTAAAACCAGACTTTTGGGCCATCCCTGGTGGCGCAGCAGGTCAAAGCACTGCACTAAGAAGCTAAAGCCACTTCCGCATGAGTTCGATTCGCGCCTGCCCCGGAGGAGATCCACATGGTGAGGCAGATCTCTCCTGACCCGCCTGCTGCTCCCCTCAGCAATGTACTTCGTGGATCTGCCTGTTCTGCTCCCCACTGTCTTTTGTGAATCCTCTCACCCTCCACATCTCTGGCCTGTACCCCAGTTCCATATGAATAAATACATAAAATCTTTAAAAAAATTAAAAAAAAAAAAGAAGCAGCTGAAAACACTTCAGCATGAGTTTGATCCCCACATGGGAGGTGACCCACATGGCTTGACAGACCTCTCCTAACCTGACCACTGTTCTCAGCAGTGTACTTCCTTGACCTGCCTGTTTTGTTCCCCACTTTGTCTCTGGTGAATCCTTTCACTGGCCCTGCTCCTCTGGCCTGTACCCCAGACCTGAATGTATAAATAAATACATCTTTAAAAAAAAAAACATACTTTTTTCCTTTAGCACAAGTCCTATAGTCCTAACCCAAGGAATTAGCTGCTCTGAAGAACCTGAACTATCACAAGTGACTAGGAGAGAACCAGTGACTCAGAGGGAAAACTGTCAGCACCATTTGTTTCTATGAAAAAACAAAGTATGCATATTACAAGCAAGTCATTTATATAGAATGTTTTGGAGGTTTCATAAGATTTTCGGTTCTCTCACATGAAGAAATCTCTTTAGTTAAAAACCCAAGATAAGATTTAAATTATTTTAAATGATTTCACCTTGTTAGCTGAATACACAAGAGGCTGGGAGTAAGGAGAGGGAAAAAAAAATAACAGCTAAAATACAAGAAAATTAGAAAACAGGAAATAAGATTTAGATTATTCAGTGAAGAGGATACACAGATGGCAAATAAACCCATGGAAAGATAGTCCACATAATAGTCATTAGGGAGTTGCAAATTAAAATTACAATGAGATATTACTGCACATCTATTAGATGACTAAAAGTACCGAATGCATGTAAGGATATTGAGAATCTAAATCTTTTATGCATTTTTGTTAGTACTATAAAATGTCACAGCCACTCTGGAAAATAAAATAGTGGTTTCTTATAACATTAAACATGTGCTTACCATAAGACTCAGAAATTGTACACTTTGACATTTATTCCAGAGAAATAGCACGTTATTTATTCCAGAGAAATAACACAAAGACTCAGAGATGAATGTTTGTGGTAGATATTTTTTAATAACTGAAACTGAAAACAATACATATGTTCTTCAACAGGTAAATGTTAAAACAAACTGTGGTACATCAATACTATAGGTTACTACTCAGCAATAAACAGGGATTATGAATTACTGATACACAGAACTTAGATTAATGTAAGGGGGGTGGCAAAATTTTAAAATCTACTATCAAAAGGCTATTTAATCTGTGATTTTATGTATATACACATTCACAATCACACACATGCACATAAATAAATATCTTTCCAAAATTATATAAATGAAGAAAATATTAATAGTCATCAGAAGTTAGAAAGTAGGAAACAGGGAAAGCGTTTGCAGTTCTGAAAAGTAAGCCAATGTATCCTATGATGGAATTTTTGTGTGTCCTAACTGTGGATGGACGTGCAACTCCACACGTGAGATAATATGGCATAGAACTAAATACGCAAACATCTACATAGTGCATATAAAACTGCTGAAGTCTGAATGCAGCTGGTGGAATGTATCAACACTAATTCCTTAGTTGTGATATTTTCGTATTGTTATCATGAGGAAACAAACTGGATGAAAAGAGCATAAGATTTCTTTGTTATTTCTTACATAGGTACTTGTACATCTGTAATTATCTCAATATTTTTTTTAGTTTTAATGTTAGAAAAAAATATTTGTAGGATATTAATTGATAGGATGAGGTTTTAGGTTGGCAAGATTGCCTTTTGAGATATGGCCCCTTTAAGGCTCTATAGCAGATGAGTAGGATGTTTAAACACAACTCAGAGAACCAAGGCAAAATAATAATAAATGTGACATTATCCTCAATCAGATGAAAGCTCAGTCTAAATTCCCAGCTTCAAGAATGGTGAATTAAACAAAGGTTGTTCTTTTAAGCTACCAAGTTTAGTATGGTTTCTTATACAGGAAAAGTTAACTGATTTAATAGCTAACATAAATTGAAGACTATTCATTGTTAAATATTATTTTATAAACTTTGCAGGTATGAGCTCATTTATTCCTACAACAAAGAACGAAGCGGAGTTAAAGAAAAGTGAAATAAATTGCCAAGGTCACCAAACAGTAAGTAGTCACACCAAGATTCATATTCAGACAGTTTGGCACTAGAGTCCATATTTTAAAGCTATATACTATATAGGAATTACATTGAACAAACAAATTGAGAACAAAGACCTTGATTTCTTTCCTTTTGCTTTCCCAATGCATGAATGCATGAGCATTTCCTTAATTTCTCTGTTATTAACTCCAAGAAATCACTGCTGGAAGAATGACATCAAAATCTTTTGACATTTATCTAATATAGGGGAACCTGCCATGCAACTTCCATTCCCCTGCCCCCATGTGCTTACTATCTCTTGGCAACTCTCCATGTGGAGCAGACTACAGTTCAGGTCTTTGGCAAACATGGCTTGGTATGTACTGGTCTTGGTGTTTTTTAGATATTAGAGAAGATTCAGTTCTCTTCAACTCTATGAAGTAAATATTTTGATCACCACTTATAAAAGTGTACAGATATATTACTTTTTAGGCTACAAATACTGTTATGGTAATAGAACCACATTATCAGTGACTTAAACAAGAGAGAAGCTCATTTTTTCTTGTCTTACTGTTCAAATGTAAGCTGTCCAGCAAGGTTAGAAGTTCCACAAGTAATAGATCCAGGAAAGTTCTGTCTTTTTGCTGCATTATCCATAACTCACAACTTTTGCGACATAGCCCAAAATAGGGACATCGGTTCCAACTATCACATTTGGATTCCAGCCATCAAAAAGGGGACAATAAAAAACAAATAGGAAAACACCTTCCTTCTTTTAAACACAGATCTCACTTGTTTTACTCGTTTTCCTTTTTCTTTGCATGTCTCATAGGCCATAACTTTTTCATATACTCACATCTAGCAACAAGAGAGACTTCAACTTAGTCGACATAGGGTAGACATGCATTTAGTTGTTTTTGTGTGTGTGTGTGTGTTTGTTTGCCTATGTGGTGTAAGAATAAGAGAAGTATTGTACTGGGGACAATTTTTAGTCTGTGTCCCATCCAGATCATCTATGTCGAGAGTCATGGAATGGGGGTTCTGGTAGATGTGCTGCCCCAGTAGCCTCGGTCTGCTGTGTTGTGGGCTATCTACTCCTCCGGTTCCTTTAGCAAGTCGCTGCTGCTGGAGCATTTGTGCTATAGGCATTTGTGTGCATATTTGTCTCAGTTAATTAGGCCTCAGGATTCCCTACAGATGTGGAGCTATTTTAATCATCATTCTTGCTTTTAAACCTTCAATATAATCCTAATAATATTAGTGGGCCATACTCTTCACATTCATTCATTTCTCATGTAAAGACTATTGTATTGATATAGTCATTTCAGAGGCTAGGAAACTGGTGCTTAGAGAGATTAGGTAATGTTCCGAGCTCATGCAACTATAAAATATGTGAATTGAGACTTAAACCTGGTCTGTTTGCCTTCAGCGCCTCTCTCCACACTGTTCATTGCAGACTGAATTCAGCACCGGAAGACATAATTTGCATACTGCCTTCCCATTCACTCAGTAACACACTTAATCATGCCACTGGAACTACACACCTTTGAGAATTATAAATAAGAATTATTTTCTTGTCCTCACTCTCCAAGATTTTTTGTGTGGCTCCTTTGGTGACCTTTTGAGAATTCACGCTGTCTTTGTCTCTGGCTGGGTTTTCCTCTCTTCTGATCCTATCTGTTCTGGGAGCCTCTTTGCTCCTGTCTTTTAAAGTCAAATATTCAACAAGTACCTTTCTGAAGTCCTGGCCCTTTTCCTCTCAAGGCCCCATCAAGAGACCCCTCTATGCACAAATTCCTCCCTTTTCTCAGCCCCTCTATCCTGAGTTTCATTGCTGTATATATTCACCTGTAGTGATGTGTTCTCAAACTAAAGTCCAAAATGGAACTTTTTGCCTTCTTGTCTCTTATCCAAACTCACCCCCAAATTAAACGTAAAAAATCTGATTTCTGCTTACCCTCCTTTCACATCACAGCACTGTTCTTTGCTGTGCTCCCAGCTCTAAATGCAATAGTTGCCCTGACTTAGTTCTTTGTCACTTCCCCCCACTTTAGTGGATCTTCCTATTTCTGTTGCTGTCTCTGAGGGAGACCCCGCCTTTTGTGCCAGACCACTGACCCCTCACAGGCCTCTCTGCTGCCCCTAACTGGGTATGCAACCAATGGCACATGACCCCACACTTGGCCACTGAGGATTGAAACTATGGGATCATCATCTTGGAATACTTCATAATTTGGGCTGTAACAGGTGATTCATATAGTCTACTAGAACATGTTCTAGAAATGGAGCCCTTCTCCACAGTTTTCTGTGTTTCCTGGCTCCAGCCTATTTCCCTTGGCTTCTGCCTGGCAGTTACTGCTGGCTTCTGCTCCCAACAGGGGCTAAGCACAGACTCAGGTTGGGCATGCGTGCCCTGCAGGATTACAGGGTAGACCGTGAGTGTAGTGGTCCCGGACCTGGACTGGCGGCACACAGAGCATTCAAAGGAATGTCAATAGAGGTGAGCCCATCACCCCACCCAGTCCAGGAACTCAACACAACGGGGTGAATGCCCTAAAATCACCCACAGCTATGAGTTGAGGCTGTAACCCAAATGTAGGGAAGATCTGTACTGAACCCCTCACTAACAGCCAAGGCAAAGCTGTGGAAAGGAGAACCCAACAGCAGCCCGACTGTGGGCTCTCTACAGAGTTGGGGTGTGGTCCTTAGGC
Organism: Condylura cristata; assembly: GCF_000260355.1. NCBI lineage: Eukaryota > Metazoa > Chordata > Mammalia > Eulipotyphla > Talpidae > Condylura > Condylura cristata. Next base: position 5,633,810 of record NW_004567131.1, read on the forward strand.
ACCTGTAGAACACTCACACTCGCTAAATTTCCTGTGCCCCAGGAAGCCTGATATTAAACAGGACACAAACAGAAAACATCGTAGGTGGAGAGAGAAAACAGAATAAAGAAAATTAAGTTTTCTGTTTTAGGAAACAAAAGGAAAAGTTTCTCAAATTTAAACAAGGGACCCAAATTTTCATTTCCTGTATCATCCCTAAGCCACCCCTTCACTCTTGTTTCATCTTCTTGCTTCCAGGATAATCTAGCTAAGTCTACAACTTCAAGGGCTTTATCTCAGCAAGCAAGTTGCTTCCAATTCTGAATGTCTCCAACACATCTCTCCCTCTTTCTTTCAGCCATATGTAACTTCCTTTCTCATCCTGAGCTCCTGTTGGAAATGCCAGCCCACAGCCCACACCACATCCCCATTCCGCTCAGCCTACCTGGATGGTGCTTCCCCTATGGGGAAGCCTTCATGATTTCCCAAGGGATGTGTTTTCTCCAACCACCCCCAGCTCTCCTGAATGAATATTTGGGTCTTTCTTTCTTTCTCTTTCTTTTTGCTACTTGTTGATTTTTTTTTTTTTTTTTTTGCTTTTCACTCTAAAAAGATTTTAAATACACTGAGAGAAGTACCTAGGTCTTAGAGATCTGTGACTTGCATAAGTTTCAAGCTGAGCATCTTGCACAGTGAACAAACAGAGAATAAACAGAACCAAAGTCTTCTCACAGGCAACCAATGGCTGGTGCAATGGCACGCAGTGGCTTGGAGGTGGGAGTAGGTGTGAGGGAGAGAAGGAAGGTGCAGGGAAGGGGTGGGGGTGAAGCTCAAGAAGATGACTTCTCAGCAAGAACTCGGGCTCCGCAGGAGAAGTGGTGGCATTAAAGAAAGTCACATCTCACTGTATCTAACAACCTTGACAGAAAGGTTCTTGAATCCTCAGCACAATTTTACATTCCCACGCCAGTAGCCCCAGGTGCTGTTTTCCTACATTGATCTCCTTAATTGCATCTCACTGCTCATTTGAAATGTGATTTGCAAATCCAGCCCACTGCTTCAGAGTCCAAGTGCTGGTGGCTGCCTGTTAACTGAGTCACAGGAAGCAGGGTGCGGAGACACTCCTTGCTGGTGTTCGCAGCAAGACCTGGCTCTTGGACCTTTGTCTCAGGATTTTACAATAACATTTCGGGTAAAATGCTCACTTTCCTCTTTGTGATTCCACTCAGACACAGAAGCTCTGAGCTCAGTGTGCAAGAAAGGACAGAGGATCTGTAATTTTCCTTAAACCGTTCTTGGCCAGAGCCCTTGTCTCATTTCTATGATGTATTGCTCGACAGTGTTACGAAACACCATGTTAGCCTACAAGGCTAATTTATGGAAATTACAAACATGCATGGATTGGATTCTTTTTTATATAATAAAATGGTTTGACGATTTGAATTTTTGTTGGCTTTTTAGTCTCTGAGGGGTGAGTGAGCCCAGAAATTTCTGAACATAGTCATACATCAGAATCTTGCTAATCTTTGGTGGTCTGTGAATCCAAAGTCAGCAAAGCCTTTGAAAATACCTCCTGCGTTCTATTCTGCATTGCATTTCAAAGCTTCTGCCTGACAATTTTAATTTTATGAGACCTTCAAAAATTGTTTGTGAGCGGCTGTTTTGTTCACCTTACTTGATATTTCCTTAACATGTTGATAATTTCACTCAAAAGTAACTGAACAGATATGTGAAGAAATTCATAATTAAAGTACATTAAACTCAGTCCTCAGGGTCTGATTTAAATAACTAGAAACACATTTACTCTGTAGAAAATTTTTAATTGAAAGGATTTTCTTTATTTTTTCCAAAACATCCATGTAGTCATCTGATCCTGAGGTCAAAGTATATTCATTACCATCAAATCCAAGGTTATATTTGTAATGAAATAAATACTGACTTAGTTCTGATGATAAATTCCTGTTTTTGTTTTTGTTTTGTTTTGTTTTGTTTTTGTCTAGAAACAATATACACTATTAAGTATCTATTAGGAAAGAAGGATGATATAGTGGGTTGTCTCAATTTAATATGCAATTGTTTTTTGAGATAATATCTAAATGGATCCTGGGCTCTCCTTTTAGTCCAAGAAATATATAGTCTATTATTAGCTTTTGCCTAAACAAAGGTTACTGAGTAATAAAAATACAAATTTGGGGCCCTCCTGGTGGCACAGTGGGTTAAAGCACAGCACTAAGAAGCTAAAGTCACTTCAGCATGAGTTTGATCCCGGCCCCAGAGGTGATCCACAGGATGCAGCAGACCTCTCCTGACCAGCCCGCTGCTCCCCTCAGCAGTGTAACTCATCATTGGGCCTGTTCTGTCCCCTACTCTGTCTCTAGTGAATCCTCTCACGGCCCCTGCACCTCTGGCCTGTACCCCAGCTCTGTATGCATAAATAAATAAATCTTTTTTTAAAAAAATTGTGCATTTCTCTGTTTGTTCTTAAAACCTTCAGTCAATTTGTTTCCTAAAATATGCCTGCAATTAAGATGTGGACTATCTTACATTTTATTCATTCATTCATAAGACAGGCATTTTCCCCAAGAATTCTCTTTCCTCCTTTCCAATTTTGGCTTTGCAAGTCAGCCACCTATTTATTTCTGGGACTGATAAATGTCTCTCAGCTTAATCCTCAAATAATTACATTCAAACGCCCAAAGAGCACAAATGTAGCAACCTAACTATTTGACTCAAATTCTAAATCACTAGTTATTCATGTTAATGGTTATAATGAGTTTTTAAAGCATACATTATCATTATTTAACACACCAGAAAAGGAGATCAGCGTTTTTTTTCCTCACTAAATTTCAAAAATCATTGAGATTAAAATCAAACCAAATCCTTTTGTTTGTCCCAGGGGTATTATAAGGCAACTAACCTTCTTTGTCATGCCTTTTCACTTTTATTCTCCTTTAATGTGTTCTTCTGTAAGGAGAATAAACAGAAATAGAAAATCGAATGAGCTGTATATTTTTAATTTTTCCATATCTTGTCCTCAAAGGCATGCGGGTTGAACTGGCAAGATGATAAATATGATGACCCTTTTTTATAATCAGAATCTGTTACAGGGCAAGGAGAGAGGGGCACCCCTAAACCCCCAAACCTGCCTGCTTTAAATAGGTTCTGCCATCTGCCGTATCAAGACAAAACATATAGGGCTTTAATGAAAAGGGACTTTAATACAGTGAATATACAAAATGGAAGACAAAGAATATAATTTCTAAATCACACACCTGAAGTTACCCAGCCCCTCGTGGTAAAAAGTCCACCCAAGGCCCTCCCTGGTGGCGCAGCAGGATGAAGCATAGCGCTGAGAAGCTAAAGCCACTTCCGCATGAGTTCGATCCCCGCCTGCCTCAGAGGTGACCACATGGCATGGCAGACCTCTCCTGACCCGCCCGCTGCTCCCCTCAGCAGTGTACTTCGTCTATCTGCTTGTTCTGCTCCCCACTCTGTCTCTGGTGAAGCCTCTCACCCTCCGCATCTCTGGCCTGTACCCCAGTTCTGTATGAATAAATAAATAAATCTTTAAAAAAAAAAAAAAGTCCACCCAAAAGGGATTGGTCCAAAGCAAGGCCTGAAAGCCCACCATAAGACTAAAGCACCTTCTGGCTGGGACCCATGGAAAAGGTTCAGAAATGGCCAGGCAAGTCTGGGAGGAAAAGTGCAAAATCAAACTCTATATAAACACTGCCATAGTGAACCTCCCCACGGGTCTCCCACCCACATCTCTTTCAACCAGTCCAGGTCCAAGAAATAAACCTGGTTCTTCACATGTCTCCCTTTGCTCCATGTGGATTCCTCAGGTCTCCTTCTGGCTCTCCATCCTGCTTCCTTCTTCTCTGATTCTTTCTCTTTTTCTGCTTTTCTCTCCTCAGCTCTCCTCAGCTCTACCCTCCTTCTGGGAGGGACAGGGAACCTGGAACTTCCCATTTTCCTAGGGACCACCCTGTTACAGTTCTACTCTAAATCTCTTCTACACACACACACACACACACACGCACACTTGCACACACACACAATGCACAAGTACATGTACGCATACATATCCAAGCACTTTTATGCTCCCTGTCCCACACCTTGATAAAATTGCCCGTGCTGTGTTCCTTTACACAGCGAGGCTGTGTATTGGTTTACTGTGTAGCATATTAGCTTATTATAACAATGAAAGCCTGGAAGTGAAGCCTTTATATTGACTTTGGACTCCACCTCAAAATAATGCAAATTGGAACCTTGTCCATAAGCTCCATACCCCTGTCCACTACTCTTTCCCACTTCCTTGACTAATTTTTATCATGGGCAAGCCATCAGAATAGGATAAAAGAACAGAACCACAAACATTGAGTGGTTGGCTCAGATGGGTAGTGGAACCAAAATATGGAACATTCAAGTCAAGATTCCAAAAGAAGTCAATGACCTAATAATATTTCTCCCTCTGTCCTTTCCCCAGACAGAATTCCTACAAATGTCTTGTTAGCACAAACTACTTTTCTTTTCTTTTCTTTTTTTTAAGATCTATTTATGTATGTATTCAGAACTGGGGTACAGGCCAGAGGTCCAGAGGCAGTGAGAGGATTCAGCAGAGACAGAGTGGGGAGCAGAACAGGTCGACTGACAAAGTACACTGCTGAGGGGAGCAGTGGGTGGGTCAGGAGAGGTCTGCCATGCCATCTGGGTCACCTCTGGTGTGGGGGATCAAACTCATGCTGAAGTAGCTTCAACTTCTGAATGCTGTGCTCTAACACACTGTACCACTAGGGAGGGCCCAGAAGCTACTTTTCTTTATTCTTCCTTAACCAAGCTGTCCTATCTCAGCCACCCCATCTACCGTTTCAAGAAGCTTACATCCTTTGCAGAACAAAGCTCTAAATAGGTTGCAAAAATTCAGTTACTGCAGATTCACTCAGATTTAGCCTACTCTCTTAAATCATTTACCTTCAGGTGGTAACTATATCTGTGACTCTGGAATGAATATCCTTATCAGGTACACAATCATTAACTCAGAGACAGTAGTAGTGCAAAGCTATTTAGCATATCAGCATCTGTGAACATCAGCCAGCTGAGATAAATTGTATCTCAGCTACCTGGGCATGTGGAAGTCTTGTTCTGTCTGACTAGTCCAATATTTGAAGTAAATATAAAAAATAACCTGCCTAATACCAACTCTTCCATCAACAACCTGGAAACAGGCAAACATTTAGACCTTGGCCATTTCAGGCTTTCCCTTCTATTTAAGTTGCCTTCTAGCATGTTACCTAAGCTGAACACCATACCTGAGATGTTTACTCAGTCAGAATTAGTTGCCTGGCTGCTGCCTGACCACTAATAACACAATGGTTAAGTGACTCCATTAATGTCAGAGGTTTTCAGGGTGTTCTTTTGACTGTTACTAATGTCATTCTAAAAAACATTCCATCAGCTCTTTAATAGGAGCCAGATTTAGTATTCAACAACACAAAGACTTCCTTTTCTTTCCTGCCAACTTGAGACATCTCTATAGCTGCAAAGGACAAGAATGTTCAGTAACTTCCAAGACTAAATTAATTAGTCCCCAAAAGCCACAGAAAAAATTACGTAGGAAATAACAGGCCAAGGACACCCAGGGCAAAACAGTGGTCATTTTAAGTGTCAATTTCATGGCCTTCCTATTATAAAAGAAGCAGACAAATTAGTAGTCATCTAACCATAAAGAAATTAGTTTGGAATTTAGAAAGTGTGACAAATAAACGTAATGACCTTAACAAAAAATTGGCCTTTTTATCCAAAGTACCAGGCTTCGAGTTCATCAAACCTCTTCTTAGGAGATCACAGACCATTCCATTATGAATATAATAGAAATTAGTGACTTTTGGTTTGGGCTTCTTTTTAAGAAACAAAATTGTCTTTTCTTAGTTGTTAACCTGTATTTTTATCTTTATTTATGATATTGTATGAAGCTATATGATCTTTTGCTTTTGCAAACTGACCTCAAATGGTCAGTGGCCTTTCCCCACCAGTCCCTGCCATGACCACCCCAGTTCAGTCCAGGACCTGGTGTGTGCTTTATGTGCAGCTTTGTTTTTATATAGGAGAACTTCTGACCAGTTATGTTCAAGAAATCAAGTTATAGAGACTTGACTAGAAGAGGACCTGTATATTTTCACAAGTGACCTACTCAGGTCAACAGGCTGCCCTTTGCAGATTGCTCTTTTTTTTTTTTAATAGTTTATTATTACATCATTTTGCACCTTTTTCCTGAGAAAATATCCTCTTTTTCAGTTCATGGACATTCCCCTTCCTCTGGTCTCCCAGTGTTGCAGAGCGGACATGAATAGGAAGGACTATTTTATCTGATGTGTGATAGCTGGTCTGTCCTAGGGAGAGAAGGGCTTGAGTCAAAATGGCTTTCATCAAGATAGCAGTATAGATTATGAGACAAACCCTTTAGGATATCCTAAAATTCACCTTGGAGTCCCAAGATCAGTCACCACCTCCTAGAAATATTCACAGAAAAGCTGGAGACTTAATGGCAACAAAAAGAGAAAAATTAGTATTAGCAATCTTTCACTGGTTCTAATCTGTTACAAGGTAAGAATGGAAGAAAACAAAAATGGAAAGTTTCATGTATGTCAGACAAAGACACCTAGAGTGAGCAATAACAATGAAAGCTTAACACCAAACTTAGGCAAAAATGACCAGGACCAGTGATGGTGCCAACCAAGGAGTCACAAAACAAATGTGGGTGGACACTGTGAGCATGTAGAGTAATCTGAATGTGCTAGTACCTTCCATGGCAGAGCAATACTCTTCCTGTCTTGTCTTGCTCTGTCTGTTGGGAGTTTAAAAAGGAAAATTCACTTAAAACTTTAATAAAACATCTACAATAAAGTTGTAGACCCATAGTGAGAAATGTCTACATACAAGTAAGATTTCTACCCTTTCATGGTCAAGAAAGATACCGAAGGAGTCTAGAAATTGATACTAGTACTGCAAGGAGGGGTATTGATACCCCCCGGGGGAATGGTGGGGGAGTCTCAGAATTCATTCCATTTGCTCAAATCTCTTTTTGAAATGTATTCAAGATAATGTAATTGTCAATAGAATCTGAGTTCTCTGTCTCCCTCCACTACTATTTCTTCAGAACTCATATTCCCACCGATGATAGGTCATTATCTAATTTCTCATTTCTCAAGAGATCAGGAAGGGAAACATGAAGTCAGGGTGTGTTTGAGAGCCAGATAGGGTAGTTCAAAAGAGACCAGGGTGGGTGGACAGGGGGCTGTGCTGGTAACTTTTAGGAGGTGAATTCTGTCTAAGGTGTAGAAAATTGCAGAGGTGAGCAGAAGAGGCAAGTGTTCAGGGAAGGACCACAAAGGTCAGCAAAGTGGGTCAGACCAACCTGTTCAGAAGCAGTGTTGAGAATAGATTAGTTACTCATCCCAGGTCAGAGGCTCTTTATATCCTTAGTTTTGTGTGTTTTGCTATTTACAAAACCTGTCTCAGAGAGAAGCTGTGCTGTGCAGGTACTGATAACAACTGCTCAATGTTGGGGAGAGATCTCTATGAATGAGGATTTGAAGCATCAGAATAACCAATTAAAGTAGTTGTAATTGTTGAGAAGAATGTGTGTATATATAAGCTGGGCCTCTGGATGTAAGTAACAAAACTAATTATATTTGCTTCTCATCCAAAAAAAAAAAAAGGAAAGAAAATTTACTTTCAACATACAAGCCTTAAAGAATTCAAGGTCAAGAAAGCCTCAGATGTCAGTTAGGTATTGTGAATTAACTTCCAGAAATCTCCACTTGCCATTGCTCCACTTGCCCTGCCCTACAAATTGTTTCATTCTTGTCTTCCTCTATTCTGACTGTCTTTGCCTGACTGTCACCCCAAATTTCCCAAATCCACAGGACGCATTATAGACACAAGCAATGCTGACCGCAGGTCCTTACCCTTAAAGTCAAACACTTAGAAAGAAAAATGTGCTTATTCTATCCTGGTTCCTGAATCCCACCCCTTGCCTAAGAGGCTGTCTCTGTCCAGGAACACTGGTGCTGCGGAGTGGGATGGATCTGGGAGCTGAGTACAATTCCCAGAACAAGAGGTGGGAGTAGGGTGACACCTCCTAAGTTTTCATTTATGGAATTTAAAGTTCGACCGTGAAGAGCTTTTGGGTCATGTCAGCCATTTTGGAGATGAAGAAACTGAGGGTCCAAGAAGAGAAATGCTTGACCAAATTTATAAAACTTACAAATTGCTAAACCAGAATGAATCTGAAGTCCCTTATTTCATCATTTATTCAACTCATGTTGATGGGCATGCTTAACTCACTGCATGCAAGGCCCTTGCACAGGAGTTAGAGATTAGATGAGGCTGTAAGCCAGGCAGGAGCTCCACTTTCCTGGAGTGTGCAGATAATCTGGGGACAGTCAAACAAATAAATATGAAGCATAACGCTGAACCGTTCAAATTCCCAATTTTTTTTTCCCATTTGGACCTGTTGGCAAGGTTCAGAGAATACAGGTTTCTACACTGGCATTCATAGCAGAGTTGCACTGGTCTTGGTGATGATTTTTTGGGAGGAGGGAGGAGAGAATTTGGACACCAAAATCAAAGGCAATGAAGGAAGAATAACAAATGAGACTATTTCAAGCAAAATGCCTCCTACGTTACAAAGGAAACTACTAACAAAATAAAAACATACGAAATGGGAGAAAATATGTGCAAAGCTCTTATCTCATAAGGACTTAACATCCAAAGAATACAAGGAACTCATAAAAGTCAATAGTGAATAACAATAACAACTATAATAATGGTAACCTTATTAAAAAATGGGCAAGGAGCACGAATCTACATTTTTCCAAAGAAGACATACAAAAAGGCAACCAGGATATGAAAAGTTGCTCAATCATCATCAGGAAAATGCAAATCAAAAACCACAGAGAGATTATCACCTCACATCTGTTAGGGTATCTATTATCAACAAAACAAGAGATAACAAATGCTGATAAGGATGTGGAGCAAACGGAGCCCTGGTGCAGTGTTGGTGGGAATGTAAATTGATACAGTCACTATAGAAAACTGGAGGTTTCTCAAGACATTTAAGTCAGAACAGAACTATCATATGATCCAGCAATCCTTCTTCTGAGTATATATCCAAAGTAAATAAAATGATAATCTTGAAAAGACATCTGTGCTTCTATATACATTGCAGCATAATTCACCATAGCCAGCATCATAACATCTTAGTCACATCTGAAGTGTCTGTCAGGGAGTGAGGGCGTAAAGTGTGTACAGTCATAGTTGTAATCACATCACCTCTCTCTCCTCCCTGCATTCCTCTCTCTCGTCTCTCCAGACACACACACACACATACACACATACATTCATACACCCACACTCACATACAAGTGGAATATCATTTAATCTATAAAAAAATAGGGGGAAATCTACCATTGGTGACACAATAGACAGATGAGCTTTGAAAACATTAAGCTAAGTGAAATAATGCAGACAGAAATGCACTGCATATATCACTTATATGCGGAATCTGAAAAATGTAGTCTCTTCCCTAGAATCAGAAAATAGAATAATGATTTCCAGGGACACATGAGTAGGCAAAATGGGGACATGTTGGTTAAAGGCTACCAACTTTTAGTTATACAATGAATACGGTCTGAGGATCTAGTGTAAAAATGTGATGACTGTACTTGATAGTACTGTATTATATAATTGAAATTTAGTGAGAGTAGAACATAAAGAGTCTGCAATAAAAAAGTCAATATATGAGTGATGGATGTATTGATTACTTCAGTTATTGAAATCCTTTTTACATACCGAATTATGCGTTCTAAGTACACTATAATTTTATTTGTTGATTATATGTCAATGAAGCCAAAAAAATAAACTGACAATCTATGACTTTGTTAATCAACATAGAACATGGACACACAACATGGCATTTTAGAATCTTGAGAAGTGATTTTAAAGTACTCATAACTGTGATAACTGTCAGACTTCATGATGACTCACCTACAAACATCATTTCATCAGTAGTTTTTTTATTTTGTCTAACTGGCATTAGCAAAGCTCTTTTTTAAAATAATATAATAGCTTATTTTTACATCATTTTGTGTCTTTTTCCATCTAATCCCCATGTAATCTAATTTCCATGTAATCCCCGTAGGCTTCCCATCACCAAATCACCCATGTACCATCACCATAGGCTAGTGCACTTCCCTCCCCCCCCACCATTTTTGATCCCATTCCCCACTCTACCCCCGTAAAATGTCTCTGGTATATAGTTGTTTATTATTATTATTTTTTTTCCTCTGGTCCTGGTAAAGCTCTTTTAAACAATGGGGATATTTTGCCAAATCAAAATATACTGACTTTTTAAAAAATTCTTACAGCACACAATTCTAGATATTTCTATTTCAGGCATTTGTGATTCTTTAACTAAGATATTATCATCAAAAAATGTAAAAGTCTTTGGAAAATGTAAATGACTGGTTTGGCTAACAACCCCGCAGCAGTAATATCACTGCATGTCGTTTCTTCTCTTGTATGTGTGGAATGTTTGCAAAGACCTGACTCATCTTTCCTTTTGACTAAAACCAGGTCAATTTCCAAACATCAGCTGTCCTTTTTCTTAAGGAAGCGGTTTATTTTCATGTGTCATTGTTCTCGCCTATTATAATGGGGCATCCACAATCTTTTCTTCCATTCCATGAAACACAAACTGAGTTGGAAAAAAATGGATCCAAAATAGCAACCTTCCATTTTTGCAGTTTTATATGATTATAACATGCTAGAAATGTCACTATAATTATAGCAACAAATTATTTTAACAATCCTCATAAGTGATGCTATTTATAGATAATTGGAAAAGTGTATAGAAGATGAATCCACCCTGGGAGAAGACCCAGGCTGAGCACCAGGTGATTAGCTATGTCCTGTGAAAACAAGAGTTTCCAAGAGTCTCATTCAAACACAGAATATCTGAAAAGGAACAAATAAAAAGGGGTAGTATAATGATTATAGCTTGGCATTCATTTTGCATTTCCAGTGTGTTAGGTACTATTTTAAAGATTATAATCAGTCTCTAACTCTTTTAAATCTTAAAACTGATAGCTGTATCATCATCAAGCAAGTTCAGAAGGTTATAATGGGAGAGCAGTGTTTAGGTAAGGAAAAAATAAGAGCTACATATAGCCTTATCTGTTACCATTTACAGACTGTTAAAGCTAAAAAAATACAAATGTTATATGCTGTGCTCACTTTCTTCATATCATCTTAAGCAAGGGAAATAGTTGACTGGAATTGCCTGTTTGTTATTGGCTTTTCCCTTTTTATTTTTAGTTTCTTGTCTTAATGGTTTTCATATAGTTTTGCTTAACAAAGCTATAAATTCAGAGTTGAAATAAATTTCACAGTGGTGCTCTAACCTCTGCTGCTAGGATGCATTTGCAGAAACTTCAATTTAACTTGGAGGATTTAGATGGGATGGGGTTTACAGAAGATGGAAAATCATTTAACCAAAAGTAATCCCTCAGTAAATCACAACTTGCCCCAATTATCTGTGTTTTTGCATACTGGGTAATACAGCTGTCTCCCTGGGTCGCTGAGTAGAGCTGAAGGTGCTGTCATTGTGAGGGTGACTGGTGAATAGTTTCTCCTCTCTGTCCAGTAACCTTCTCATGCAACTCAGGACCACTCCTGGGGAAGTGTATCCCAGTTGCAGAGACTGAGGCTGGTGTCCTGTGTTTGACTATATTAAAGCTAACAACAACAACAACAAAGAATGCCCCTAATTTTTCTAACTTCTTTGTGAATATCTGCATTTATGTTAAGTTTTCGCCTACCATATTTTAGACTCAGTCAAGGATTGCCTTTCTCCCTATATGTGTTTCATTATTGCCTCAAGCCTTTTAGGGTACATTAGCCATTCATCAGCTGTCGTTACTGTGCTATGGAGTGAAGCTTAATACGGGGCACAAAGTTAAACTTCAACAACTATTGCATGATACCCAGAAAGCGATCTGGGGACACATCGATGGGTAAACAGCAAGTTGGCAATGCAGAAAGGTGTCGCAATGGCAGAGGAAAATTTCTGGAGTTAAATGCCACTTGCTTTTTCCATCTCTTGTGAAGAACTAACCTGGGAAGGAAATCTAACAATAACAATTTTAAAAAAGAAAACAACAATCACATGTGTGCAGCAGGGACTGCAGCCACAGCTCCATTTGGAATGAATAAACATGTGTTAATCATCAGAGTTTGAAATTGATCCCAGAGTATGCTGCATTATAGCTACAAATGTGAAAAATGAATCTTCACACAAACAATAGCTACAAATGCTTAGATGGCGACAAAACCATTGCACTTAGTGTGAAGCTCAGGATGGGCTGAGGATAAAGTGATGTCATGGGTCACACTTAAGGAAGAAGGAGATGAATTTTCTTCAGAAGCAGCAGAATGTTCTCTGGCATGCTACCTACTGGCTTTGCAAGAGAGCTCCAGATGGATACTGAGAATAAGACACGACACACTGCAACACCACACTCGTTGGACAGCTACCTGACAGCATTGGAAGAAGCCTGCAGAAAGGATCCCTTCATTAAGCTAATAATACACCGACTTATGTGGTTAATGGAAGCCAAGGGCTGGGGATAATTTCACAAAAAGGAAAAAAAAAATTTAGCTGCCATGGTAACCAGGAAAACGACAGATCTTCTGGATGTGACAAGATTCTAGTCTGAATAACACAAAGTCACCATAAGCCCAGAAAGCAAAGTGGATTTAATTAGTCGGTTAAGTCTGCAGCACAGGAAGAATGGCAACATTTGTCCTTTATTCTCTTTCCAAACTAACAACGTGCCACTGGTATGAGCGTTCCTAGAAAAGGAGCATTTTCAACTAAGCTCATGATTGCAAAATGATGCTGCCCATAGGAAATCCCCAAATTTGAATTCCCTCAAAACTCCAAATCCAAATTAGCCGTGACTTCTTGAGGGATGCACAGGGAACAGGCTTCATTATATGTCATTTCTAAGTATGCAACTTTCAACTGTCCCTCCCTATAGCCACAGATGTCAACATTACAATCTTCTCATTTTAACAGTCTATTAAGATAGCTTGAGCACATGAAACTTTTTCATCTTATTAATCAGAATACATTTGGTAAGTGCACATGGCATTTTATGGAGATTAAGTAAAGCAACTTCCAACAGAGCAAATTCCCATGAACTCAGATTTTGCTATCCAAAATAACATCCATGTTATCATAGCCAGATCTGTAGAGGGATGTTTTGGGGCACTGAAAACTTTCCTACCGTGGGAGGATTTATAAGAGCTGCCACATATGTATTTTGCCTTATTATAATTCTCATTTCCTGAGTGTCTTGGCCATGTTTTGTAGGCCAGTCTCATGGTATCATTAAATACATACTATTAATAGTAGTTGCTATCATTATTTTATCTGCGTTTTAAGTTTTTTTCTTTTTGGTTTCAGTAACCCCCATCTTTGTTCACCTTAGTCTCATCTATGGCACCTCCTCACAGAGGCCTCTTTCTCTCCCTCTCTGATATTTATGTAAGCCAGCAGGCCCCTTCCCCCAATTTACCATTTGATGTTTATTGTTTCCATGATTTTCTCACATATCTAAATTGAAACCTTCTCTTCTTTCACTGTATATCCCTAGATTTCTATCAATGTTACCATCATTGTTCAATGGCTTTCAAGCTTGGAACTGAAGAATTCATTATCTCTATGGCCCATGTCTAATAAGCCACCAAAACCTTTATTTAGGTTCTTCTTTCAGAGTTTTCCCTCAACTCTGCCCACATATTTTATTTTTGGCAATTATTGAACAAACTCCGTCAAGAAACCATAATCTCTCAGTTCTGCTTGCTCAGATTTATACCTAAATCAACATTAGTGGGTAGTTGTAAAAGAAACTCAACATAATTCACACACAAAAAAGAGGATATTGGTGGAAAATACCCAAAGAATATCATGGAACTCTCGGTAGAGAGTAAAATCTGGCTGGCAGATCTGGAGCTGAGGATGGAAAGTGTCAGGAACCCAAACTTTTTTCCTGTTTACCTAATTGATGCTTCAACCCTTCCTTTGCTTGAAGGCCAACTTTCTTTGTTTATTCATGAGCATGTAAATGACCACCAGGCATCAAAATGGACCTAGTCCACTTTCTGTCATCACCTGACCATGGGACCAGCTTTCTTAGTCAAATTTCAAGGGAAAGAATAAATTTATTTACTACTTAACTAAGACCAAACACGTAGTTGGTTGCTGGACCACTGTTGGGCTGCCTTAGCCAGTGTGTACTCCTGAGATAATCAACCTTGGCCCCAGACATGGGAGAGGAAAACAAGCTGTTCTGTGAGACTGTGGTAGAGTATGGTCTTTAGAAGAAACCATGGGGATAACAGGCTATGGGGAGGACAGGCCATGAGGAGGACAGGCCATCAGGAGGACAGGCCATAGGGAGGACAGGCAAGGAAACACTTTTATCCAAAGAACTGTTTCCTTGGGTATTCTTTCCCTACCCGTCCATTAAGAACACACAAATGCTTTCTACTACAGCAGAAAAGGTCAGTGTTTTTGTGTCACAGTTCACTCATTTGACTAGAAACCCTGGGCAGGAAACAATGACACCTGCTCGTGAAGTTAGTCTCTCCTGAGCACATACTGTTATTGCGCATAAATCATCAAACTATCGTGATTTATTTGTATGCCTCACCTCTACCAGACAAGGCATCTCTTAAGTTTAGGTTTGAATTTTATTCATTTCAGTATCACCCACATTGAATACAGTATATGGTATTAATGTTCAACAAATATTTTGTTGACAATTGTTTTTAATATGATAATCACTTGGTTAATATTTATGAACATGATATACAATTTTATTTATGAAGACATGATATAAAAGTAATAACATTCACATAAATTAAAAATATATGCACACAAATTAACAATCATTTTTTCAATACAAAATTAAATATATATCAAACATACTGAAATTTTTCATTTTGAAAAAAGAGTAATAGAAACAGGATATAGGAATTTTTAAAAGAATAAAAATAAAATAAGGGGCATAATCAAAGATGGTAATGTGTTTTAACTGAGAGAATGATTAACTTAACCATCTGCTTTGATTTCAAGATAAAAATTAACAAAAGGGTGAGCTTTAACATACAAAGGTTTAGGTCCCTATTGCAGCTTTTATTTATTAGTGAATTAACAGTAAGAATGCTACTTAAATCTTCTTCCACATTAGTTTCCTTATTTATAAAAGTGGGATATTATTTTAAACTATGTAGGATTAGCTAAAATTAAATTACAAAATGTATGTAGAGCACATGTCATAGAGTAACTAAAAAAGTGTTCATATAAATTAATTCCTACACAGTTTCCCTGCTTGTGTTTGCCTATGGGTTCTTCCAGTTCAAATTTACCCATTCCCACCAAATTTATCTCTCAGAAACATCATGCTCTTATGCAAAACCTTTCTGTTATTTCCTGCTGCCTACAGTACCTGTTGCCAAATGTATTGGGAATTAAGTGGGTAATGGTGACTAGGTGTTTCTAATGGTGGTTAGAAATAATGAGAGAATAGGAAAGAACTGAGAAGAGCTGATGATGTACCACAAAGCTAGAACATAGAGTGGGCTACTAGAACACCAACTCCTCTTTTCATAATACTGTGAACACTAGCCTCCCAGATCCACTGGTCAATGCTCAGCAGCTCAGCTTACCAAATGCCTTTTATAACCCTTTAGATCTAAGTAAACTGACTTTGTTATCATCATTTCTGTAGTTTTCAGATTTCCTAGATCTGTGACTTTACTAAAGATATTTCACACTTGGAATGTCTTGTCCCCTGTTTCAATATCATTCACTCTGCAGGCCAGAGGTACAGGGGTTCACCAGAGACAGAGTGGGGAGCAGAACAGATAGTTCTCCTGAAACACACTGCTGAAGGGAGCTACTAGTGAGACAGGAGAGGTCTGTTGTGCCATGTGGGTCAGCTCCCTGGCGGGGGATGGAACTCATGCTGCAGTGGCTCAGGATAGCCTCCCAGTGCTGTTCTTTAACCCACTGGGCCACCAGTGAGGGACCTGCAAAAGGAACTTTTATTGCAGGAAATCAATGAAGGACACAGCACTTGTGAAGCAGGTTTGCAAGGCAAGACTCCAACTTGAACGGAAGTTCTTGTGCCATTTATTGAAATCATACTGGCTCATAAAAGCTGGTCGTGCAGCAATGGTATGAGGAATAGGATCCAGCGGGTAGGATAGGGATGGGGGGAAACTTTTACAAGGGATAGAGAAAAGAACATTATGGCCATGTGTCAAGAGACATTTGCCTCAGAAAATTATGATGTTATCACTGGAAGACTTATCCTAAGATCACCATGGAGATAGTCACATAATCAGGTCAACATCACTCTAGGTATCCCTGATATGAGCTAGGTATCTTTTGATATGAGCTATACTGCATAGATAGTCAAGGAATGTTCTGCTGTGACTTGTCGATAGCAAATAGGTCACAGTTGTCCATGAGTGGCCAGCTCATAGATACTCACATGTAAGGATCAACTAAAATTCCTCTTTCTGTAAAAAAAAAAAAGAAAGAAAGAAAGAAAAACCATTCCATGTATTATCCAAATTTTAAGTAATGTTCTTTTTTAGCTTTATATACTGCCTTTAAATCAACTATTCAGTTGCATCTAATTGAGTAAATGTGCTTATTGTTTATTGTGCTGTGATGGTATTTAGTGATTCATATTTAGTAAATCCTTAAAAATTATTGTCTAATGAAGAAGACCTTTCAGTATAGTAAATGATGTCAAATTCAAGTGAATTTGAACTAAACTCTCAATGTATTCCATCATTCAGAATGATACTTGACTTGTATCTATGAGTTAATTAACAAATTTGTACTTTAACATTTTGTTTCCTTCTTTCTTTTTCTTAACTCATAAGAAGTTTTTTAATAGTATTATTTTGGAATACATCACAACTACCATTTGTAAAATGGCAGTGTTTCATTAGAACTTTCTTCAATTAAAATCTTAATGTGGAACCCTTATTAATAACATAAAAAGTACAAATCTGTGATGATTGATGTTGGGGAGAATCTAGGATACCCATAATCTTGTCACTGCCTCATCTCCATACTTTTTTCGTATTTATTTATTTTGTGCTTCCTTGTAGTCCTGGTATTTCTCCTGCTTCCTTGTCACTCGTTCTTTTTGAAGCTGAGTTTGAAAACCACAGGATGAAACCATCCCAAAGTGTCTCAGGGCCCTCTCAGTTATTGACCTTAGAAATTCAAGAAATGGCCCCTCCCTGGTGGCACAACAGTTTAAGATACAGCACTACAATCTGGCCACAGCTGCCTCAGTGTGAGTTTGATCCCTGGCCCCAGAGGTAACCCACATGGCGTGGCAAAGGTCTCTTGATCCACCTGCTGCTCCCCTCAGCAGTGTACTTCATTGATCTGCCTGTTCTGTTCCCCATTCTGTCTCTGGTGAATCCTTTCACCGCCCCTGCAACTCTGGCCTGTACCCCAGTTCTGTATGAATAAATCTTAAAAAAAAAATCAAGAAGAAAATCCTCTTGCTTTTCTTCCATGACCCTCCCATGAGCTGTCTGTCAGGTCTCTTAAAAGTAGTAGGAGACTCACAACCTCCCTGAGATTCATGACGACCAAATAAAATAACAATGATCAAAGGACTTGTCCATTATCAATCTTAATTGCATAATGATATTATTTAAGTGGTGATTATTCTTTTTGCTATTTTTATTACTACTTACAGATAGTTATAATAGTTTTACTAAAAGATGAGGAAGTCGAGGTTCAAGGGAGCTAAATAAGTGTCTACAATTATACAAATCATGATAAACAAAACAGTAGATTCTAATTGATATGCTTTCTTTCTCCAAAGTTCATGTCATTTTCACAACACCCTGATGCCTCATGTTGAATTTTAAAAGAGTGCCTGAAAGGAAAGAAGCCTTTCGAAAAACATTTAAAATGTAACTTACTTCCTTCATAACAAATAATGTCTGAAAAGCTTGGAGTCAAACTTGTTGAATCCTCAGAATCACCCTTAGATTGGTAAGATAAAAGCCTTTCATGAGCTCATGCTATATTAAAAGTTGTCAGAAGAGCACAAAATCCCACAGTGGGGTTCACCATAACCAGGGGCTACTGTTTCTGGCATGCAGCCTCCATTTCTGGGTTATTTCTCTAGCTCCTCTTCAAAATCCCATCATGGTGATGATTTGACACATCTCTAGGCTTGGTTACTAGTTATCCAAGAACATCTGAAAAGCCCAATAAACCTTTGTTTCCCATAGATCTCAGACTAGTAGCTTTCATAGTACAGATTAGATCTGTATACTTCCTCATGCTTACTCAGTGTTTTCTGTTGTCAAATTTGTGTAGCTTTTTCTGATTCTGCCATCTGAACTCCTATCAATAATAGAATTTGATGGCAATAAGTGACATTGATGGCAGCATTACTAAGATGAAGTTGTTTGCCCAAAATCATGCAGACAGTGAAAAATTCATGAGCCCAAATCCAGCCATCTCTCCACCACATAACTTTTGGAGAAAATATTAAAAATTGGCCTTCATCTTACATTATTGCCACCTGATCCCATTACTGACATATGGGCTGTATGAAATACAGCATTTTCCTCCACAGGAAGCCATTTGATTCTCATATAATCAAACACTAAAAATGTGGTGTTTGATGGCTTCCCAATCAATATGGACAGTGAGGGAAATGCAGCAGGATAATCTGCTTGGTTTTTAGAAATGTCTACATGATGAGGTGAAAAGAAGGTACTGGCATTTATTCATTATTTTACCTTTCAGTTTTGTTTTATTTTGTGGGGTTTTTTAAATAATTTATCAAGCAATGAAGAAAACTTCTTTTTCTTTCCTATACTCTACTTGTTCCATAGCCATCTTTAGGACCTCAAAAACCTCTATTCAGAGGAAAGAATTCAGAGACACCAAGAATGGTGTACTTTGGGAGACAATATCAATGCATCGTCTCTCATAGGATCCTGTGCTGTTCAGTAAATTCACATCAGCAAGTGCTGTTACAGGAATTAAAACCTAGGTCAGAGAGACCAAAACCTCAGCTTACAGACTCTGCTCTATTATTTCCAGAAAAATGTAGAACTTTCATCTAAAGTTTCATTCTTTATCTCAAGTCCTTAAAAAAAAAACAGACATTATTTCAGTATAATTTATAAAAGCCAGTTGCGTTTGGTAAATTAGTAGTAAAAATGAAATAACTAAGCTTCACTTCAATAAAATATGAACCCAAAATCATTATGTGATTTCCATTTAGAGTTTCTATTAACTACTCTGATATAACCTAAAATTAGTACAAAATAAGCCCACAACTCACCAAATTTTAAAGCTTGCATTTCAAGTTTGGAAGAAAAAACAGGAATGAAGAAAGACAATTATTGCATTTCTAAATTTCTAAAGTCTTTAAGTCTGGCTTATTCTTTAAAATCTTGTTTTTTTAATTTCATCCAATTCACTGTAGACTCTGCAAATAAAATTTTAAAATATAAAGAGGTCCATGAAGCATTAATTGTACATGTTTTCCCAAGTGGTTTGTAAATCTCAAGAAGGATTTACTAGATCATAAAAGTTTAATTTACTTAGACTCATTTTTTCTGAAAAGTAAACTAACTTGCTTTGAGAATCACATTCATGCACTTAAGGAATTTATAGTAGATCCCCAGGATGTGACGAGTGTTGTGCTTAGCACCATGTAAAACAGATAAATATAATTTCTAACACTAAGAGGTGCATACCTAGAAGTTAGTTGGAATTATTTGAAAAAGGCAACAATAGAAAAGAGCATCAATTAAATTGGAAATGTCAGGAATTCCCATTTTTATAAGTTAGATATATGCTGAATCACCTCTGCCCCACTTTTGTGATACATAAAACTTATTTATAAAAAAAACATTCGGCTTATGTTTAAGCCCTAGTGAAGATACAGTAATGGGTAATACATAATCCCTGTCATCAAAGAGTTTACAATCTAATAGTCATTTTGATAATTAAGTACTTTTTAAAAAAACAAGATTTATTTATTTATGCATACAGACTGGTATCTTTTGGTACAAAAGATTATTTATGCATACAGACTGGTATCTTTTGGTACAAGCCAAAGATGAGGGGGC
>NW_004567131.1:5654156-5656067 GCF_000260355.1 Condylura cristata
CCATGTGGATCACCTCCTGGGCAGGCAGGGATTGAACTCATGCGGAAGTGGCTTTAGCTTCTTAGTGCTGTGCTTTAACCCGCTGCACCATCAGGAGGGCCAATAATTAAGTACTTTTAAAGAAAAAGTGAGATGTCTCTGTTATCCCAAAGCAAGAACAGGTAGTTATGAATAGATGAATTGGGGGACAAAAACAAAACAAAAGACCCAAGAAATTGCTTGGCTAGAATTTGTGCAAAGGGAATGGTGTTAAAAGAGTGATCATTGATTTTTTGAAAAACAAACTCAACTTAGAAGAAAAATAGATTACATAGAGTCAATTCTAATTCCCAGGTCAAGAATTGACTGAGTTGGACAGAAGATCCAGAATGAAAGGAATCTGTAAGAATGACCTCTATTCAAAACCAGATACTTACCAAAACTTGGTACCTAAATATTGTAGCCAGTAGGAGATCAGTACCCTCTAAGGGGCTATCGGTGACGAAACCTTGCCTGAAATGATGTTTAGAAATGGAATATTGAATCTCAGAAGCAGGAACACTGATACACATTCAGTTTGCCTCACCGCTCCCCATTGCTGTCCCACTTCACCAACAGCGTTAGTTCCTCAGCTCAGAACCTAAATGACTAAGTCATTATCAAAAATAACTGGAACAACCAATTCAGATACTTGCTGTCACCCTACACCTTTTCAATTTGCAGAATATAGATGAAATAACAAGCATTCGGAGATGAGGTAAGTGAGAAATTGAAATTGGAAGCTTAGACTTTAAGATCGTGCCTTAGTGTAACATTTAAACTTCAGCATTAAAGATCATCTATCTATTCATAATACAACAATAAGGTACAAATATTACTTTTAAAAGCTGGATTGAAAATATTTTCATGAACTAGTAGGTATGTAATGGAAGCTATGAAAAAGCACTGTTCTGAAAACCCATGAATCGCTTAGAAAAGAAACGCATAAAACTATAGGAACTCGAGGCATATTATTACCAAGGTGATATCTATAATTGGTTATGGCAGTCTCCTGTGAATTCTCTGTTTGGGAGTACCCACGATATTGGTGATTCAGTACTGGAAGCTAAAGGTTATCAATCCTTCAATATTGCCTAACATCATCCTTAACAATATCTGCCTGAGTAATAAGCTGTGCTATTCACATTACTGAAGCTAATTTGTAAGTGGGATTCTATGCTGCCAGTGCCTCAGTGGCCTACTATTATTCTCTTGAGTGGCTACTGAATAGGATACTCCACGCACTAAAATGAAATGGAGGCAGGGCATTCCAATAACTTAACTCAGAATTTCTATAGCACTTGACATGTATTAGTAAACTAATTTAATCTGTAGGATAAAAATGAAAATGTTTTATGAATACCTACCATCATAAAAACCTCTATTTCCTTTTTAAAATAACAGTAATTTTTTTATAATCTCATTTAGACTACTTTTCTATGAAAAGAGATAATTTCACGATCTCTTTGGATTCTCCATCAGAAATGTAATGAGGGAAACAAATCTGTAAAAGCCATCTCAATACAATTCAAAATGATCTCATCTAACCTAACAGGCAGCATGAAGAGGTAAGAAAATCTTTGGCCTAAGGCCCTTGAGGAAACAAACCGACAAAAAAAAAGTAAGTCAGCGTTTTTTAGCACAAGATGTATTGGAAATTTTTTATATGGTCTTTTAGTAAAGATCCCCATTTTTCCAGTTTCCTCATCTATGAGAGGATTACATCAGCTAACTCTTAAGTTGACATTTAGAATTTGGGAGACTTAATGTAGTTGTTCTTATTTTCAAAATATCCTCTCTATTTTGCTTTCTACCCTAATTCAACCAAGTTGTATCTCTCATCCATGAGGACTTACTCAGATCACTTCACCAAAAAAAAAAAAAAAAAAAAAA
>NW_004567131.1:5656167-5662852 GCF_000260355.1 Condylura cristata
TTATTTTCAAAATATCCTCTCTATTTTGCTTTCTGATCGGAAGAGAACACGTCTGAACTCTAGTCACTGCTCGACATCTCATATCACTTCATCAAAAAAAAACTAGAAGATATCTCCTGTATTTTCTGGAAAAAAAATCTATTGATATAATGTTATCTTATAATGTGATACAGGTTTCAAGTATACAGCCTTATAAATCAGTAGGTGTATGTAGTATATTTTACTCACCACCCAAAGTCTGGTTTCAATCCATCAACATACAACTGACCCCTTTAAACTTACTTTCCCACTCCCTCTTCTCACTTCCCTTCTGAAAACCTTTTCTTCACAACCTATATTGAAACCATCAGTAAGTGCACTGAGTCCTAATTACTAAACATATCCTGAGTTTGACTTCTTCTCACTGCTATAATTGTATGCCAAGACACCACACTTACTCTTCTCTCCTAATTTATTTGCTGTTCCCTTGTTTGTCTTATATAATTTATTATCTAGACAGCAACCAGAGTGATCCTTTTAAAGCATACCAAATCCTGTTTCTTCCCAGAACAAAACCAGGGGCAGGTTTCCCTTCAGTCTTAGATACCTTGTGAAATCCTTACCATGGTCTGCAAAGGCTGACTTGGCATAGTCCTGGCTATTTCACCAACTGTGTCCACATTCTTCCTTTGCTGATTGCCTTCTAGAAGCACTGGTCCCCATTCCCATTCAGGACCTTTGCACATGCTGCTCCACTGACTGAAATACTCTCTTTCAAATCTACATGGCCTCCCTGCTCTACTATGCAGAACTTTTCTTGAAGTCACCTCCAAAATACTCACCCTGACCTCCATATCTGAAATAACTCTGTCGATCCCATCCCCATCTTCATCATTCTTAGTACTTCTTATCACCAGTGTAGACTGATTTTATAATAGTCTCCAATGAGTCTTGGCTTCTCATGCCCATACCCATTAATTCCCTTCTACATTTCTTCTAAGCTCATAAGACATGAGAAACTATGATGTACTTGATATGTGTTTGTTCTTTGAGATTGCTCATGGAACAATAAAAGCACATGGACGGAGGGGCCTGGGAAGCCCAGGTGTGCCAGTTGAGTAAAGTCTTCAGCTTATCTACCAGTCTACTAGTCTACAGGTGAGGCCAGGGAGACCTCTTTTACCTCAATAAAACAAAAGGAAAATGGAAGTTTTCTCCTTGGAACCAATTGCAACCTGAGGTTTAAACATCTCAAAGTAAGGATTAAGTTACAGAATAGGATCATTCTAAGGTTACTGGAAGGGAAGAAGATGATAATAGGTTGGCAAGCAAGAAGATCTCTATAGTTGGCACAATGAAAAATAAAAAGACTTCTCTTCATCTGCCAGTTTTGCTGATGTAACAAAGAGACCCAAACCTGCCAAAACTCAGCACTAGAGGTGTTACGCCACGTAGCGGGTCATGACCAGGTGAGTGGTTCCTGCCCAAAGTCATTCAGAGGCCAGGATTCTCTGTTGGCACCTCCAAGACCACCCAGCCTTGGCAGCAGCAGCAGAAGAATGTGAAAGAACATGAGAGGAGCAATTTTAATTACCAAACCTAAAATAGCATCTGGTATTGGGTTCTCTTTCCTTTAGCCTGGCTTAACTGGTATGGCGCCCCAGAAAGCCATGCACTCCTTTCAATACCCAGCAAATATGAATATGGATTTCAGATAATGGCTGTAGTTTCTGCTGTAAGACATGAGCTGAGAAAGCAGCAAAGAGAATAAAGTTGGAGCACAGAATCAGGAGGCATTTGTAAAGCACAAACTCAGAATATAAAGAACATTTGGAAGGAATTAAAAATGAAATTAAAAGTGTTGAGATGAGCTGAGGTTTCTACCTTGCAAAATGGATTTAAAATGCTACTTATAAGCATTTTATTAATAAGATGTAACATTTTTAGAGGACACTTCCATATATCAAAATTTGTTTCAAAATTTCCAATGGGAGAATACCTTGCACACAAACATTTTGCTCTAGGAATTTGTCCTATAGGTAAATTGACAGTACATATGTCATTCACTGTCATATTGTTTGTGTTAATCAAAAGAAGAAAACTACATGTTCTTCCAGAAGATACACTGTGATATGATATAGCCATATAAGTAACAACCATAAAAAATTGCAAGATTGATCTATATGTATAGACATAAAAAGATGTCTGACTTGTACTGTCACATTTCCGAAGCAAGCTACAGAATGTTACATACAACTGTGTATTGGAATAAAAATATATGTATACATATTCATTGAAGAATGATTCTAAAAGTCTATACCAAAAAACATTGACTATTTTGAGGGCATATTATTTAAATTTCTTTTTGCAGATTATCTGTTTTCACTAAGGTAGTCAAAACTATATATAATTTGGGGTTCTTACTACTTCATATTTTTTCTATTTAATTATTTACTTTTTAATAATCTACAAGGCCATATGCCTATTTTTGACTCAGGGGCCAGGACAGGCAGTAATTGTGTCCTGTACAGCTCTGGATATATGTTTTCATTTTGTTTATCCTCCAAAGTACTTTGTAACATCAGCAGCTGTACCATTTTAGGAAAAAAAAAAATACAGGCTTAGAAAAGCTGATGTGTTACCCTAAGATCAAAAATACCTAAAGGGTCTTTACTGCCATGAAAAGCACAGGAAGGCCTCTCTCTGCCATCCTTCTGTGCTGCACGCACCGCCCACAGGCAGACATGAGTGGCGGATGGTGAGACAAGAGAGTAGGTGTAATGGGCAGGGAGAGAATGGTTGTCAGCAAAAATAAAAGGCCAGTGGCTTTGTTCTAAAGGACACATGGACTTAAATCACTTAAAACCACTCCTTCACCTATTTTCATTTTGCCCGATTCCTTTTTTCCCATTTTCTCTTAATTCCCCCTTCCTTTTGATTCTTCTAATTTTTTTTTTTTTTTTTGGTCTGCCTCTGTTTGTCAGTAATAGAGGTAAGGGAGAAAGATGTGAAAATCAAGTGGTCTTTCAGTTGGGTTCTGTAGTTTGCAAATGAAACCATAGGCTCTTTTCATTTGTGTTTCTTTTGTTTTCATCTTTGTTTCTAATCACAAGTCCTGAGAGACATAAGCAATGCAATTTAGAATGTTTAGTACCTTGTCTTCTAAAAGGAACAATCTAAAAACCTTTTATTCAGTAAAAGAAGCACCCATTAAGATGTAGATGGAATGAGAGAAAATATTTGCACATCACATATCTATTATCCAAGATCTACAAAGAAATAGTATGACTACTCAACAACAAAAACAGAACAATAAAATAATGGGCAGATGATGTCTTCTCCAAAGACGTACAGATTGTCAAGAGGGACATGAAAAAATGTTCATTATAACTTTTCGTATGGAGAATGCCTATTAAAACCACAATGAGCTACCACCTGATACCTGTGTGAATGACCCATATCAAACAATACAAAAACAAGAATTGGCAAGGACGTGAGGAAAAGGAATCCTCAGACACTATTGGTAGGAATATAGATTGGTGTAGTCACTACAGAAAACAGTATGGAAATGTCTCAGAATGTTCAAAGCAGATCAACCATACAATCCTGCAGTTACACTCCTAGGTACCTACCCCTGTTCATTGCAAAGCTATTTACAATCATCAAGCTACAGAAAAAAATCCAAAAGTCCAATAATAGATGAGCAGCCATAAATATATGATATTTACAAATAAAATATATAGGTGACCCCGTGGTGCAGCAGACCTCTCCTGTCTCACCTGCTGCTCCCCTCGGCAGTGTATTTCAGTAGATCTACCTGTTATGCTCGCCACGCAGTCTCTGGTGAATCCTCTTACCACCCCTGCACCTCTGGCCTGTACCCTAGTTCTGTATGTATAAATAAATAAATCTTTGACAAAAGATTACAATAGAATTTTTTAAGAAAAAAGATGAATTGTTGTTACTTGTGACAGTGCATATGGAACTGGAGAGGATTATGTTAAGCCAAATCAGAAGGAAAAAAACAAATACCAAATGATGTCAGTTATATATGAAAGATAGAGGAAAAAAAGCCAGTCAGACAAAATCAACCCAAAACAACCTCTTGAAATCTGACTGTAACACTGAGATTACCAGAAGGCGAGGGAAGAGGAGGAAGCAGAGTAGGGAGGAGGCCCAATGACCTATGGTGGGAGACTACGGGCACCGTGGTGGTTGGTGTGGTGTGGGAGTATACATTAAAGAGGTATGAAGCGATAGCTCAGGGTATCATACAGGGTTGTGTACCAATGTTAGCGCAACACTAAAACATAATTTTAAAAATAAACAATAATAAATGAATAGTCATTCTTATGGAATTCTTTTATAACTGATCACAAGTAAATTAATGCCAATTGTTGATTTTTTAAATTATATCGTATGCTACCACTATTTCTGTATTTTCCTCCATCTTTTCAATCCAGTAATCTTTCTCAAATATATTAAATGAAGTAAAGAGGGTATATATTTTGTTTTACATTTTTGCATTGTTCTGATGAATCACAAAAGTATCCATGCTAAAAAATTATAAGATATTTAATAAGATGTAAAGAGTAAATCTAAAACATAAAATATTACATTTATTTGTATAAGCTCATACTAATCTATATCCATGTATAAGACAGTCAATGATCTTGCACAAAATGTGTTTGTTAAATCTTTATAATCAAAGAACAAAAGACAGACAAAAAGAGAAAGAGAAATTTGACTCTGAAAATCTCACTACTAACCTGTATTGTAATTTCATTCCCATTGTTTTATTTATGAAATTAAATTTAAGGGCATAGTTATATAAATAAGAGAGTATCTAATAATATGTTTATCATAATCATTAGAATGCAAGTGAAGACGATGTCTCTATATTTTTAAATGTTTTATTATGTTTATTGAGATCATACTGGTTTACAACTCTGCATCTGTTTTAGGAGTACATGTCACATCTCTACAAAGGGCTCTCACAATAGGCTCAGCATCAAAGCATTGTGCCTATTTAATATGAAAAAGAACCCACAGGTTTGTTTAGAGCATAAAAATGTAGATTATCTCAAAGATACCTCAATATATTTAGAGGAGAAAAAATCAAGATACGACATTTTAATTTCTAATTAAAATCTATGTAATAGGCTTTTTTTTTTAAAAGATTTATTTATTTGTGCATACAGAGCTGGGGTACAGGCCAGAGGCTCAGGGGCGGCGAGAGGCTTCATCGGAGACAGAGTGGGGAGCAGAACAGGCAGATCAACGAAGTACACTGCTGAGGGGAGCAGCGGGCGGTCAGGAGAGGTCTGTCACGCCATGTGGTCACCTCCGGAGCAGGTGGGAATCGAACTCATGCAGAGGCGGCTTTAGATTCTCAGTGCTGTGCTTTAACCCACTGCGCCACCAGGGAAGGCCCAATGTAATATGCTTTTTAATGAACTATATTTTGGATGAATCTCTTAAATGGCTATCGTTTCTGAGAATTTTCTTCAACGTTGTCTGCCCTCAAGAAAATCAAATGAATTACACTAAACCCAGCATTAATTGGTTGCCAAGATTCATTTTTATAAAAATCATTTGAGTTGTAGGCTTTCATAAAAAGACTAATTGCAAAGTGGTTTAAATTATTATTATGACGATTTAATTGTTCAAAACAAATTTTCCTTCAGAGGATTTTTTCTAAGTCATTTATTTCACTTCACCAAATGACCTCTTAAGAAGTTCTATAATCAGCATGCCAAAATATGAAATAGGCAGAGGTATTGGCAGTTAATTTTCCTCACTTCCCTTTCTCCTTCTTCCTATCTGTCTTTCCTCACTCTTCTTATGAAACCGATGCATCTTGTTAAAATTAAAATTCCCAAAGAAGATAGGTAATTACAAAATTAAAAACAAAATTTCTACTTTTATTCAATTAGGTTTGGCTTTATATGAACAAAAGTATTAAGATACTTTAAAATACTTAGTATGTAATGTGAAAGAAGTAAATATATATTATCTTATCATCATATGTTTATATGTAATATAAATATATCATCTATTATTAAAAAATACATAAATAAGCATCTCTGTTTTACTAGTTTTTTTGCACGAATCTTAATTTTCCGTGAACTATAATTACTTCACACTTTAAATTTCTCTAGCTGAGGTTCTTTGAAAGTCTTGAAGGATGTTCCTTTCCAAATAGTATAATATAGTGACCTTCTGTTTATGTACACTGATTGACACTTAATTTGATGATTGTTTCAATTATCAAAATAGATACAGAAAAAGATATTGAACCCCGCAGGTTGTATTTGACTAGTGTGGAAAGTCATATTAGTTGACATCTCAGTTCACAAAAGAAAGATAAGAAAAGGAAAATGAAAATCTAGCGTGTGGCCCTTTTTCCTTTCACACATGTAGTAAAGGGCCATGAAGCCACTCTGGAAATTTAAACCTTTCAAATGTATGAAGAACTTGAGAAAACCAATAGTCATAAAAATAATAAAGAAAAGGAGATTCACCTAAAAATGACCAAACTCTTTAGTGGTTAAAAGTTGGGTGCTTCTCAGAAGAACTGTTCAACCTATCAGATAAAGAACTCAGAATCATCATGATAAACAAACAAAATGAATTGATACAAACCATCCAGCAGATGAAGGAAACAAATGAAAGAAATGAAAAAAATATGAGACAAACAATCAGC
>NW_004567131.1:5668031-5721133 GCF_000260355.1 Condylura cristata
AACAAAAATAATGAACAACCATATACCAGAGACATTTTGTGGGGGTGGAGTGGGGAATGGGATCAAAAACGGGGTGGGGGGAGGGAAATGCACGGCATTATGGTGATGGCACATGGGTGACTTGTGATGGGAAACCTGCGGGGATTACAGTTGAGATGGAAAAAAAATGTACAAAATGATGTAAAAATAAACCTTTGTAATTATAAAAAATAAATCAATAAAATATATTTTATGGAAAAAAAAGTTGGGTGTTTCTGAAATAGAATTAATTTCAACCATAATAGGCTTGATCAATATGATGCCAAATAAGAAAAACATATTTATCAGGTTTCTCTTTCAAAGCAATCTTACCT
This sequence comes from Condylura cristata, assembly GCF_000260355.1. Lineage (NCBI taxonomy): Eukaryota > Metazoa > Chordata > Mammalia > Eulipotyphla > Talpidae > Condylura > Condylura cristata. The sequence continues at coordinate 5,668,385 of NW_004567131.1, forward strand.
TGATCTCGTTTTCCTATGGCATAAGAGGAAAAGTAGTGAGAAGTTTCAGCAATCAACTAATGGAAACTTCTCTAAAAATAGTGGAAAACAAAGCACAGAAGGTAGAGTATGCATGAACTACTCTTTTGATAGGCTATCACAACAAAATAAGGAAGAAAAACAGAAGGTGAAGTTGTACACAGTTGTAAATATTTTATTATAGACTGGATTGTGTCCCTCCCTAAATTTCTGTGGTGAAGCCCTAACTTCCAAGGCTAGCTTACATTTGGAGATAGGTCTTTCAGAAGGTAATTAAGGTTAAATGAGGTACAAGGTTGAGGTGCTATTCCAATAGCGGTGATGAGAAGAGACACCGGAGACTTCTCTCTCAAATTTTGCAAAGGAAAGTCCATGCGAGTGCAAATACCTTGTCAGAAACCAAGTCCGATAGTACCTGGATCTTGGACTTCTAGTCACCAGAACTGTGAGTAAACTTCTGAATAGACAGCGTATGGTAGTCTGTTTTGGCTACCTTAGTAGAACAACACAAACTTCAAGTGTATATCTTTTCACAAGCTGAAAGGCAAATGAAAAGGAAAAGATGGGAAGACCTGAGACAGGAGTAATATCTAATTGAACAGGTCAGAGAATACTAATGATAGTCTCTAGAACTTAGAACACAGATCACAGGTGATATTTGTTGAATAGACCAATTGTTCCAGAATCTTTTTGACATAATTTAGGAAATTTATTGACATTCTGACTTTTGTTATGGTATTTTTCAAAAATGTTTCCAAGTTATGCATTTCCTCTATATGTAAGAAATGATCCTTTCTTCCAAAATTAAGCTTCCCATTTGTGCTTAGGATTTTAAAATCCTTCCCACACCTGAGACTTCTTAGAACTTTTCTTCATTACCTTCCTGGCTATGCCTCTCCTTAAATTCTCTCCATTATCATTCAGGCCCATGAACCCTCTGGTCTAGTCCTAAATCTTTCAACTTCTTGTGACTCATAAATCTTTCTCATAATAAAACTATTATGAAATATATATAAATTCTAAAGAATACTTCATGGTAAATATGATTTTAATTTTAAAAGTTAAAATGTTATATATATCAATGTATTATTAAAAATCACATAAAATTCATTTAATATATACTATAATGTTAATTTGATGCATAAAATTTTATCTTTTTCCCATTTATTTTGTGACATTGTTTGATTTATTTTAACTATGTATAACAAAGGATAGTTTAGTAGCAAGTTTCAAAATAATACTGTATGCAGTTTGGGGATTGACTTATATTAAAATGTATATTAAAGTTTAATTATGTGTTACATCATCAGGATTTGACTCCCTTAGTAAATGATGTTTAGAATTCCTGCATATTGCTTTTTAAAAAATCAATTGGTTCATTTTTATAATTGTGAAGTTCTATTGATGATATGAAAGAGGTTTTTAGGCTATTAAGAGTAATCACTTTTCAAATAATCCCATTTTATTAGATAAAAAGCAAAACTAGAAAAGATAGCTACTAGAAAAGATTATCTCTTTATTTTTTTGGACATTGGAGACACCTTGATAACTTTTTGAGATAGGGCTTGTTGGGTATAGAAAAATCATCTTCAGACAAATTTGCAGAAATACTATCATGTGCTTGTCAGTAACATATTCTAACATTAGTACTCTTTATTTTATGTTTTAAATAAAAGTCTCCTTTCCATATGATCTTTGAAATCTAGGGCATTAAGCCAAGTCATAGTTGTGCTATTCCAGTTTCTTCTTGCCTACCGGATGTGCATGAAGACTACTGAATTGTGCTGTCATTGCTACATTCATCCCTTGCAACGCTTTTAAAAATCTCTGGGTGTTCATGGATCACAAGTTAGAGCCCATGCTCTTGAACAATTGGTCAGTTTCAAAGTTCTCAAACTTCAGTGAGCATTAATATCAAATAAAGAACTATGCAAGCCCAGAATTGTGCAACAAGCAAGAATTTGTTGTATGCTAACAAATTCTCAGGTGATACTGATGCTGAGGTTCCCAGGACCGCATTGAAGAATCTCTGTTCCACCATGCCATTCTACTTTTGCTATCCATTTGTTTTCTTACCTTGATGTATTCACTTATTTCCTTCCTGGAATGCCTCCCCCACTTCCTGTCATTCCCAACCCTACCTCTGATCTTTGCATTTGTATCCATATGTGTCTTTCAAGACAATATTTACTGTCACTTCCCCCTGGCCAGCTTCCTCCTATTCTCCCCAAATCTCCCTATGTTCTCTCTGTGAGACAGACAAGTGGATGTTTGCTCAGAACACATTACATTGGGCACAAACTATGTACTAAGTGCCAAGGAAAATATCCAAGACACAAAATGTGTAAGCTGCAGATCCTTCCTTTGAAGAGACCCTATTTGTGTTTTTCACTGTCATGATTGTGTTAAAATCCTTTGATTATGAAAGCTATGCCTTATTAATCTCAATATTCACTAAAGAGTTAAGTACACACTTAGGTATTTACTATGGTAACTTCTAATTTTAAATGACTCGTGAAAAGCATTATTTACTTATTCCACAAATACTTTTTGAATGTGTCATGATGAATGAGGCAAGCCTAACCTCAGCCTTCAAAATAATTTGGCAGTCATGATGCTTTACTGAACGCTAATTATCGGCCAGACACTATACTGGCCTTATATGTATTAATTTGTTTAAGCCTCAAAACAAATACTAGTGAGTACTATAAGTACTCACTAGTTTTACACTGACAAAGTTCAACCAATCTGTTCAAGGTCACACAGTTAGGAAAAAGAAAAACCATGATTTTAGAACCCAGGTAATCTGACCATGTATTTACCTTATCACTATAGATGATGAAACACATTCTTTCAATACAGGAAGACAATAATGATGAATGAATTTTAAATGTAATCGTAATGTGTACTATAAAAGTGAAGTACACTATGCTTTGGTACTATGCAATTGGAAGGGCAAATCTAGCCTTGGGATAGTAGTAAGCAAAGTCTTGGGGGAAGGAAGTGATTTCTAAGCTAAGACTTGAAAGCTGAGTAGGAATTAAGAGACTCAACAGGAGAAGAGGGCAAAGTGATAGAAAAAGACTAAAGTAGAAATAAGTGTGAAATGTTTAAAGAACTGAGAGAATTTTTAGGTATGAACTGGTGCTGCTGAAAAGAAATGTTGGGGCCACATCATTAGAGACTTTGATATCCTCTTAAACATTGTACAGTTCACCCTCAGAGCAATGGAAAGTCATGAAGTTGTCTATGTAAGGCAGTTGTCTATTCAGTTAGGTGCAGATTGGATGAGAACAAGTGTAAATGTGGACAATGGCTGGTAGATGATACAGCTAAGAACCAGAGAAGAGGAAGGTAGCTTATTAGTATGTAGAAAGTGGAAAAAGAAATGAATGGACACTAGCAAGATTGAACAGAAGAAAATGAAGCATTTGAGTAATTGAATGGAAAGGTTGAAGGAGAAGTGCAAGCAAGGAATCTGATTTCTGTCATGCAGAAATGACAGAGTGACAGGCGGGTAAATTATAAATTGAAACCTGAGTGATTAAAAACAAACTAGAATTGTGGAGATCTGGAAGGAGAAATTGAAAACATAATTAAGAACACGTCTACACGTAGGGGAAAAAATGGACAAATTCTTAGTGGATACAGCCTTCTGATACTGAATCAAGAACTAGAAAAATGGAACAGATGATCAGCAAAGAAGTTGAAATTGTAAGAAAGTAAGAAAAAGTCTCCCAAAAACAACAGCCCAGGACAAGATGTCTTCACTAGTGAGATGGACTCAACTTCATAAATAAATACCTACCTACAAATTCTTTCAAAAAATTGGGAAAGAATGAATGCTTCCTTCCAAAAACATTTTGACACTAACATTAGTCTTACATCAAAATCAAACAACGGCATAACAAAAAGAAGAAGAAGACTACAGACCATATTCTTGATGATGTGAAAATTATCAATAAAATCTTAACAAACTGTATTCAACAATACATTTGAAAAATCATTCATCACAATCATGTAGGATTTAGACCAGTGTTGTATGACTATGTATCTGCAAATCAATTAATGTAATTTATGCATTACTACATCAGCAAAAGAAAAGATAAACATCATATGATATCAATAGATACAGAGAAAGTGACAAGATTCAAAATCCATTTATGATAAAAACTATAAAAATGTGAATAAAAATAACATACATCAACATAATAAAGGCTTTATATGCCAAACCCACAGCTAAGCATCACACTTCAATGAAAAACTTAAAACTTTTTCTCTATCAATCCATATTGGAAGAATTATCATCATTCAAATGTCCAGATTACCTAAAGCAAAGTACAGATTAAATGTAATCCCTATCTAAGTTTCAATTCATTCTTCAAAGAATCTGAACAAATATTATTCAAATTCATATTGGTCTGCAATTTTGTTTTCTTTTCTTTCTTTCTTTATTTTTGTTATGCCTTGTCTGATTTTGGTATCAGGGCAATGTTAGCCTTATAAAATGTGTTTGGAAGCACTCATATACACAATAGAATACTACTTAGCCACCAAAATGATTATTCTTGCCATTTGTGACATGAATGGAACTGAAGGTATCATACTAAGCAAATGAGTCAAAAGGAAAAAGACAAATATGAAATTATTTTATTCATAGGTAAAATATAGGGATGCAAAATAGAGTAACAGGTGAAGCTGAACCAAAACAAAGCCTATATATGTGACTGCAGAAATGAGAAAGCAGGAGGTAGGTATAGGAAGCGAAGTGGAGAGGGGCCCAGTGGACTATGGTAGAGGACTATGGGTACTCTGGTGGTGGTGTGGTAACTTTCATCTGAGGAGATCTGAACCTTTACCTCTGAATCACATGCAGTATCGTAAAGCAATGTTATCTCAATTAAAGAAATAATTAAATTAGCAAATCTGCAAATAGTTCCATAAATGTGTAACTGGGATATTGGAAGATGGACAGTAGAGAAAAGACAGTAAAAGAGACTGGGAGACAGAACTGCCCAAATCATTGAAAACTTGTGAGCCAAGGCAAAAAGTTAAGAATTATTCTGAAATTGGGAATTACAGGGAGCTTTAGACAAGACGGAGGCACACATATACATGTTTAAAAATTACTTTAGTTGCTATATAAAGAATTGATTATAGAGAAACAAGAATAGAAAGACTAACAGAAGCTACCATAACCATCCAGTGAGAGATACTAGAAGTTTAAGGAAACAGAGAAAAAAGAAAGGAACCAAAATATATCTTAGAAGTAAATATTGGAACTTGGTGATTGTACTTAGTATTTAAGAGGAGAAGGGGTGATATTTTTGCTCTGGGCAACTGACAGATGGTGTATTTCATTATGTCCTGATGCAGAGAGTACTGAGGAAGAACAGCTCATGTGGGGAAATGTCAGGAATTCTGTATTTGATGTATTGTTTAATGTGTCCACTAGACTTTCCAATGGCAAGTTACACTGACAATTATGGGTGTGATTCCAGAACTCAAGGCCAGGGTACTAGGAGGAAACTTCGGAGTCATTTAAAATCATAGGATTAAACAAGACCACCAAATGAAACATGAAAGAGAAAGAAGCACAATGCTGAGCCATGGGCTATCCAAATTTGTCCAGGTTAGTCAGGCACACTGAAGAATGTAAATAAAGAGGAGAAATAACCAGGCAGATCAAAGGAAAAGCTGGAAACTTCTCTCAACAGAAGCCAAGAGAAGAAAGCAGTTCAAGGAAAGAAAGGTCAACTGTGGCACAACCAAAAGATTAATGTGAGGCTAGAGAAGTGATTACGATAGGTGGTCACCTGAAGATCACTGGAACCTTGACAAGAGTGATGTCAGTGGTGTGATGGCAGCAACATCCTTATGGACCTGCAGGGAAGAGAGCGAGCAGAGGCTGGCTGATCATTTCTGTCCTAAATTGTACTGGGATCAAAACCAGAGGAGTGGCATGATAGCTGGAGGGGATGTGAGAAGCGTTATGTTGGCATGTTGGGGTGTGAGCAGAAGTCACTGAATAAATTGATGATGCAGGGAGAAGTAGAAATTATAGGGTTGAAGTCCTTGAGAAACTAGAAGAGGTGATAGAATTAGCGAAGATGGCTTTAGATAGAAACAGGGATGATTCATCTACTAAAATAGATGAAAAGGAATACTATATATTTATGGACAGCTAGTGGGTATTTGAATATAGGTGTTTGACAGGCAATAAGAAGGGGAGACATAACCCTATAAAGCAGAAATAGAGCAGGGCTATGCCATAGGGCCCCTTAGATTTTGTGGCCATGAATTGAAATGTGACCAGCCAGGACACTTAAGTGACTTTTTCCCAAAGTGTTCAAATGTTCGGTGAAGTCATACAGTAGATGGACAGCTGGTTGAAATGATATGGAACTATGCCAGGCCAATGCAATGAAGGGAGGGAGGTCAAGAAAATGAAAAAAAAGTGATCATAATGATGGGTTATGGGAATTAGGGTGGGTGCACAGGGTAGGAGATGTGGTCAGTTGACTTGAAACTTCAGTAACAGTTAAGAATCCCTGGTATGGGCTACCAGAGTGTGTGAGTTCGAGGGCAGTTGTGGTGTCTCAAGAGAGGAGTATTTAAAAGCAGGTGTATTCTATTGCACTATTGGTCATAATTGGTTATTCAAGGTCTCTTTGGCCAGCTTTATTTACTATCAGGAATTTCCATATTTCACAATACAAGTATGGTATACATGACATATTCCCATGGGATTATGGATGGCACTCTCTTATCAAGCACATTTTTTGTAGCAGAACAATGGGATAAACAAAGACTATTAGTAACCATGTAGCAAATCATATCAGGTAATCTTGCCAAAGTAAGCAACTTCAGATCAGGTCAAATTTGACCTCCAAATAAATAGCCAATCAACTAATCAATAAATAAATGTATCAGAACTCTTTATTTGGGGGATTTCAGATAAGAGATTATGAATACCATAACCTGGGTCACTTGATCTTCTTTTTTTCTTTTCTCCAAGAACTTCACACACTCCCTGAGAAGAAAGTGATAATGCTATCAAATAATAGGCATAATTTAAATGTGCTATTTCTCAGAATGTCACACATGTTTACTATTTTTTCATCTAGAAAAATTAAAAATTAAGTATAACCCAAGAAAAAATTAACCTCCTATAAAAATATGTGAACAAAATTATCGTCATCACTTTTGTGAAGAACGGGGCAGTGGAGAGAAATTATCCCTGAGTGTGCTGGCTCTGGATTCACCTTGGGGACAGCCTCTATCTTCTGTGTACAGTTGTGATTCCCCCCCCAATACATGTGCTTCCTTTATTGTTAATGATACTGTCTCCCTAGACATAGTGAATTGTGATCATAAAATCACAGTGTTGAATGAATATGTGTAACTGTGTAATACATGCCAGACCAGAGATTGAAAGAAAACTGGAGAATTCAGCAAAATTGTGGCTAACCCTGAACCATATCCAACAGGCAAGTGAATGGAATATAGGCAAGACCAGCTGGGCAGGGGGTAAGTGAAAGAATTAGTGGAGTAAAGATTTGGATTTAAGTTAAGATGAGCAGGGCAAGTTTGTTCAGAATGATTTTTTAGTATATGCTATTAAAAAAAATGTATCCTTAAGTTTTGACAATCTTTCCAGGTTTCAAGCAGTGCTTCTGTTTCACATTTAGCAATGTTTCATCACAGTGATAAAATACAACAATCTTGTTTCTTTTTAAATTTGTAGGGCAAATATGTTTTCCTTTAGTATATTTTTTCTAGCCCAACATTCCTGAAGCGCCTCGGAGTTTGCATTGGTGGTCCATTAAGAATCTAGTTTTCCAAAAGCTTAAGAATACCATATATTTAATTATGATAAAAATAAGTAAGCTAATTAACATTGTAAGTATGCTCCTGACATAGTACATTCTAAGTGGGATAAAGGTTGAGCAAAAGTAGAAAGATTCATATGTCCAGAGAGTTCATTCCAGCATGACAGAGCTTGCAGTGAGAATTACAGTAGAAATGAATGTCACCATCCAGGTCTGATGCTCTTAAATGTTAGGCTGAAGAATAGGAATTTAGCTTGTAAAAACAATACAATTGAAAGATTTTTGAATAAGAAAATGGCATTATCGTATTTATATACTTTTCCATAGAACTCAAACTACTTTACATTCTTCTGAGTTATTTAATATCTCTATGGCTTTAGGGTAACATCTAGTTCATTTGAGTTCTTGTCCTAGTTTTTATTAACTTCCAAGATCTGGCATTTATGATCGTCTTCCAGTGACACAAATTCTCTAAGCTTCATTTCACTTAAATGTAAGCTGGAATAATAATACCTATTGTATAAAGTCCCTCTGAGGACCAAGTGAAAGAATATGTAAACCACATTGTACAGTGTATGGCACAAAGTAGACAGATGGTCATTATAAAGCAGTTTTCCTCCCAGGCCTTCCATGCTTCTAATAATTAAAATGATAACATCAGAAAGAAAATATTCCGCATGTAAACCTTTTCATTATTTCTTTATTCAATTTAATAGACTTTTATATGGCAGCTTGCTAGGCCCTGGGTTACAAAGATGAATAAAACAAGGCCCCTCTTCTCAAGGATTCCACAGCCTAGTAAAAGAGGCAGAAACCACATCAGTCACCAGAACATTAAGTAAAAAAAGAAAGAGAAAACACTGGGTAGCATAGAAGGTAAGGATTAAGCCTAGCCAGCGGGTCTGGGAAGACTTCACAGGAGAATTGATATTTTGCTTAGTTTTGAAGTATAAGAAGGGAGAAGTGTGATCAAATCATAGCAATATAAAAGCAGGAGTTCCTAAAATGAGAAAGGGTGTAGAGTGAACAAGCACAATATGATTTAAGAAAGGATATACTATCAATTCGTAAGGCATATATTTATACTATTATGAGTATGAATTTGGTCCTTAACACAAGGAGAAAGCACAAAAGGTATTCAAGCAGATTTGATATTTTAAGCATCTTTACATGAGCCTAAGTATGACCAGTGTGTAAAGGAAAGAGGATTGAATGTAGATTGATAGGGATCATAGTGTGGAACATAGTAGGAAAAACAGAAAGAAATGATATCAATAAAACAGGTGGGAAAACTAGGAGAAAGAGTGTTACGATGGTGATGAAGAAGGTCAGAAGAAGCCATCTGTGCCTTCAGCATAAAGAAGGGTTATGTGTGTATACACTCCTTTTATAGACATTGAAAAAAAAGATAACAGACTTATCTGAATTTTTCTTCTTTCTTCATATCTTATTATGTAAGGGCTCCATGTAGGACAAAATCCTGAAAAATTAGTTTTCCTCATTCTTGCAGTATCTCAGTGACACCATTTGGTCTTCCTGTGTCTACTGTTTTTACAATACCCAATCTCATATAATGACAGAAGATAACGTTTTCCTGAGATTCTTCCAAACATGCTACTTTACTGTCAAAAAAAAACTTTATCTCCTAATTGCCTCTAAGATAAAGTCCTTTTCCTTAGTGTTCACAGTCCTTCAGATGGAAGCTATCGCCTCATATTTTGTTACCCTAGTAGATGAATCTCTTCTTGTATTTACTTCATTGTGCACATGTATGGCTCTTCATATATTTCCCTATAATTCGTCATGCAGAGAAGCCCTGCTATCTCATTCCTATACCATTCTGAAGCTCAGCTCCCATTCCTTTCAGTGGCAACTTTCTAGGGTTCTCTCTGCCTTTCTAGAGCTACTATAGTTTTTATTTGATATCTATCACAGATGGATAGTGCAGGAGATCTGAACCAGGCCCCTAAATGACTCTATGACCATTGGAAACCTCTCTAGGCCTCCATTTCCTCAACTGTAAAATTAGATAATTTTCAAGATTCTTTAACTCCAGAGTCAGTTGATCAGATATCTACAAGATCATATCATGTATCTATCATGCAGTACATGAAATAGCAGTCTCAGATATTGAGCAGAAAAGCAAAACAAGATACTGCAAGATACTGGATGAGCATATGTGCTTGCTCACACACACACACACACACACACACACACACACCCTTTATGTGCATAGAGTGACATAGCTGTAGAACAATTCAAACTTTCACAAAATTGGAAGCTAAAGTCGAGAACAAACTTAAACTTTTAAAAAATGCTGCCAATAAGATAAACTTAAAACTGCTATTATTTGACTTTGATGTCTTCTTGAGACTCACCTCATGTTCCACTCTCATGCTCACCACCTGATCTCGAGGTACAATCTCTCTCAAGTATCTGTGAGTAGAAATGGCATAGTTTCTAAGTCTTTTAAAAGATCTGATGTCTTCCCTGAATTATCACTTTCCTTTGGGGCCTGTCACTTTTCTGTTGCTTTGCTTTCATGTTGCAGGATGAAAACATTTAGTGATCCATGCTCAGCCCTTTCCACTCAAGAATGAGTGAATAAGAAAGTTGTTTATGTGTCTGTCTTTCTTTCTGGAAAGTAAAATTTTTAAGGTAAAGGATTTTGTTTTGTTCACCTTTTTTCCCCCAAATACTTGCGCAAACTTGACACATAGTATTATAAGCACAGTATTTAGAATATAGTAATGATCTGATTTTTGCAGTCATACAATATTTGAAATGATAACAATATCAATAACCAACAAATTGAACTGAATCAGTTATAAAATCAAATACTGAGATCAACAAATGGTTAGGCTACTACTCATACAAAGGCAGAGATTTTGTTCAAGAAAAGAGCAGGCATAGAAGATAGCGGAAATGGAATAGAAAGGTATAGTCAAATGTTTAAAAGACAGTTATACAAATAGAATTTAATTAAATGGGCATTTATCCTTCACCAGGCACTATTTTGAACATTAAACACATAACTCTCCCTATTCGGGTAGGCACCATTTTTTTTACTATTGTTTTATTTTAAAGATGTGAAATCAAAAAGCAAAAAATATTAAGTAATTTTCCCAAGGCCAAATAATAATTGGCAGAGCCATAGTTTAAATCTGGGCTATTTCTAAAATAATCATCAAACCTCTATAGACCTAATTATCATAACTTACAGCCTTTAGAAATTAGAATAGGGTAAAATTTATTAGCAATTAGAATTTCCCAATGATGAACTGACAGGGTCAAGTGGCAAGGATGTCAAGAGGAAATATTTGCAATGATCATGAAGTTAGATATGCAAGATCTATTTCAAACTCAGGAGCCTCTGAGGGCAGCTTTTACTCACCCAGTAAATGTAAGATTCTTGGGAGTACAGATAACATCTTCTGCTGTTTCATGCTCTTCACTTCATACTCTTCTATGTACAAAGTAAGTACAAATATTTGTTGGTTCATTTTGAAATACTTTCCACTGACCAGACTTTAAAACAGAGGTCTATTATTTCTTCTCTTCTGATGTTTAGCATAAAAGCAACTGAACAGTTATTACTTCTAAAGCCCCCTTCCAGGGATGTGATTTGATAGGACACAAAAATAGACAGGAAAAAAAAAATAAACAACTTCTGTTCCTTTGTGACACAGTTGGACAGAGCTATGCCAGGGTTTCTGAATTTAAAGGTTGCTTTAAAAAAAAGAAGAAGAAGAAGAAGAGAGAGATATGAAATAGGATTTTGAACAATTTTCAAGATGGCTTATTGATCATGTCATCCAGGTCTTCTAAACTCCATACTGCCTATATAAGAAATATCAAATCAGTGTTAGGAAAAGGAGCTAACCTTTCTGATGGCTTCAAGAATATGTCAAACATAGCAGCAAGCTGTCTAAGTATTTCTAGACTACAGCATTCAAGAGGAACAATCATAAAGATTTTATAAAAACAATTGCCAGCAATAAGAGCACATCTGAGAAAATATAGCAGGACTGGAGGTAATATTTCTTAAATGTCTCTCTAAATTGTTGAAATCATTTTTGAAATGATCATTTTGTCTCCAAACAGTATCAATTTCATATTGTAAATAGGACAATATAGTAATTTTGAAGCAAGAACTACAGAGGTCACAGCAATTGGCTTTATACTTGAATACAGTATTCTATTTTTTAAGGTTAAATGAAAGTACAGAAATATTATTGAATCATTAAAAAGAAGAATGTAGGCTAATGGTAATAACCTCCAAATATACTCTTGGAATTTTAAAAATAATACATTACACATAATGATTTGTATCTAGTAGCAAAAACATAAGACATGAAAAAGAACTATACGTCCTTGTTTTAAAAGTAATTAGATTACTTCAGCCTTTGAAAGCTTCAAATGACCCTATAATAATGAAATATGGTTGATCTTAAAGTTATAATTACACCCACATTGAATAAGATACCCCCTAACTTCTAAATAAGCCATTTACAAATAATGAGCAATTTTTGCTTACCTGCTACTTTTTTTTGGACCACAAAGCCTTCCTGTTCCCACTGATGACACCAATTCCCTGTGACCTTCTCCTTCAAATTGATGGACTCAGTTCCTTTCTGCTAAGAGTACTGTTAGGAGCACAGCCAACTCACTAGAGTTCCACCATCTAGGAAATTCCTCTGGCCTGAGTCTACCTGCCCACCTACCTTTATGCATGTGCTTAGAATTAGCATTCTTGACCATTTTAGAAATAACCAAATGAGGGTCTAAGATCACCTCACCATTCAGAACTACCAAAAATCAAATTTCAACTATATGTGAGCAGAAAAAAAATGTTGTGAACTGGTTGGTTTTTTATGACATTGTTTTGTGGAGAACCAGGTAGTATTCTAAGCAGCTAATTTTGAAACATATCTAGAGAATAACCCATAATAATCACACATAATAATAATCACCCAAAATAAGCAGCAGGAACTGAAATTACAGAAATGAAAATATTCCACCAGGGAATGAAGAGGAACTAAGATATTGGAAATGTGTACTTGGTAGTTATAGCTATAGAAAGAGCAAGTAAATTGGCAAAAACAAAAAAAGAAGAAGAAGAAGAAGCAAATTAAGAAGCCTTCTTAGGTGAAACTACTAGCTAATAACACTGTCGTGGGAACCCCTATAAAATGCTTACATTGCAATCCCAGAATGAATCCTCCAATGGTTTAGAACTCAAGTTATTGAAGTCACTGTGCCTGTTGTACTTAGAATATCCTCTCTGCTTGAGTTCTAAAAGTGTGTCAAGAATATATGCTAACAATAACTAAAAAGAAAAGAAAGAGAACAAACCAAAAAAAAATCACTCTCTTCATCCTTCCTTTAAAAGAAAGGCTCTAGAAGAAACAGAAAAATAAAAAGGTTGAGCCAGAATTGAGAGGACATAATAAAGTTCACAACCATGTAGAGTGCATGAACTCAACACTGAGAGGGTTTGGAAGTCATTTAGCTTTCATTTAATGCTGTAAAAGTGTTTGTGCTTAATTATGGAAGCCCTTGGGGGCTCTTCCTTTTCCCCTTCAAATGTGGGGAATCATCAGTAATGGAAATTACCTGCTTGTGAGATTTAGAAAGACAATGTGCTTTCTGACACCAACCAGGGTCAACCTGGGTCTGACAAATCACAACCAAGCTTCTCTTTAAAGCAGCGGGATATCACTCTGGGGGATTTTTCTATCAGCCAAAGTACATCTACCTGGATATTTGTAGATGTGACCTTCCATTAAGACATCAATTTCCTCATTACCCATTTTCCATGGCTTAGTTTACAGAGAAACTCCCAGGGAGCATGAAATGGGAAAGCTCAGAAGGAGTAAGAAAGGAGATTTCAAAATCAGAACAGTCGTTATGGCCTCAGGGGAAAAGGTAGACTGCTTGGGAGTCTTCTAAATTTTTATTTTATTTATATTGATTCCCAAGGAGAACTTTAATAAGAGATGTGGTTGTCAAAATCCTGTTTCAGGGAATGTATGCTCTGTTAGATGGATGAAGAAGTTTCTCTCTACCCGCCCTCATGATTTGAGTCAACATGTCACTAAGGAATACGTTTATGTTAGCAACAAAACTTGCCTCCTTAGACTTTATAATATTGAGAATGTTTGCTATAGCCAGTCACAGTTTGATCAGTATGAACCCATCCAAATACTGCCCCGAGAAGCCCATTAAAATTTGGTACTTGGTGGATAGTCCTTCCAACTCATGATCAAGTCTGCAACTAAGCTCAAGATGAGTCTGAAAAATAAATTGTCCTTGATATAGAAGTTAGAGGCATCAGTTTAAAAAAATCCACAACCAAAATGTGTTATTTGTCTTCAGTTTGATGTGACAACAAGAATGTCCCAGTACAGTTCTGTCGATGAGAACCAAGAAGGACAATGCAGAAACCTAGCTTAGGATACAGCCTATTTCCACTGGCCAGGTATCCAGAAAGGCAGGATGCTTGTGAGAGCACCATACAAGATCAGGGAAAGACAAAGAACAACAGCCAAGCTTTCCTTAAAATTTTAATTTAGTAAATTCACAAAGATGCTTTCAGAAATATATATTCCTTTCCCAGCTGAATAGGAATATCAACTTACATTCTTCACTTAAGTGAAGCTTAAGGTCTGTCTATTTTATTGTTTTGTGACTTTTTTTGTTTTCTTTTGGTCATCCCCTACCAATCCTCTAGTAGAATTTTATTTATTCATTTTGTTTTTTAATTTTTAAAAAATATTTTTGCATACAGAACTGGAGTGCAGGCCAGAGGTGCAGGGGTGGGTGGGAGGATTCATCAGAGACAGTGTGGGGAGCAGAACAGGCAGATCAATGAAGTACACTGCTGAGGGGAGCAGCGGGCGGGTCAGGAGAGGTCTGCCGCATCATGTGGGTCACCTCCGGGACAGAGATCAAACTCATGCTAAAGTGGTTTTAGCTTCTTAGTGCTGTGCTTTAACCCTCTGCGCCACGAGGGAGGGCCCAAGCAACTTATTTTATATTCAATTTTATTATTCAGAGCTGATAATATGTCTGTATGGACACATCCACTTCAAACCTTCATGGTCCTAAAGGTTTAAGTGGATATGGAGACTAAATATATAGATCTAAATTTCTAATTGTAGATCTATATCTATATCTATATAGGTCTACATATATAGGGAGAGGTGTATATATGTGATGCAGTAAGACATGTATATATGTGTATATGTGTACATAAAGAAAATTGCAAATATCAGATGTGCACAGGAACCAGTTTGAGAGTGAGCTGTTCCATGTTGTATCCCAGTACACTTCATGCATTCTAGGTCTCGTATATTAATGACAATATACCCACCTGAATTTTTTAAACTGCTCAGATAACAGTAGAATTGCTCAATTTTGCAAATAATAAGGTCATGACAAATTACCTAATCCAATGCCTGTCTTTTAAGGATGTAAACACCATCAGCCAGCAAGATAAAGCTCCTCCTTCAGAATTGCATTATCCGTGGTCAACAGGGATGGACTCCCAGTGCAGTGCTCTGAAGTTAAATTGTTCATTCTGTTAAATGCTCTCATACATGAGCTTCTCTCTAGCATTGTTACCATCTCCATTTCTGCATGTATTTAAAAAAAAATTGTAGCGGAGTAACATTTTGTTCAAAAATAAGCTGACACTAAAAATATGTGTGGGTCTGTTCCACATAAATCTTAATGAGCAAGTAATTCTTTAATTCCATGAGGTTTAACATACTTTGAGAAAGCATACCACATAAGATTTGGAGAAGACATATTTTCCAAGTCTTTCCTCACATGATATGATTGCTGTTTATTATTGCAAACTTCAAACTTGGAGTTTACCAATCATCTCATCTTAAAAACTTCCATTTGTTGACACAAACATACTATTTTAGAAGTGATTTTTAGACCATGTCTTCATGGTAATCTCCCTGGAGTAAATGTTTCTTTATTTCTCCCTCACAGGAAGCTTAACATTTTAGACCCCAGTGGCATACTCTGATACGTATGGGTTCCTTTTCATTATCCTTAAAAGAATAGCCTGGAAGTTTCCTTGCTGCTAGAACCTTCCCAATGTAGGTAACATAGTCCTTGAAATCCCACAATTATATGGGTTAAGCATTGTGTTCTTGCAGTAATATTTTTCTTTAAAGATTTCCCTTTCTTTAAGGGAAAAGAGAATAAAAATAAAGAATATTTAATGAAAAGCAGATGTTGTTAAAAATGAACTCCTGGGCCCTTCCTGGTGGCACAGCGGTTTAAAGCACAGCACCAAGAAGCTAAAGCAACTTCAGCATGAGTTCGATCCCGGCCTGCCCGGGAGGTGACCACATGGCGAGGCAGACCTCTCCTGACCTGCCCGCTGCTCCCCTCAGCAGTGTACTTAATCAATCTGCCTGTTCTGCTCCCCACACTGTCTCTGGTGAAACCTCTCACTGCCCCTGCACCTCTGGTCCGTACCCCAGTTCTGTATACATAAATAAATCTTTTTAAAAAAATCACTCCTTCACTCCTTCACCTGCTTTATTGCTTTACTGACAGTTGAAGTACTAATCTCAAAGTTTGAAATGAAAGCTTTAAATTCATGCTATTTGCCAAGGCTGGATATTCAGCTAAAATAGCTAAAAGCAATGCAGTACAAAATAAATAAATAAATAAATAACCATTAATGTTGGTTAAAATAAAATTGAAGGACCTAAAGTGTCATATACTGAAAATAATTTTGTCATACATGTGAAAACTACTAATAAACGTCAGGACTGGCCTGCTGAATAGTGGACATCTGTGAGGCTGATGGCCCTGTCTTCCTTCCCTTTCACATAATTCAGGAACCCTCTTTTGCTCTGGAAGATTGATTCTTTGCATTCTGTTTATCGAATCCTTCATATCCTTCACATCCACAGGCAGGGTGGCACAACCCCAGCCTGACTAACAAGAGTAACTCATCTCTCTTGACAACTGACTGGAACAGGACCAGTGATGTCAATCAAAATTTTGTTAAAGGTGATTGCATCTCTGGGGGAGAAACTGCTCTGTCCCCAAATTCTTTCTCTATGATACAACTAAGGTCCATGACCAGCTTTGACACTGCCCAGAGCTTGTGGCAGCTCAGATGAAAACTCAGAAGGCTTCACTTTGATTGACACCTGTTGAACCACTAGCTAAGCTGAAGCCAAGCCCACTCCTTGATTTCTCAGTTATAACCAGTTAATCATTTTTTAAATTTAAACTATTCCAGATTGTGTTTCTCAATATGCAACTAAAAACTCTAATTACCATTCACTCATCATCCCTATAATTTATAAGATGCTGCCTCTTATAAGTGACAAAATTTGCTACTTATATCTACATAATAAAAGATATTCACTTGACATAATTAAGATTAATAGCAACTACATAGATATCAGATTTGAAAGAAGACAGATAACTATTTTAAAATCCAAAGCAGATATTTGCAAAGCAAAGTCCAAAGTTCTTAAAAGATAGGAGTTTGCTTTGGCAGAAAATGTTAAACTTGAGGGTGTTAGAGTAAATTTGAGTATGAGTTAGATTCAAGTGTATTTGACTAGATCCAGTCTATGCCTCAACATGATTTTAAAGTCCGTGAAATATCAAAGGAGTTTAAAAGTTCAGAACTACAGTGGAAAAATGGACCTTTGCATCTCTAGAGACTAGAGATAGTCAGAGTATACTGTGAGTTTAAGAAATCGTTTGACCTCATAACATATAAGTTAATGAATATTATTGTGAAATTTCAAAAAAAGCAATTATGTTAATATTGAATTTTTTTCTTATAAAATTTTACTTCTATCTTTGTAAAGGTAGAAACCAAAATTCAAAACCATGACTTTCCTGTATTTTATTCCATAACAGACTATTGCACAACCTAGCCAAATTTGAACTTAAATGTCCCTGCACTTTTGGCATGAGAAGGAGAAGTAAAACCTATAGAAACAGATATACCTAGGTCCACAGTGAACTCTGTGGATCCAACTTAAAATTTGAAAATTCTGCTATGTGTGTGTGTGTGTGTGTGTGTGTGTTGGAGGCGGGGGGTGTTGCCTGTATGTCAAAAATCAAATCAAACATACATATTTTGTTTTATCACCTGTCACTTAATGTTTTCCTCATTTCTGCATTTCTATTATTTGCAGTTTCTATAACTAAAATTGACACTGAAAGAAATCAAGATGAAAAAGTACAGGAGTATCTCTTACAAATATTTTTCCTTCCTATCTACATCTCTACGTAATTGTTTCTGCCATAATGTATATAGTACTTGAACAAAAAATAAAACTGACTACAAAGTAACCTATTGTACTAACAGACTGAAGACTTCTAAAATACCAAAATTCCAAAAAGCCTATCTTCTTCTAGATGAATTCCTCATGTCATACAAACTTTTGTGTAATGTTAGGGTGACTTCATGGAGGTAGTAAATTTTGTACCTAAAAATAAACTAACAAGTATGAATTTCTCATCTCTTACATAGAAGCAAGTCACTTTGATGATCAAATGATGTCACATAATAAACTGAAGAAAGAAAATTTTGCTGAAAATAATGTCCAGTATATGTGACTGGACTATCCACATAGAAAATTATGTTACAATGGAAAACAGGCCCCCCCCCCAAAAAGCCACACAAAAAATATCTGGAGAAATGTGTGCAATATCATTGTTGATTCTTGATTTTACAAAAATGAAGAAATATTTTGGTTGTATTTCATGTAACTGCCTATGGATGTCTGGTATGAGTAAAAGTAAAAATTTTCAATTTTTCAATGGAAGATATAAAGAACAAATAAATGAATGGGTAGGTGGGGGAGGCATTATTTTAAAGAATTGGAGTGACACACCTTCCCATATATCAGGAAACACATTCATTAATTTTTTTGTACATACTAGAAATATTCCCTTTTTAAAAATGCACATATTTTAAAGCCTGAGAATAAAATATTGTCACTCTTCCCCTTTTTATTGCCAGCATACTTTGGCTATTGAGGGTCTTTTATGGTTCCATGTTAATTTCCATAATATTTATTTTATTTCTTTGAAGGATGTTATTGGAGCCTTGATAAGGATTGCATTTAGTGATAGCAATTAAAACAGGATGATTATTGAAGCAAAAACAGACAGACAAAAGGAATTGAATCGAGAACCCCAAAATAAGCCCATATCTATGTAGATAGTTTAATTTATAACAAAGGAACCAAGAGTATTCACTGGAGAAGGAAGAGTCTTTTCAACAAATGGTGCTGGGAAAACTGGACAGTCACATGTGGAAGAATGAAACTAGATCACCATATCACATTTTACACAGAAGTTAACACAAAATGGATTAAAGCCAAGGCTATAAGACCCAAAACTATTAAATACATTGAAGAAACAAATGGTAAATGCTCTGTGACATTTGCTTCAATGATGTCTTTGTGGACTAATCTCTAACAAGATAAGCAAAAGCAAATATAAGCAAATGGTATTATATCAACTTAGAAAGCTTCTGCACAACAAAAGAAACTATAAGATGGGTGAAATATTTCACATAACACACCTGCCAGAGGACAGGTATCCAAAATATATTTAAAAAAAAACTCACACCACTCAGCAAAATGAAAACAATTAGCCCAATCCAAAAAGGACAAAAGAGCTAAATAGACACTTCTCCATAGGAGACACACAGATGGCCAATAGACACATGCAAAAAAATGCTTATCATCATTTGTCACCAGGAAAATTCAAATCAAAATCAAAATGAGTTATCCTTGCGCCTGTGAAAATGACCCTCATCAAAATGACCACAGCTGATGAGTATTGACAAAATAGGGGAAAAGGAATATGCTCAGTGGGAATGTTAAACTGGCCCAGATTTCTTAAAATATTGAAAATAGATCCACCATAGAACACAGCAATTCCACAACTAGGTATTAACCCAAAGAATACAAAAACACTAATTTGGAGGGATGCATGTAGTCCTATGTTCATTGTAACTCTATTTACAATAGCTAAGTTAAAGAAACAGCCTAAGTACCTAAAGACAGAGGAGTGGATCAGAAAGAGGTGTTAAGATGTATTATGTCTGTGTGCATAATTTCAGAAAGATGTATGTATATGTATACACACACACACATATATACATAACCATACACACACACACAGTGGAATACTACTCAGTTGTAAAAAAAAAGGAGGAACTGCCAATGGTGATAACATGGATGTAACTGGAAAGGACAATACTAAACAAACAAAAAAAGCCAAAAGGAGAAAGACAAATACTTGATGATCATTCATATATATATATATATATATATATATGGCATACAGAGTAACATAACAAAGGGTCGGTCAAAACCAAACCAATAATATATTTTTAATATCTGACTGCTGAGCTGAGACAAACAGAGGGAGAATGTGGTATGGTGGGAATCAGGAAAAGAAAGGGCCAATGGTAGAGAATTATTGGGGCAAGGGAAGGGCAGAATGTATAAGTTTTACATTTGTAGAGGTTTGAAATTTGTAAGCTCCAGAGAAGATATAAAGTGTAAACTTGCTTACCTCAATAAACATAATTTGAGGGAAGATGCATTTATTCAGTATCTACTTTGAGTCACTAAAACTGAAATAGTGCCTTTAATGTTCTATTAACATTTAGGTGGATGTTAAGCTTTTTAATTTCATGAAAAACAGCTAATTTTTCTAAGAAAATGTGTTCCAGGCCCACATATTCAACCTATGAAGTTATCAAAATAGCAGCTTCTCTAGTCAGCCTGTTCAGCCTGTTCTTCTACTTCAATTTCACTGCTTTCTGAAGACTTTCAATACCTCTCTCCCTATTGCTCCCTATAGCTGTTATCATAGGAAATGGAAAAAAATCAAAGGAAAAAATTGCCTCCTTACAGAACAACAAACCTACTTGCAATTATACCCATCAGTTCCTCTTTCTATAGAGCTACGAAAGAGGAGCTAAGTTAAATCTCTCTCTGTCCTTCGACTATATTCCTTCTGCACCCTGATTATCTTTTCTACACCTTATTTTCAACATATCCCTCAATACTAGATTCTTCCTATCAGCGTAGAATACTCAGTGTCTCCACCGTAAAAGCAAACAAAAAAGAAAAGAATTTCAACCTCCTTCCACACCTCTTCCTTCAGGAGCTATTGTCTGTCTCCTGCCCTTACACAGAAACTTCCAGCAAATTATCTTACTCGGTGTTTCCTTCCCTTCCTTTGCCTCCCTCACACTCTATTATGATCTCTAGTCCTGTCTCTCTATTATGCCACTGAAATGACTCTTGTTGAAATGAACTCTCTGTAGCCATGGCACCACTGTATCCAATTTCAGTCCTCATTTCAGTCCTCATCCACCTAGAACTGTCAATAGTATTCAATTCTTTGTCTTGCACTTACTTTTCGAAATTCCCCGCTACTTAACTTTTATGACAAAATACTCTCCCAGCTTTCCTCCTTCCTCTCCAGATGCTTAGTCTCAAGGACTTTTGTTGGCTCATCTTGACAGTCTAGTCTTTGAATATTTCTCAATGCTCTATCTTGGCCTGCTTTCCCAATTCCCTCAGTAATTTCATCCATTCTTTCCAGTTGGATTAGCATATTTTTACAATTACTGTATTATTAGGCTTTGATAAATGACTACCTATCAGTGACTCACAGGTTTATGTCTCCAATTCAAACTACTCTATAATCTTCACTCATGTAAGTTTCTCAAGGAGATTGAAACTGAACCTAGATCAAATCAGTTTCATGATCTTTCCATAGTAGTGTTCTAGTGTGCTTGGCCTATGTGAAAGCCAGTTAAGGGAGTGAGAATCTTAATGGCATTATTAAGAAAGTAACCAGTTAAGGGAGTGAGAATCTTAATGGCATTATTGATTTTGCAGTAGTTACTTCTCACTGACCTGTTCATCCCTTCACTCATTTTTTCCACTTATTCCTAGTTTCATTCCCTCTCCTTGTTGCAACCAGAGTCTAATATAAAACACAAGATAAAATAAAATTAAATCCCATTTGGCTAAAATCAGCAATTCTTGTATTTTAAATATTTATTATTTTTAAAATTAGATCTATTATATTTTTAATTTAGTTCTCTATTTACAACTGATTAAATTTAAGAGATTACTACTTCTTTATTTGATTGCTCAAATTCAAAAATAATCACTTAGAAGTGGACTACTGAAAATAGTCCTTTTTAAATCTTGACTAGTCTCTCTTTTTTTTGGTTTGATGGGGGTTCCTACTGGTCATTATTATTTAAATTTTCCTAATTAAAAAGTAATTCAGGGCCCTCCCTGGTAGCACAACGGGTTAAATCTCAGCACTATGAAGCTATCCACAGACACTTCAGCACAGGTTGGCTGCCCAGCCAGGGTGGTGACCCACAGGGTGCAGCAGACTTCTCTTGTGTCACCTGTTGCTCCCCTCCACAGTGTACCTCACCTGTCTGCCTGTTCTGCTCCCTACTCTGTCAATTCTTTCACCACCTCTGCACCTCTGACCTGTACCCCAGTCCTTTATGCATAAGTAAATCTTAAAAAAAAAATACAAATTACAAAAATGTAATTCAATAAAGGCAAATTCTCTCAGACAAATAATTTGCCGTTTTCAAATTCTAACCCTAACCTTTAACTCCAACAAATGTCTTATCCACTTACATGGTTCAAAATTTACTATTGTCTTTCTGCATCGTTTTATTACACATAGCATATTACAAACTTTGCACTATCGCTTTGTCCTCAAACTCTAGAGTGTAGTAGTTTCTCTAGTATATGAAAGACTTTTATTAAGATAATTTTTAAATGTCAAAAGTGAATGATCTAAATATTAAAGATTTATTTTCTTCCTTCCTCTTCTAATCCAAGTTAGGGTAGCTATAATTGTAACAGGGTGGTCCCCAGGAAAAGGGGAGGTTCCAGATTCCCAGTCCTACTCAGGGGAGGATGGAGCTGAGCAGGGAGGAGAGAGAAGAATCTGGAGAGGAGTCTGAGGTGGATGAAAGTAGGATGGAAAGCCAAGAGGAGGCCTGAGGAAGTCTCATGGAGTGGAGAAAAGTGAAGAAGTGGCTCTTGTTTCTAAGCCCTAAACTGGGTGAAACAGATGAGGGTGAGAGACCCGTGGGGAGGTTCACTATGGCAGCGTTTACTTTTATTTTGATTTTGTTCTTTTCCTCCCAGGCTTGTGTGGCCATTTCTGACCCTTTTCTATGGGTGCCCACCGGAAGGTGCTTTAGACTTGTGGCAGGTTTTCGGCCCTTGCTTTGGGCCAGTCTCTTTTGGGTGAACTTCTACTGACAAGGGGATGGGTAACTTTGGGTGTTTGATTTAGACACTACATTCTTTGTCTATTCGGTATTGCACACTAATTGTATTCAAGTTCCTTTCCATTAAAGCTCTTATATGTTTTGTCTTGATGCAGCAGATGGTAGAACCTATTTAGATCAGGCAAGTTTGGGGATTCAGGGGTACCTTTTCCCCTACCCTTTAACATAATGACATCCACAATATTTTTCCTGTTAGTCATTTAACAGAAATTCCTTTTTAAAAAGTTTTAATTGAAATATAGTTGGCATATAGTGCTATAAGTTTAAGGTACAACATGTTCATTTGATCCATTTATATATTATAATATGATTATTACTGTAGTGGTAATTAGCACCTCTACCATGTCACATAATTATCATTTCTTTCTAGTGGCTGGAATAACTAGATTTAGTTTCTTAGCAAGCTTGATGTTCATAATATAATATTGTTGCTGCTATTTGCCATACATACTTTGCATTGGGTTTGTGGGAATTATTTCTATTACTTGTTGCAGGTATGTACCCTTAAGGAATAGTTCTCCTATACCCCTACCCAGAAGTGCCACTTTTAATAGAATAATAGTAAATTAAAGTTCAAATATTTAATCTTTTTCCAGTTTCACTTTTTCCTCTTACATTTCAAATATAGGTTAGCCTACTGAAAATTATGTTGTTTTGTTGCTTTTCTATGTGGGTTTTATGTTTTAAAAATCTGACTAGACGTCTCAGTATTGAAGTTCTAATCCAAATCTCCATATTGCAATCAACCTGAAATACTTTGTTAGTAGCTCCAATAAATGGCATCTTGGAAGCAATAGCTCTCATCTTACACAAATTTCTGAGAGTTTGATGAAAGGAACCAAACATTTACCGCCCAGACCATTTTTAATTGTTGATCACCAGCCAGGCTCTGGAGGGGAAAGCCCAGGGACTTAAGCCAAGCCTGCAGACTGGGTATTGTGCACCCACCCCCCAGTCCCTCATTCTGGAGTGTAGTCCAAGGTCTTCTCCTAGTATGGGGTGGAGGGAGCAGGCGAGATGAGGGAGAGTGGAGTTGGGGTGGGGGAGGGTTCTATCAAGCCCAGGAATATGTGATGTTAAGCAGAGTGATGTGTTCATGAGACCAAAATAAAATCAACCTAGAGCAATGCCAAATTCTTTTTCTGTCACTCATTCTCATACAAAGGTCATCTGTCTCCCTTGGTGGGGAATTACAGAAATCTAAAACTGACTCTTATCAGTACTTAGTGGAATCCAAGCACAGAAGAAATTGTTAACAAGGACAATTTGCTCTTTACTAACCCAGGAGCTAGCAATTATCAATCAGGGTGGTAGGGCTCCATTCATTACCCAGTGTTTTGTGTGGAAATTAGGTCTAGAAAAGTCTCAGAGCTTCCCTTACGACCAGAGAAATCAGAGGTTTTCATGTATCACCTCTCTCCCCACCTTCGTCTTCACCCCCTTCCCTTCCTGAACCTCCCCGTCTCCACTGTTGTGGAGAGCCTGGCAAAAGTGCTCTGGCTTGAGATGCTTTGGCCCAGGAAAGATGGAAGAAGCTGGATGTGGGCAAGGACAGAGGAATAGTGCTTGTCTGGGTGCAGATCTGGTGGCTTTGTTAGCCTCCAGGCTGAGAAATGCTCAGTCAGCAGAGAAAGGGGAAGAGAGATTGGCGGCAATTTTCTTAAAAACAACATAGCTTAAGTCTCCGGCGTGTGCCCCCTCGCTCACCCCGCCGAGGCAGTCAGGTCAAAACCGACGCCCCGCAGCGAGCGCCGCAGCCAGTTCCCGCTAGGAAGAAGGCGGGCATCCGTCGCAGCCAAACGCCTGGCTGCTGCACTTCTTGGTCAACGTGCCGGGTTCAACCAGGCGCCTTTCCCACCGAGGCACGTACAGAGTTCGCACGCGGTCACCCCAGATTTGATGATGTCGCTCGCCGGGCACAGCTGGTAAATATGACTGGTCAAGGGTTCGCCGAGGGCAGAGGGGGAGGCGGCTACAAGTGCACTTCGTAGCCAAACGTCAGAGCTTTACTCCTCAGCGCTAGTTCTCCCAGCCCGTGAAGGAACCCAGGACGCCCCAGGCTCACCTCTCCCCAGTCAAACCAACCGCCCACCCGCTGCCTGGCCCCTGTGCAAAGTCTCTGAACTGCCCATCCCTAGCCACTGCCCTTTCCGGTCGACCCAGACTTTTGACTCAGTTCTCACAAAGCCACCTAGCCACCCGCGCCTCCCAGGAGTCCGAAAATCCTTAAGGAAAGTGCTCGGGAGCAGGACGGGCTCGTGGTGAATCCACCCCAGAGGTGGGGAATCCCCGGGAACCAGAGAGCGAGAAGGCAGGCTTGACCCCAAGGAAGAACGGCTGGCGGCGGCGGGCGCCTCGCTTGCACCTCCGCGTGGTGCAGGGGCCGTGAGCCCCTCAAGGGGCGCCACCGCGCGGACATGGACCGCGAGGGAGGACTAGCTTGTGCCTGAGCGCCCGGGGATGCTTGTCTCCTGTCCCGACCCTAATTCTTACGCCAAAACCTTTGACCCCCTGATTCCTAAAGTTCCTTTGCCAGGCCTTTGTGTCAGGTAGCAATAAGATTATGTTTTCGGAATGACTACATAAACGCCAATGCCCAGGGGATGTAGTGACCTTTTCACCTTCCCAGTGAACTCCTGAGCGCGTCGGTGGGCTTTTACCACCAAGGGCCTGAGCGGTGACCGAAACTGTTTGTTCCCTGAAATGTCCTTGCGATTCTTATCCGCGGAGGCTTTAAGTAGCAGTTATCGGAAAGCCCTTGGGGATGGACCTGGGGGGCGTCCAACCTCCTGCGAGGACGTGATGCTTTGGGAAATGGAGGAGAGCAGGAACTAGAGTGTTGGCGTGACAATTGCCATGGCCAGGAGCGGGCTCAGTGAAGACCCTGCCAAAAGCACCCCTCCCCCTGCTCTTATTGTTCCTTCTCCCCTGGGATGTGAAGAACCTGGGCCGCTGGACCTCAAAATCCCAACCCCCCTAACCTGAGCTCTGAAACATGCAGCTGGGCGGGGTCGGGCAACGATTACCCCCTAGCTGGAAGTCGCTTCACCTCCCAACCTCTGGCGTTTCCTTCGCCCCAGAGGAGAGGGCAACAATGGAGACTACAGCGCGTGGCTGGCACACGGACGCGGCTGGCACCCAGCAGCGCGTCCAGCTACAGGGCTGGAGGCGCTGGGAAACTGCAGCCCAGCCGTGGCCACTCAAGTGGCAAGTAGTCTGACTCGGTTTGCGCGCAGCTGTTACAGAGTCGACCTTCAACCGGTCCTGTGCTGCGTCTCCCTCTCCAGTTCACCCACCCACGCGTGCACACACACACACACACACACACACACACACACACACACACACTTTCCCTCCAGTCCTGGCCTGGAGTTAACAGGAGGACCTCCCTGCAGCTCCCAGCCGCGGGTCTCCCGCCGGCACTATTGGGGAGTTGGCAGGGGGGTGGCCCCCGGCTCCTACATTCGGCGGGCGCCAGCTGGGGATTTGGAGTTGCGTGGAGCAGCGCCCACCTCCCCGGCGCTCCCCACTCCTGGGCGACTGGAACCTGGAGATCCGCTGGCAGTTGCCCGGCTCTCCCCTGGGTGCTGAGCGAGCAAGCCGAGGTAGGCTAGTGCGTCTCAGTCGCTGGCGTCGACCTTGGTGCCCCCTTACAAACAACACACCCACACGCCCTGGTTGCAAAAACCCAGCGCCTTCCTTCCCCAGGGCCTCCGCGAGAGAAGGGCAGACGGACGGGGAAAGCACGCCGAGAGAAACTTGTTCCTCCCAGTCTCCTGTCAGGCAATTACTGGAGAGCCAGTGGGGGGAGAGGGGAGGGAGGAAGCAAGGGAAGGGCTGCAGAAGGGGAGGAGGAGGACTCGGACGAAGAGGTGGGGGAGGCGAGGAGGGGTGCAGTTGGTGAAACTCCTCTGTCTCCCGCTCATCTTTTCATTGCTTGCTCCTCTCCTTCGAGCAGACACCCCGGATCTCCCCTGGGCGCCCAGCTCCTCGGCTCCAACGGGTCCAGAAAGAAGCCGGATTTTTTTTCTCTCTCTGGAAATTGGCTTTGGTGTGTGTTTCCTTATCTCCCTTCTCCCCCGCCCAGCTCCCCCCACCCCATCCGCCACACTCCTCCGCCCCCCTCCACCCCCCTCTCCCCCAGCTCCTTTTTGAGACATGGCCCGGGCAGTGGCTCCTGGAAGAGGAACAAGTGTGGGAAAAGAGAGAGGAAACCGGAGCTAAATGACAGGATGCAGGCGGCTTGAGACACAAAAAGAGAAGCGTTCCTCTCGAATCAAGGCATTGCCTCTCGGCTTTCCTTTCCCGGAGACCGCCTGAGGATTTTACACGCTCTGCGCTGAGTTGAAGCTCCTCGGATTGTTTAGATTCCGCACCCCAACCCCCTTGCTCTGTTTCCCCCCTTGCGTTCTCGTTCTCCCGCGTCTGCCTGGGGAACCCGCGAAAGGAGAATGGAGAGGGGGCTGCGGCTCCTCTGCGCCGCTCTCGCCCTCGCCCTCGCCCTCGCCCTGGCCGGCGCTTCTCGCAACGGTAAGTGACAGGCGGAGGCGCGTGTGACACCTCGGCTGCTACGCGCGTCCGACCGGGGTTTTGCTTCCCGCTCAGCTGAACTGCCGGGATGAACCGGGAATAGTCACCTCCCGTCAGAAAGAAACTTTTAGCCGAGCGTAGAAATCAGAAATAAGACCAGAAGGTTTAGGCAGGAAGATTTCAAATCTTCAGGCTCCCTCCTGGAGTTGGTGGTTTGACTGGGTTTTTCCTGCCGCTGTAGGAGCTGCCTACCTTCCCAGATCAGCACGCCAATTATCTTAATAATGTTTCCTCCCAAAGGCAATTAGATGAGACTCCCTTTCAAAAATCTGATGGCTGTTGAAAGTTAATGAACTCTTTACCAGGAGAACTTCCTGGTTTCCTTGCAGCTCCCCTAAACTGTTTCCTCTGGTGGGTGCTTGCAAGAGATAGTAGTTTGTGGGTTGATGCAACTCCCTCCTCCGCCTTTGTAAATCATCCCTAATCCGGTCTGGAGTATGAATGAAAGTTGCATAGTGTCAATAAAGGAATCTGATATATACAGAGTAAATCACCAGGATATCTGAAAATCCCTAACCTAGTTGCAGCTTTCACGTAGCTTTTAAAATCATTCACAGTTAAGTAAACGAAGGACTGCTGGGTTATAAACAGTATCCTGTAACTTCAATAGTCTGTTTTAAAATGTGATTTGTTTGTAGGCATGTTTGACTTATACTGTAAAGCAGGTGAAGGCAAGGGCATGAAATTATCTTTACAGTAAGTCTTGAGCAATTATTAACTAATTATCAAATATTTACTTTCGTCTGGCGTAGATTTCAATCAAAGTAATTAGAAGAAAAGAGCATCCACTACTTACTGTGGTATATTGTTTTAATAAGAGACCACAAGTGGAGAGGTTCATACCAAGAAGAATTTAAATCATGTCTTTATGATGAAAGTTAATCTCTCTAATTTGCTTTTTGGAGGTTTTGTGATTGAAGCAATAGATTTCCTCCAGCAGCGACCAAGCAGTGTTCTAAAAGATATGCTTGGAAGCAAAACACACATGCTCACAATTGTGAATGTGGGGTTCAGTTTATTAATGAACCTGAGTTGGTAGCATCTCTCTAACATATGGCAGGTAATGAACTAACATTCTCTTCCCACTGAAAGAGCTCAAGTGGTGAGACTTAAGAAATACACTAATCTACCTCCTAGCCTCACAAACTCCTGAGATTAAATCTACAGTGGAGGTGTTTGCAGGATAGATATGAAGCCTAAAGCAAAGAGCTTTCAGACTTTAGACTGTGAACTCTGTGTTTGTATGTGTGTCTTTAACTTTTCTTGACAGAAATCTGAGGAATGCTTAGAACTGTAGCTTCAGCCTTGGGATTTGGCTGGTTAAAGCCATGTTGCAATGTTTTAAGTAACCAAAGCCAGTGCATGCCCCTGTAACTCAGCAGACCTTTTAAAGCCATGTCCACCTCCTCTGAGTACCAATGTCTGCTAAATTAATTCATTAACCTTATTTAGGGCTAATGGTCCAGAGTCATTAGAAATTGCTCTTTCTTAATCAACTGTTAGAGAGATTTAACAGAGCCAGGGAGACCAGCAGTCCACATTATCTTATTACACTGTCACTTTCTCAGAAGTCACAGATTAAAGAGCTCTGGTGTGGTACCAAGTCCACCTAAATGTCTTCTAAAGCGACTCTGTCGAGTGACTAGAAACAGTGCTGTTTTATTTCACTCCTCTAACAGATGCCAGACACTGCCATGCTGTTTGTACAGAGCTAGAGGAGACTTAATGAGATGGGGTCACTTTGCAAGTTTTCTGCATGTTTAAAATAATGGAAGCTCCTCAGTAGAATCACATAACTGAGTCCACTATGATCAGTTGAGATTCTGAACTCCAGTTGCAACATTTCTTCTTGGCAAACCTTAAGCTTTTAAAAGCCAAGGCAAAGGAAACCAGTACAAGACTATCCCCAAGTCTTCAAAAACAATCTGAAACCTCTAGCAATTGAGAAAAACAATGTAATATATATTGTCTTCTTTTAATTTATGGGAAATGATTTCTGTAATGCATGTAGCTTTATGCATTTTTGATGTGCACTTCATCTTTCATTTCCATTTGACCTGGTTTTCCTGTAATAAAATTCTGTAGATTTATAAATTCATGCTGAGAGCAAAGAATGCCATTCTCCTTCCACGGGGAACCTATTAGATGCAATATTAAAATCTATATATACCGTTACTGAAATTTTGTGATTGATAGGCTTATATATTTCACTCTTTCATACATGTCCCCCTTACATAGTTTATGTACCAAATTTTTATTGCTTAAAATTAAGCATCAATAAATGTGGCAGCATTTCAGGCTGAGGTTCTCCAGTATGACATTCATCATAAAAAGTGACAATGAAAATCTACACTGAACAATAAAGCAGCCCAGAGAGTGGTTTATTTGGCTCTCAATAAATCACTTCAGCATTTTGGATTTTTTGAAATGAGGGTTCAAAACTAGTTAGCTCACCTTTCCCAGAGGGTGAGAATATGACTTACCACATGTGATGCCCAGACCTCAGTGTGGTAGGGTTTTTTTTTTTTTTCAACATGTAGGTAATTAGAATTAATGTTGTGTGGCTGTTTATTTTTCTTTCTGCCCCATTGCTTTGATCTGGTCTCCAAGCCTGAATAACTTGACTTAGAGCAGTAGAGCAGAATATTTTCTGCTTCACCAAATATGTTTTGTTCTCTTCTTGGTCTGGATCTCAAGAGCAGAGATAACTCAACATCACTTAGATTTATGGGCTGATAAAACAACAACAAAAAAGGATTGGCTTTAAGCCAGTGGAAGTCTTGGAAGACGCCCCCCACTGATCAATGACATAGACCAGGCTTATCATCAAAAAGTGACACATGGGATCTAAACGCATCTTTTAGTCACCTTCCACTTAGAACTTGCTTCTTAATGTGATTACACTTCTTGGGGGATAATTAAGTCTAGCAGAAACTCCCTGGGGATCATGTTAACAGCAATAGAGGGGATTTAATGTTTTTAATGCTAGAAGACCTTTTTCTTGGGATGGAAGTTTGTGGGGGGGGGGGTATGGATGGAATCCTGACAGATCTTAGTCTACTTTCCTTCTGAGCCAAAGTTTCTGACATCTAAAATTGTTCCTAGGGGATTTTTTTTGCTATCAGCACCACCTGAAAGACCTGTGGACACATGCTTGGAGTTCCCCCTTTAAAAAGCTATAGAATGTTTAATAACCAGTAATTTATAAATAACATGACAATCTAGGAAAGATTTAAAATGGTGTGTTTTTTTTTTTTTCTTCAGATAAATGTGGCGATACCATAAAAATTGAAAACCCGGGGTACCTAACATCCCCTGGTTATCCTAACTCTTATCACCCAAGTGAAAAATGTGAATGGCTGATTCAGGCTCCTGAACCATACCAGAGAATTATGATCAACTTCAACCCTCACTTTGATTTGGAGGACAGAGACTGCAAGTAAGTGAGACTGTGTTTGAACAGGGCACCACAGCACCATCTAGTGGTCATGGATGTCTAAGAGGGAAAAACCTGTGTGTAAAATGTAGGCTATAAATGGTTCCAGGAGGGATTCTAATCTAGGCCAGATCATATGTCAGTGGTATGGAAATTAAATTATGTTAAGTGATTTCTGAGTTCCCCATACTAGGAATTTCAATATGTAATCTTTTCCCTGTTAACACTTGATTTGAGAACTCTTCTTGAGAGAGAGAGAGAGAAGGGAATGTGTATGTGTGTGTGTATGTGTGTGTTCTGGAAGGGGAAGAAATAAAAAAAAAAACTTGCTATTTTATTAAATATGCTGGGTTATTCACATATAATATGAACAGGTGAAGTTGGACATTTTTTAAAAATATCTGAGGCATTTTTTTGTGTCTTAAAATTGTGTGTTACTGAGTTTGACATGAGAAGAGCAAGTTGTTGAATAAAAATAAGGTATAGAGGCTAAGCTAGATGATGGGATTTTATACTAGATTGATTATTTCAAGTCTCATAAAAAATACTTATTTTTTATAAGTATTTATTTATTAATGCACAATGAATACAGTGGGCCTCAAATATATACCTGTGTTTCATCTGCTTTAGTCTTTCATCTCCTTCTATTGTTAAGTTTCTAAGCACCAATTTATGCCAGAGTTCGTTTTAGGAAATTATTCTCATTGTAGAGATACTCTAAATTATATCTCCTCACATAATATGAAAGAAACTGGCATGTAAATTTTGCCTTCCACAGTCTGGAGAGTGTATTTTAACATTGTAGATAGCAATCCACTCAGACCCAGGTGTTTCTTCTCTCTGGACATCCAGTCTCTGTGTTGTCCACACCAGGCCATTTGGTAGCAGTGAGCATGGTGTATTCTCCAAACACTTAAGCCTGAAGATCGATCCTTAATGAAGTTTAGATATAAATAGTTTTAGCAAAGGAAAATAATCTATTTAAATCTCAATTCTAAAGTGCTTTTCACTTTAGACTGATTTCTTTTCTCAGCTTTAAAATAGGTCAATTTGATATAACATATACACTACTTTCACTGGATATAAACATTATGCTGGCACATTCATTATTTAAAAGATGCTATTTGCAGATACATAATCCTTTTAGGGAAGAGTAACATGAAAGTGTACCCATTTATAGGAAGTTTTTAACAACCTGTTGATTTTGTGGGATAAAATGGTTTTTCATGGTCAAAGAAGTGAGGTTAATTCAACATTCTGGTGACTAAAGAACTGAGAGAAATTCAAGTACTGTTAACCGATTTCCAAATGATCATCTTATGTTACAGCACAATGAAGTTATACCGATTCCAATTTAATCTTCGCACTCTCACTTTGAAGTGCTACATGGCATTACATTGACATTTTAATCTTGTGTGAAAGTTGCCATTGAGTGTAGCAGTAACTGCTAGGGAACAGGAGTTCATTGTCTTTCTCCATGGATTTTTTTTTTTTTAAACTATGACAATCACATAGGTAACCTGGGGATTTGTTCAGTTTTTTACATTGTTTTCATTTTTATTTTTGACAATATTTAAACTAGAAAGGCATTTTTAAGAAACTCTAGTAATACATACTCATGTAATAACATTACTTGGAAAATAAGGTGCTATTAGATTTTAATAATCTCACGTTTATAATTCTTGATCTGAAAATCATGACTATGTATGTGTGCAAATAATGGCTAAATCATGCAGTATAGACAGTACTTATTGACAGCAGCTATGTTGATGACTATTTCTCAGCAGGATCATGGGTGAGACTGGGTCAAGCCTTCATTTGTGATATTCACCACTTTCTATAGTGCAAAGATTTCCACCATAGCCAATTTCAGAGTCCCTCGCTGATGTTATTGCACAGACCTGTAAATATGCACAACTGGTCTTATGAACTGGTACAAGCTGCTACGTCACACAGCTGGAAAAGAGGTGTAAGGAGGGGAAAACCAGTTGCAGGAGTTATTGTATGTCAAGTGCCTACAAGAGCGTCTGACACACAGTAAACCTTAAATAATTATTTGTTATATCATAAAGTGAGGTGGCATATGGTAGGATTGAAGAAAACCTTTTTGGTTTGTTTTCATTTTTAAAGGTGACTTTTTAAAAAGAATAATTATAATTTATAGAAAAGGTAATTTTAGTGATACCAACAATATATTCAAGAAATGGAGATGGTCAAAAGGATTATTTCTGTAATTACAAGATGACTTTTTTTTTTTAAAGATTTATTTATTTATGCATACAGAACTGGGGTACAGGCCAGAGGCTCAGGGGTGGTGAGAGGCTTCACCAGAGACAGAGTGGGGAACAGAACAGGTAGATCAACAAAGTACACTGCTGAGGGGAGCAGCGGGCGGGTCAGGAGAGGTCTGCCACACCTTGTGGTCACCTCCGGTGCAGGCGGGAATTGAACTCATGCAGAAGTGGCTTTAGATTCTTAGTGCTGTGCTTTAACCCGTTGCGCCACCAGGGAGGGCCTACAAGGTGACTTTAAAAAAGAAAAAAAAAATCTATGAAGTAAGGTGGTTCCTTAATTTTAGCAACCCAGGGCTTGTTCTTGGTGAAGGTGTCATCTTCTGGCCAGTCTTGAAGGGTGGCTATATTTAGCCTGATGAGGTCAATGAAGATTATGACTCTAGAAACATATCTTTGTACTGTGTTTTGAAGTGTTACTACCTGATTGTTTTATAAATTAAAAAAAGAAATTTTGGAAAGGAAAAGGAAAATTTCAAACAGGTATAGGAAGAACAACTTAAGACATTGTAGTCGGCCTCTTTCGCATTGATCCACATTGATGTCTGCTGATTGTTGAAGGTTGTACTTGGGAGTCTAGAAATGTGGCACAATTTTTACCTTCTTTTGTAAAGGCTGTGAGGAGAATCCATAGTTTTAACAGTATAGATGGTTAGAATTTCCCAGAAAAATGGGAAACACCAAAAACTCTTCAAAGGAAGAACAAACTCATAGACTTCAGAAGTGTACATTGGATGTGATGTGAAAAAGGTTTTTACAGTTTGGGTTGTTTCATTGTTATTAGCAATTTATGTTAGGTAACTCCCCAAATCGGGAACATGATACAAAGCTAGGTAGGGTAAACCATACTCAGGGAGATTTTAAAAGCTGATAAGCTTTTAGATACCATCCTGTTCAACACAAGCTCTTTGTCTTATTTGAGATATATAATATCTTCATCTTGCCGCTATTTTATGTCTAATAGCAGTACAAAATGTCTTTGGTTACTGGTAAGATAAAATGAGGTCGTGATTATGAAAGCCTTTTGAAAGGTTAAAAGCTCCCCTCAAAATATGTTATCAACATTATGATGATATTTTTAACAACTTTGAGATTTTTGGAACATTTGGAAATAAGAAGCTAAGCATAGGTCAAAGTAGGTATTTTGATGCAGCAATGGGATGCACTCTGCATTTTTTTTTTGAAAATGTCAGTATTTATACAGCAAATGTTCACTTAACACTGTCAGTTGGTTGTTAAAAACTGGAACTTTCAGTAAAACTATATATAACATAAACAGGTGCTTCAGTAAAATTGTTGCAGCCGTTGTCTGTGGGGATTATTTTTATTGTCATCAATATTACAATGACTCCAAGTTGAACAAAATCATATTATTTGAGGACCTGTTGCATAGTCAGCTTAGACTATGTGAAAACTCAAGAAGTCAATTCATTAGTATATTTGCTTTTTGAGAAACATGCTTGAGATCCAAGTAAACAATTACTTTGCAGAGTGTAGGCAGGAGTAAGTAGTTAAATAGTCCAATTGTAATGTGAAAAATATTTTTATTTAAATGTTATTGTCTTACTGAAAATTAAATATAAAACACTAATTTTATAGTTTTAACCATAGTATTATATAAATCAACAATGCTCATATAAATGGGACCAAGAGAGAACTTCGGAGCTATTAACTATGAAATCTAGCCTTACAAAATGTTTTTACCATAAGTATCATGGGGAGGGGAAAGAGATATTTCCTTAGAGAAAATAAGTGTACAAGTTGTGCTTGATAGTTTTAAGATGAAATCATCTATGTTTATGCCAACACTGAATCAGGTTTGATTCTCTATCAGCATCAAAACCGCAATATTACAACCCCTCAGTTCTTTTATTGAACAGGGTGTTGTGTGGATCAGTCATTGAAGTAGAGAACATTTGTCTGCAGAGCTAATGTTGTATTAGAACTTCCAGTTAGATAACTGTCTGGATTTATTGTTATGTTGATATGAGAAGCAACTAAAGGATGTTCTGAGAGGAGGAAGTGTTGAGGGAATGGAAAGAATGTGATTTTTCTTTAACTCCTCCATCCTTGTAACATGTCAAAGCACAGTCAAAAGTAGAAAAGAAAGAAAAAAGCAACCTGCTGAGTGTTTCTCAGAAAGTAGTGTTCCTTCTGCCTCATAAATGGCTTTCAGTATTTACAGTGAGCTGGTTAGATCTTAACTCTACTGTAGGTTTCTCCGGTGGTAAGGCAGACATCTTGAATCTCGTAAAACTTTATATCTGCATAATAAACAAGAATGTCATTGATACAGTAGTTAGAATTTATGGAACTTTTCCAGTTTCCCAGCAATGCAGACTATCAGCTTGATAATTTATAATGGCTTGTGACAAATACTGCTGAGCCAAGAGGTGTGTGGTTACATTCAGATCAGATGTCATCATCTGGGGAGCAATAAAAATTTCACAGACATTGGGGTAAAAACATTAAGAAAATGAATGTGAAGCTCCAGAAAAAGAGT
This sequence comes from Condylura cristata, assembly GCF_000260355.1. Classification (NCBI taxonomy): domain Eukaryota; kingdom Metazoa; phylum Chordata; class Mammalia; order Eulipotyphla; family Talpidae; genus Condylura; species Condylura cristata. Next base: position 5,704,422 of record NW_004567131.1, read on the forward strand.
CTAAAAAGATGGTAGCATTGGGGACAAAAGCTCTTACTGACAGGTTCCTGACCAGGGCCTCATTTGTCAGTGCTGTCTCATAATTTTACCAAGATACAAGGTTAACAGCTTAGATGTTTTTCTGTCTATAACTTAGATCTGTTAAAAAAAATTGCATCTGTTATATTTGTGTAACCGATAAGGGTTGTCTTTTTCTAATTTTGTGCAAAGGAAGATTTTACTCTTACAGATTCATAGGGAGTTTATTCACAGTAAATTTATGATTAGATAGAGATGATATTCAAATTTTGGGATTTTATGGAGACCAATCATATTGTTTCCTTAAAGTTCCTTTTTAAACTATGTAAATTCTTACAAACTTGGAAACACTGCTCATTTTATTTTTTTTCATAGAATATAAACTCACTGAATGAAAATTAATCTGCCCTTAGTTTTCCAAATCTGATTATTCCTGCAAATGTAATTATACAATGGTCACTTCGCTGTTTATTGCCAATTTGGGGAATGTAAGTTCCGTTTTTGGTTTTCATGTATGTAATTTTCTGTTTTTAATCTTTCCTTATTTACTTTGTTCAGCATGTATCTTTGCATTAATTTTTTTTGAATGCTGCATTAAATATTATTTATCTTAATTGGTACGTTTTTTAGCTTTCTGTATTCAAGGCAAATTGCTTCCTCTAGTCCCACTGTTGTGTTTTAAGTCAAATCAAAGTCCTTTCTATATGGGGAAAAAAAAAACTGGGGATTTTTAAGTTAAATTCTCCATTTTCTATATGAGATATAGAAGCATATGTGCTTTTAATTAAAGTGGATCTGGAAAAATACATGAACTCAGTATAAAGTTTGATAAAATTTCACAAGCTGAGCACATCCATACACTCAACCCAGACCTACGCATTTCTAGCTTCCTAGAAAGAAATCTCTTCCCCCTCATGTTCTCTTTTACTTACAAACCTTTGGCTTCACAGGCAATTGTTATCCTGGCTGGTATAATTACCTTTTTATGAATTTTAAAATCAGACAAGATTAAACTTTAATCTTAGAAATCTGTGTTCTTAAATATATAATAGTCTTTGGAATAGGGATAGAAAAATGCATTTGTTTCATTTATAGTAAAAAACAATAGTCCTACTGAAGCATTTTCTAATTTTTTCCAGTGGCAGGCTACTACAGAAATATATATATATGTGTAATATATGATACACATATATATGATTACACTATGGTAATGTACTTAATATATATACTATGGCATGCTGTGGTAACAAATGTGTTATCTGGAGCCTCCTTTATAGACAAAGCAAATTAGAAAAATCTTCTTTATTTTTTTCTCATCTTTTTATTACTGGCTTTGATCACAAATGACTTCCCAATATGGGAAGTGACCTTCCACCACCAACTCAATTCAATTAAAGAATTATTGAGAGGATAAGAATGACCCTCCTCAGAACAACTGCTGACCAATGTTGCTACCACCTGCAGCATTCTTGGTTATTATTCAGGCAGATAATTATCTATTTTCTTCCTTTTGATTTGTTCCCCATTAGCACTGATTTAATTTAAACAGAACCCCATGTGTTTAATAAAATGAATTTCTTTATTATTTCTTACAATAAGCAATCACATTTGATCATACTGAGTCTCAAGTATTATAGGGTTCTTGTGTGTTAGGCATTTCTATAATTTAAAAGAAGCAACCTTTATGAGCAGCTAAAAGAAAAGGTTAGTTGCAGTCTTATCAAATTGAATCAACATGTACATGGCATTTCAAACCAGATTTTACTTTGGGGAGCACGCACTTAAAAATTGATCCAAGTGAAACATATGCCTTCAGCCGGCAAGCTTAGTCTCAACTTCTTTCTTTCCAGTGTAAAACTTGATACTTACATGCATGCTGACATGCTTCGGCCAACACACACACAAACACATATGTGCAAGTGTGTGTGTGTTCTTGTAAAAGAGGCCACAAAATCAGCATAACTAATTGCCATTGTAGTATTCATCAAGGCTGATCATTAAATCTAAAGAAAAACAAGACAAGATTAGTGTTCAGATCAGGTTCCAAATGCCTCTTAATTGGGTGTTTGTAATCAATCCTGACTGTAGTAGTAAGTGATTTGGAAGAACAGCACCTCGAAAGAAGATTTTTCTTCCTGTTATTCTGGTTAATTGAACTGTTGTCTACTATGTAGGTCAGTAAGGGATGACAATAAGTCATTTTAAATCTTAAATTGTTCACGAAGGACACCCAACTCATTACACTACCTTATGGCTGAAATTGGCTAACCTTTACCAATAGTTTAGAACCCGAACCACATTCATTCAGAACTCTACTGAATTCTGCCAAAGAGAACAGAGGAGAAAAAAACTTCTGGCTCTTCCTACTCAGTTGCCCATAACATTGTTTTACTTCTCATAAAGTCCAGGTCTGAATTGTACATATCTTATATATTATTTAGTCAATATGTTTTTACTCCTCTAATTTAATTGATCATTAGAGTGTTTAGAAAGGCATGGTCATGCTGCTTTGTATTGTTGAGTTCTCGCGACATGCCTGCTGGGCTCATGCGATCTCATATCATGTCCTATCATGCCCATTTTACAGGTGATAACACTGAGTTGTAGAAAAGTTAAAATAACTGAGCACAGATACTCAGTTGATGTACTAAATATGTTTTCTCCTTTGTATTAAAGGGAATGTGCTTTTTAAATAATAAGAAAACCCTTATGAAATTTAGCCAGCTTATTTCTACTCAAATGTGCATGTTCTACTAAACAGCTCTCTTAAAAAAAAAAGTTCAAATGAAAACCAACTAATTTTAAGGACTTAACTTTTTAACTCGTAGTTCAGATTAAATGAAGAGTGATAAAAATTGTGTCTAAACATTTCCAGCCAATTGGTTATTTTCAATGCAGTCAAAACTTGTCCTTTGGAATGATATGGGGGTCAGGGGTGGATTCCTTCGCTTGATAGAGTTTGAATGCTCTATAAATACAATATTTATTCAAAGTCAAAAAACAAGGCAGCACAAGAGTTCAGTTTATACAGTTGATTCATGGGATATGTGAGACCAGCTGCATCCAGTGCTTTCTCACAGACCCAAGAGTAAGAAAACTGCATTCTCTTCCAAACACTGCTCATTTACTTAATCTTGAACAAATAGCTGGAAAGTTTTGCTCTCCCACAGCTCTCCTACTTGTAAAATTTCAATACTTGTACTTGCCATGGTTACTCTGTAAGGGTTAAAGAGCGACTGTTTGCTCAGTAACTGTGTTCTTATGGGAAAGAGAAGAGTGTGTTTTGAGAAGAAACAGATGCTCTGGAATATATTGTCTTTAGTCAGGTACTTGTACCAGCAGCGAGCCAGGTTGGAGGTGATGGCTTATTACTTCTGTGACAGACAAAGCTGTCACCAGGAGAGCATAGTCCTAGGTAGAAAGAGGATGCTAAGTGTCTCCTTATTCAAGTTCTTAAATTTCTTCAGAACACCCAAAGGTGGTAAAGGTCAGTCAGTATAGTCACATTTCCAACTCCTTGTCTGACTCTCTAGCCATCAATACTGAGAGCCGCCATTATGTAAGATAAAAACAGCAAAGTACCATAGGAAAAATCAAGATATAGTCAAAATCTTAGTTATAGAGAGATAACTTAAAAACCAGATCTCCAAATTTAAGGGTTACTCTTACTAAAAACTTAAAAAACAATCCCTCACAAATTTTATAGCACTGAAGTTGACTTTATCAGATTTGGCATCATGTTTTTTAGATGTAGAAAAACCTACTTAAATTCAAGCTCTACTTTTTTTAATTTTGATTCCTATTTGTCTACCAATTCTTTAATAACTTGAGGAAATGGGCATTTATTTCATAAACAAACTTGGTCACAGCAAAGATGGTAGAAATATATTAGAATTTTAAATTCTGGTTCAATCCACTCTTCCCAAAAAACAATAGCCAGAAGAAATTATAAACCTCTATTAATTTAGCAGATTGTCTCTATTCATTTGTTTAGCTTCTTCCTTCTAACTGTATGGGTGTTTGTTTCCCCACTGGGTAGTGAACTCTGCAGTGAGAGAAATCACTCCTGACATTTCTACCCTCCACAATGCAAAAGAATGCTTTGTATATAATAAACACTAGTTCAACTGAACTAAACAGTTGTTGGTTTTATTGACATTGAAATCTGGAAAGACTAAAGAGAAAATAAAAAATAGAAATGAAAAAAAAAAGTTATTGTGCTGAGTAGAATGTATAGTTCACAGTAGACATCCTGGAAAAGACAAGCAAAATGCAGTCATGGGAGAATGAAACTGGCAATTTTGACAACTACTCAAGTGAGTGGTCAGTGTGAAGGACAACCTTTTAGAAACAGTCACTCCCTGGACATGGAGGTTGTAGCTGCATTTCTTATGGAATCTGACCAGGTTTTCCCTTCTGCAATAAACCAGCTGAGTTGGAGGCATCAGAACTTGAAATTTGGAGTCTCCCATTCCCAGAAGTACATTCAAGGGCTGCAGACTCTCTGAGACTGAGACAGAGCCTCGAGACAGGCTCTTTCCCACCCAGTCTGACCAGTCTGCCACTGGGGATGTTTAGAAAAAATTTTCAGTCCTGATTCCATTGGGGAAAAAAACATCACTGAAGCTGTCACTAGCCCATAGTTTTATTTTTCAGATAACATTGTTAACACCAATATCAACAATAGGGTAGAGTTTTATTTTACTACTGATTGAAATCATCTACATTTTTTTTTTAAGAAAAAAGTTTTGCATTTTCCTTACCCTTTATTACAGAGCTCATTTCATGTGTCTGGGGAGACTACTGAGAAACTGTTAGAATATATTGGTTCAGTCCTTCAAGACATATTCTCATTTAGCTGTTTTAGCATAATACCTGATGTGTGTGTTAGTTCATTAACGCAAGCTGGGGATCGCTGATTGTCAGGGGATTATGTTAGCAGCTCTCTGTGAAAAAGTGTTCTGGTGAGAATTAGGGGCATGGGTTATAATTGCACCTCTGCCTTTCATTCTCATCTGTGAGGCAGGACACAGGTCATGCGGGCTGGGATGTAATCTATATATGACTTGATTATGGCACCAAAAGAACCTGTGACTTTGACAATGTTAGCCAGTGTGACTCAAGAAGATGTAACAGAATCAGGGTCTGATGGTAGAAAACAGCTTAGACAGAACTTTTAATTCATCTTTTTCTCTTCTCTTTCTGGGGAAAAAAAAAAAAGCTTTCCTTCCTCTACCTATCTCAGCAACACAGTTTTGATGAGATAATGTAGGTGGAAGTGTCTTGTGAATACAAGAGCAGTATGTTAAATAAAGCCTAGGTAGTTCTATAACAGGAAGTGCATCCGCAGGTTTTGTTCCTTAAAATAAGTTCAGACTGTAAACAGTAATGTCTGCATCCTTAGGTGGAGGTACTTATAAATATTTCAAAAGCACATAGCCACAACAGAGATAGCATCTCATGCTCAGCATGGATTCAGCCAACAAGAATTTCTGAATGTTCTTCTAAGTTGCCTGGCTAACTGTGTTATAATTTTGGACTTCTAAAAATCTAAATGGGTGGAATTTCTGGAAAATCCCTTGCAAGATATGATCTCAGTATCAAAAATTGAGTAGTAGTATTAATGGCTTGAAAAAACTCATTATTTTTTCCATGTGCCTGAGTGATTATAAATATATCCATGACATTCAGACTGTAAATCAGCTCATAGTTAAATAGCAAGTTGGGAACTAATATAATGTTGGTCACTACAATAGAGATATCAAACCATCCCTATCAGTTAAAGGAAGTAGTGTCTCTATATTCATGTCCAAGAAAGATGAAACTACTTGGACTTCGTAGTATAAATTCAGAGAGAAAATCACAGGTAAAAATAAATAACACATTCTAAATATTCTACCAATCCCCCAAACCATTTCTATCTCTTGGTCCTAGTTTTTTTAACCCTTGTATGTATAACATTTACACAATTGGCTATAATGTTCTTCATTCTTGTACCTCCTGGTACTGTTTCATCTTGGATTCCTCTCCACCTCCCTGACCACTTTTTTTGGGTACTTTCTTTCTCTTAAAACATTAATTATAAGCATTTGCCAAGATTTTGCTTTTGCCCCAACTGTTTTTGCACTGAACTGCTTTCTGACCTTAACCACTTAGCTCAAATAATCTCCAAATCTCTGTCCGGCTGTAGACTTGATCTAAACATTGAATCAAACGTCCAAATTCCTCCTGGGTGACCATGCATTACCACAAATTAAGATCTTATTTTCTAGCATTCCTTACCAAGGACTTCTCTTTTACCATTTCTTTTTCTTACTGATTCTTTCTACTTATTCACACTTGAAGATCTGGAATAGTCCCTGATTCCTCTTTGTCCCACAAATCTAGTCAGTTTAAGACCTCTAAATTACATATTTATAATGTCTCTCATGTCTGTATGTCCTGTTACATTTCAACTGCTGCCACCCAAATTCTAAGTTTTTAACCCAGCCCTAGTTCTATTGTGTTGACCACATAACAGGGCTTTTCTTACTGTGCTGCTTCGAAGCCTGAGAGTTTTCCTTTTTGATTTTTTTTTTTTTTTTTTTTTGCTTCTGTGTTTCTTAAACTTTCCCAAGGTAGCTCCCACCTGTCTCTCTGACCGAGCTCCAAGCTCCAGTGGTTCCCCTGTGTGTATTCTTGCCAAAATGGTCAGCTTATAGTTCAAATTCACCCCTGCTTTCCTATACTATGGTAGCTGTTTCTTTCACATATTCATGCTGGGTAAAAATTCTTTATGTACTTCTGTCTCTCTGTCAAAGTGTTGCACACAACCTAGTTTGAACTGAAATTATGCTTCTTCCCAATCCCCAGATCAGGAAATTATCAGTCTTTTCTACTAGCCAACTATCAATTAAATGTCACTCCCTCTGATTTTGCTAAGACCCATATCTCTGCATCATGTTCTCATGTAGTCTGTCATAATCATTAACAAGCTGTGAATCTTTGCCCAAGCAGCTTAGAGGGGCCCAAGAACAGAGACTGGCACTGATTTCTACCACTTGAGGAAACTTGCATCATGTTTTTACAATTGCAGATTCTCAATATTTGTTTTGCAAATTAATTTATATCTTTTTACATTATTGTTTGTGTTAGTGTTTACTTCTCCCCTCCCCCACTTCCCTGCCAATCATCACCACAGTTCCCCAAGTTCCTCCCTCCCTCCTTCCAATCACTCTCTGTTCCCCTTCCCTGTAGGATCTCTCTGGTTTATAATTATCTGTTTGTTTTTGTTTTGTTGTATGGTGTTTTGTATTGTAATAACAATAATACACTTCTCCTCCCCCCATGTCTTATTTTTTTTCTTATATTCCTCCTATAAGTAATAAGAGTCTCAACATTTGAATTGACCCCCTGACATCCACTCAATTTTCTGCCGTGTTTTCAGTTCCTGCAGCAGAAGCAAGTCAGCTTTTGGGGAAAAACTCTAACTCAGAGTCTAAAAATGCATATTTATACTTCTCATTTACATGATAAGCCATTTATTTTCCTGGGTAGTAGAGTCAAACTTACACAGTTCCTCTAACATCTATTCCATTTTTAAAATTCTAGATTTCTGCATGTAAGTAGATTTAACTAAATCTCAAAAAAATATGCAGAGGTAGTGCTTGACTGAAATCTTTCTTTTTGTTTCAAAGTCATCTCCATAATCTGTTTTGGAGTTAGAGCATAAGAAGTATTAACACTGTAGGCATATGTCCTGACTGCTGAGTGTTTTCTGACATCCCCACAACTCCTGGGACTTTGTGTCACAACTCTGCAAACTTTGTCTATTGTATATTCATATCTGGGCTCACATCCAAACCACCTTGACATAAATTTAACACAAATAATTTAGAGCCTTCCATTCCACCTGCAACTCCAATAAGTGTACATGTTAACTCCAGAGCAGGCTTGCTGAGGAAGGGGGTAGAAAGTGAGCTTATGTACTAGAGAGGTCAACAAGGGAGCATCGCTCACAGAATGCCATGACTGGGTCCATGTCAACAGTTAAATACCAAGTCCTGTATCTTGGGGCAACTACATGAAGATGCTGCCCTGGACAGGTGTTAGATTGACCAGCCCAGGGGTTACTGCAGTGTCTTTTCCAAAATGTACAGTGAAGGGTTTCAACTGCTGCCTTGGCTCACATAGCAGTAATTCCTAAGCATTTCTTAAAGTTTTGTGTCAGGATGAGCTAATGTCAACCTCAGAGGAAGAAATCAAGAGGTAGCAGGTGCACCAGTTCCTATCAGAGCAGATAACTTCACACAATATAGTTTTTAACTTATAAGCTCCTTGATGTCACTGTCTTACACTGAATTTTTACCCCTCTTCTTTAGAAACCCGTAATTGTCTTCTCATGCCTCCAGTTTGTCTACAGCTAGGGAACTGAATGCATTGCCTTTCATGGGAGGTGGGTGGAAGGATTTGCTGGGACAGAGGCAGAAGCACTAGCCGCTGGTGCTGTCAGTTATCCTGCTCTGTTCCAGTTCCCTGCTGATGATGTCCAGGCTTCCCTTGAGAGACTTGCTTAGTTAGTGGTGTGAGCGCTCATGTGTGAGGCTTGAAAGATCTCATTGTGATCTGGAGTTCTATAAATAACTCCTCGACCTCAGAGTAGTTGTGGGCTTAAGTGTTTAATCTTCTGGGTCTCCATGCCCCCCTCTGGGAGAGGAGTGATGAGTTTTGCACTGTAAGCCCTCTTGCCTCCAACATAGAGGATTCTGTTTGTTCAGGGGGTCCTATGGTCATAAGAGTAAATTCCAGTGATATATTTTCTGATGTTTTAACCAGAGCCTAATCCTTGGGTGTTACTTTGGCCTTTGACAAGAACCGTCTAAGTTTTCTTCTTTTCTAGCTCAGAAGCTAGAAACTAGAAGCTAGTTTTCCAGCACAGCACAGTCCCTCCTTGCCTTTTGCAACAAAGCTCCCTTCCCTCTTCTTATTCCTTCCCCCCCCAGACACATTCTTTTTTTTTTTTTTAAAGATCTATTTATTTATGCATACAGAAGTGGGGTCCAAGCCAGAGTAGCAGGGGCGGTGAGAGGCTGGGAAGACAGACTGGGGAGTAGGACAGGCAGATCAATGAAGCACACTGCTGAGGGGACCAGTGGGCAGGTCAGAAGAGGTCTGTCACGCCATGTGGGCCACCTTCTGGCCTGGGGATTGAACTCGCACTGAAACGGCTGTGGCCAGCTTTCCAGTGCTGCATCCACACCTGTTGTGCCACCAGGGAGGGTCCCAAGACACAGTTTTTATGTCAGTTTGCCCCTAAATTTTATCAAATTTTTTTAGACTATATTTTGGCAACAATTTTCCAAGGAATTGTCCATTTTTCACCTACACTTAAATCTAGGTAGTTTTTGATCTAGGCTTTAACAGATATACTTTGATCTAATCAGTTTTTTTGAAAGCTGGGAATGTGGTCCTAAGAAATATTTATTGTTCTGCTTCTGTTGAATATAACAATTGCTATCAGTGCAAATTCTGTAAGGATGAGTTGTTTATTCTTGAAACATAATGAGCCACAAGTCAAGTTCACAACATAATTTAACTTGCCTTTGATAACCTAACTATTAACCTAAATTCAGATTTGATCACTAACGCTGAAGCAGCTTCCTACCTTATCTTTTTGTTCAACATAGCTTGTTAAAATTAGATTGCAAAGAATAGACATTATATTGGAAAAATGCAAAGGAATGACAACAGCAATTTTGTTAATGAATCCCACCTCACTGTTTGTTTCAAAGGCAGTGTAAGCTATATAATAATCTATGTATCTATTTGTAAAACAGTCTCAAATTAAGGCGCTTATTCAGATGCCATTGTAAAAATAATTTTCTGAAATTGTGGTCTATCAACAGGAGATAAGATGGCATTTTGTTGTCGCCTGCTGAGGCCTATTATGAATATTCTATTTCAGAAGCAAATCACACTGTAAATACAATGTTCAGATTCATTTATTTTCACAATAGCATTTTTGCAAAGGTGCAATTTTATAATTTGACTTACTATTGATAGCACATCATCATTTCAAAGCTCTTTATAACCACTGGTTAATTCACACATTCTTCAGAAATTGTTTATTTGAACCAGACCCATTCTCAAATAGTCATCAAAATAATATAAAGATAAAAAAAGCTCAACAAAGTATGAACAGGAGTGGAGGTGTGATTAAGACTTGCTGTCCTCCTAAACAGTCCTTTCCCTGGTGACTCTGACTGGGCTCTTCTGCACACTTTAGCGTAGTTGTGTAACCAATAAAGATTAATGATCTGGGACCTCCCTGGTGGCGCAGCAGGTTAAAGCACAGCACTAAGAAGCAAAAGCCACTTCAGCATGAGTTCGATCCCTGCCTGCCCTGGAGGTGACCACATGGCATGGCAGACCTCTCCTGATCCACCCATTGCTCCCTTCAGCAGTATGCTTGGTCAATCTGCTTATTCTGCTTCCCACTCTGTCTCTGGTAAAGCCTCTCACCACCCTTGCACTGACTTATTACTGATTGGTGATTAATGGATCTATTAAAGAATAAATGGTTTTAAAAAAATCCAAGTAATTCAAGGTGGAAATCCAAATAAATAGGTACTGAACTGAATGAATTTATTAATTAGATTTTCTCTTCTATTTGGTCTTTTTCTAGTCCTTTGGTTGTTGTCGTTAAGAGAAAATGATCAACCATAGAAGCCCAACAAGTAGACTAACATCTAGAATTACTTAACTACTTCTCAGAATTACTTGGCAGTTGTTTAAAATGAAAGAAAAATGAATTTGAACTGTTAGGCCCCCATTATTTTTGTCATTTTATCTTTCTTGGGATGACCTTGAGAAACGACTCACGTTTCTTACCAATGCTGGTTTATAGTTTGGCTTATATATATTGGCTTTATAGGCCCTGAAATTGATGGTGAACAAGGTTTCTGTTAAACAGTCATTACCACATACACAGACAAAAATATATGTGATAATAAGCTGAGAACTCCCAAACTTGGAAGTAATTATAAATTCAAGTACTTTCCAAATCATTGTTAACTTGAATACCAAAATTTGACAAAGAATGAACATCTCGTTGTGGGCTTACTGCCTCATCTGTTGGCTAATTCATTCACTCTGCTTTAATCGATCATGGGTGTGTACTAATTACTGTTTGGTAACAAAGCAGTGAGTAATACAGACATCATTCTCTGCCCTCATGGCACTTATATTCTAGAACGACAATGATAAACAAGAGAGCTCTGTTGGGCCAGGTGCCATCCTTTGTGTGCTCACCACGTTCTTCCAGCTTGCTGATCCTCATTATCTTCACCTGTGGTTCCAAGACAGACCCACTTGGGACCTGGCTCTTGCTCCAAACAAAATACATATTAAAAATGTCTGGCTGAGGCAATTGTTGGCTGAGCATCAAGTTTGTGTCGGGTTGTTGGTCTCTCTACTTGTAACTCACAGCTGGAGTTCCAGATTCTCTATGCTTCAGCTATCAGCCAAGCAACTTTTGTTTCCCAAGTTCACTCAATCCCAATCCTGAATACTTGACCCCATATCTGCCTGCTCACCACGCCTGGCACCCACTGGCCATTTCTAACAGTAGGTATTGTCTTATTTGTCTGTAATTATAGGCCCTCATTAATTCCCTTTCACTCCACAGCAAGTCCCAAGTGATAAACCCCAGGAAGCAGTAGACATAGATAGAGAGAACATGTGGCTTCAAAACTTCCCAGGATGGCCTGGAGTTGCTTTAAAGTATGTGCGTGTCAGAAACTAGCACAGCAGAACATCTGGGAATATGGCCACTGGGTGATTCATATATAGGAATCTCTCAGTGGGGGACTGACCAAAGTCAGCTATGACTTTTTAGAGTTGGTTTATACTTCTGGCAGTCATTTGTCTGGTTCTACAAGTGGCACAAATTAAACAGAAACCACTAAGAGAAGTTGTAGAAAATATTTTCTCTCTCATATCCCTAACCAAGGTAGAGAACTAATAATTCTTCAATGAAAATATTCCTGACTAAATTAGTAGAATGCTTTAACCATTCTTTTTTTGTCTTTCCCACTAAAGGCCACCATCTTCTTCCTGAAGGTAGCTAGAGTCAGTAGAAATAGAAAGAAAAACATCGTAAAGGAAGCCTGTACATAATTTGAACAGGGGTAGGATTTGGGGAGTGATGGAACTGGGATATCAGTGATTATATGGATGATTTAACTTCGGGTCTAAAGAAACAGTGATGCTATAAGTAACATAAATAGTGGGGGGCAGGAGAGCATGACATTTGTTCCATTTCAGACATTTTGAAATATGTACAAAATATCCTACTGTTTTCCAAATAAGATGACAAAGATCAATGCTGATAAATGTGGTTTATACTATGTAGTCTTAATAGAAGGAACAAAATTAAGCTTAACATGCTAAATCTGTTGGCTATGAAGGATGACAAATAGGCTTGATACTACACATGATACCTCATATCAATTACTAGTGGCCTTTTGTAGTACATTCCAGAAAACTTTTTGGAAAGGCCTAGTATAATGCACTGTAATATCTGCTGTGGGCTTGAGGAAAAAGTTGTAGCATAAGTGCTACAGATCGGCCATCTTTAATTCATTGGCAGAAATGCCTCTTTTGGAAATAGCCAATCCACAAACTGGTAGAAAAGATATCTATTTGGAACAAACATTTTTATTAATTAAATAAAAAGGCATGTTTATTTTACTTAAGCATCAAAAATAAATTTTAAAATTATATGTCCAAAGAGGATTTTTTTAATTAACCCCTTTATTTTAAATAACTATGCATATTCTATAAAATTACTGTTTTAAAAATCTAGGTTTCAATTTTAAAAAAATTGCTAACAGCTTTATCATGCTAAGTAAAAATTTTCTCTGTGGTTTGGCAAATTCCATATTCTCCTTGCACACTAGACCATTTTTGGAAATGTACACACACTGGGGTTGCATATGTATGATGAAATCATGCTGCATATTTTTCCTTCAAATAAATATTTGAAAGGCAGGAGAAAATAACCCACCCATGGTTTTTGCCTGGAAGTTAAGTGAAATGTGGCTTCTGAGAAATGCAAAAATTTCAAAAGGGCTTTGACTTTGCAAGTAGACTAGAGGGAAGTGAAAGAAAAATCTAAAGATGGAGGCATTTCAGACCATCTATAAGCAAATCAGAAGTTCAAAGGGGTTTTCCATAGAACCAGATCCCAGTGTGGGTTTCTCCATTTCCTCTTATTTATGTGACCTTAAGAAAAAAATGAACCCCTGTAAAGACATGAATCACGAAAATGTTCTCATTGAGTAAGGTCTGCCTTGTCGTGCAGAGGCGGGGCTCGGACTTGAAAGTTATTGTTTGAGGAAGATGCTTTACGGACCTGTAAGTAAGAGTAGTCTCTGTAGCCAGATGAGGAACGAAGTGTTCACAGAACTTATTTCCTATCTCTAGTTCAAGAAAGCTGCATAAACCTGAATGTAACATGTAAGCCTGCAATTTCTTTGAAAATTCCTTTGTGCAAGATTATGCTGTGAGGTGTGAGTCAGGTCCATGAGCAGGACAGATTTTCTCTTTGGAGAAGTGGAAACAGCAGATGATTCTGGAACTGGAAGAGGGTGGCTTTGCTGAATATACTTCAGTCATATTTTTACAAGGAAAATGGTTCTAGGGAGCCCCAGGGACATGTAAAAAAGAGAGATGAAAATCTTGAACACGGCTACATTCTCAAAGACGGACTGAGAGCTTTTAAAGCGCTGCTCAACACCAGACTTTAAAGTATGTAGGCCTGCTGGACTGTGTGGTTGAGTATCAGGGCAAGCTGTATGTGCCTGATGGGAAAATAATGGCGAAAGCAAAACCATTTATCTGAAATATTTTGAATTACTCACCGCAGGCTGTGGCATACCCTATTACCATAAACTGTGATGCCAACTGTAGCTTTCAGGTTCATTGTGGCTTCATCGCACAGGCCTAGAAAGATGGAGTCCCTGTCCACCTATATTTCTTGGATGTAGACCTCACTGCCCACAACGGGGCAAAGGAGTTTCTTTATCTAGAAAAATATACAAGGAAAGAAAAAAACTGAATGTTCGGAAACCAAGTTAGGAAGCAGGTTGCTGTTTGAGAACATTCAGCACTTTCTCAATGTTTGGGAAACTTTATCACTATTTACTGAGATTATCAAAAATGAAGATGTCACAGGATTAGAGGAAAGGCATTAATACAAATGGGAGTGTTCATTTTTTGAAATTTATTAAAACAAAAAGTGAGAAAAAGTTTGACTTGAAAGAACCAGACTTGAGCACATAAAAGCTCTGCTTTTTCTACATCTAGCACATAAGAAGAGAACACAGAATAGGCATGCATCGGTAGCTCTCAGACATCACTGTAGACCTTTCTGAGTCCCGGACAGGATGCCTGCCCAGTCTGTGAACTGAGGTTGGAAGTAGTGAGTGTTGTTGTGCCAGGCATTTCCTCAAAATGCACCAGGAAGGATGAGGCCAAGATGAAGCACCCCTCGAGCAGTGCTTGATCTTGAAGGAGAACTCACAACAAACTACTCTCAATTCAGTTTTCTAAAACCTGTTTTTATATGTATAGGTCCTTTATATGTTTCATTTGGGGACAAGGAAAAGCATTAATTTAATTAGCAGTACTCTTTGGCAGACCACAAAATTACCCTCCAAAGTAGCCAGACCCCAGTGTGAGAAGTGTAATTATAGCTCTATTTGATAAATGAGTCATATACACAGGGGGAAAAAAATGTATCCTGTGTGGAATTTTTCAGTTATGGGAAAAATAATAAAATCTAAAACTTTTTTGTGTTGATAAGTAATAAAAATTATTAGTTATCACTGAGTTCTGGAAACTGAAGTAAATGCCACTGTAGCCCTTGGGAAGGGATTTTTTTTTTTTTTCTGGAGTGGGTCTGCATTTAAGTTATAGTTGTGGTCTTAAGATAGTAGAGTGCTACACTCACTTTGTTTCTTTTATCAGCCATTAAGAAATAAAACACAAGCTGTAAAATAAGTAAATAAGCCACTCATAATTCTACCACTCAAATAAAATATTCTATTCTCATATATTTATGTTGTAGCATGTTATCATTGCATTTAGAAATATGGATATCTTTTAAAAATGAGGTAATCATAGATAGCTTTTACATACCATTTCTCCTGAATTGAATTTAGGCATTATTTTATAGTAAGATAGTTAGTTTTTAAACATGTAGATAGTTTTTAAACATGTCTTCTGTAGATCACATTATCTTTTCAAAATCAGGTTTTATCCAAACTGGGATATTTTGATTGCTCATTAATCAAAATATAAATAATTGTGACTAGCGCAGAGGTGCACATGTATATGCATAAGGCTTATGTATCTTTGAGAATTTCTTTTGAAGAGATTTCTAGAACTATAATTCCTGAACTGGGCAATAAGGATCATAGTAAGACTCTTGAAACAAATTACCAACTTGTTTTAGTGAGTAACCCATGAAGTTGTTTTCACTGACTATCAGATCTTACATAGATGCATTACGTTCATACACACATACCCTTATGTCTTTTACTTTTAAAGTACACCTATTTTTTTCATAGAGATGATATTTTTATGATACTTAAATCTGAAATTGGCATACTTTCTGAATAGGAGCAGATACTAACTATTTAGGTTTTGCTGGCAAGACAGTCTCAATCAGTGTCAACTACTCAGCTCTCCATCATAACAAAATAAATCTCCCAGAGACAGATGGTAACTAATGAACTAATGTGTTCCAATAAAACTTTATTTACAAAAACATGCAGTTGACTATACTTGGTCTGCAAATCATAGTATGCTAATCCTATCTTAGTTGAGAGTTCTCCTGTTCCCTGAAAACATCTAAACTGTGGCTTTCAGGAACTGGGAGAAATGCTTGTAGCATTCCCTTTAAGAAGATTTGAGTTTGTAGTATTATTAATCCCAGCTATTTTCTAGGGAAGGGAGTAAATTACTTTTTTTTTCCAAGGTAGTTGGGAAACTAAGCAAGGAAGCTATAAGTCAACCCATTGTTTCAACATATGTAGAAGATGAAGACGTCTATAAAGTTAGGTTTCCGTGACCTCTGTCAGGCAACTGTAGCCCTACCCTGAATATTTTCTCAGTGTGTTTTCATGAGAAATTCAATCCAACTCCCACAAAAGTACTGACATTTATGTATACAAACTAATTTCACTCAATATTGATTCAATCAAGGGCTCTGTCACTCATTAACTCCGCATTACTACACATTCTTAGGAAACAAAGCTGGAAGCTGGAAAAAAAAAAAATCTGAGAAATAACTTTGTTCTCATGAAAACTACCCAGAAAGGAATATTTTCCCCAGATGTTAAGCTTGCAACTGCTTTTCCTTAGGTGAACCTTTATAGAGTAGCTATAAGACGCCATTGATAACCTTCAGCAAAGGTGTAAAACAAAAAGGAAAATTAGGCAAGCATAATGGCTGCTATGGCAGAGATCATTTTCAGTTATCTGGCAAGGAGATTTTATCATATTATTTTTTTTTAAAGATTTTATTTATTTGTGCATACAGAACTGGGGTACAGATCAGAACCTGAGGGGTGGTGAGAGGCTTCACCAGAGACAGAGTGGGGAGCAGAACAGGCAGATCGACCAAGTACACTGCTGAGGGGAGCAGCGGG
>NW_004567131.1:5721233-5736764 GCF_000260355.1 Condylura cristata
GGGGGCAGGCGGGAATCGAACTCATGCGGAAGCGGCTTTAGATTCTCAGTGCTGTGCTTTAACCCGCCGCGCCACCAGGGAGGGCCTCATCATATTATTTTAGTGGTTACTTACCTCCCTTGTCCCTTTATCATTTCTCAAGGCATTTAAATTTCAGAACCTTTATGGCAAAGTAGAGAATGAAGGAAGTTGTTTTCAGTGACTATCAGATCTTACACAAGTGCCTCACACTCGTACATTCATACCCTCCTGGCTCTGGGAATGCAAAAGCCTTGGTGAAACAGCACGTGGAGTTCAGCAGTGGTTTCATGCTCATTGCCCCGGACTCTTATTTACGCCAGTGGAACAACGTGAGCTAGATGCAGACAGCTCTGTGACAATAATAGAAGTGTGTTTGCCTGCAAGCCCAAGAGAGTAACAAAGAGTTGGAAAAAGAAATAGATTTGACCATAGCAAATTAATAAAAACAAAAACTTCCTGTGCATGCTGGTGCTTGCCCATGAGCACATACACACACAAGATACACATGGCTGGAGTTAAAATTTTATTAAAAATACTTTTTTACTAAAAGACACTAACTTGTGTTCCCATTATAAGCTTTCAGACACTATATATATTTATATATGTGTATATATATATATATAAACGTACAGGATGTTATATATTCACATATACTATATACTGCTTGGAGCTAGCTGAGAAGATAATCCTAAGTATATATTCTGATATCTTTGTTTAGTAGATAAAGAAATTGGAATTTTGACAGTGAGTAAATTGTTCAGTTAGTGTGTCTATGGTACAAACTTAGTTCTCCTGATTTTCAGGACAATGATCTCCTAACCCATCCATGCTTCCTCTTCAACCATGTGTCTTTTCCTCATTATTTGCTCCAGTGCCTTGGAATCACAATCTGGTTCCTGGGACCCATGCACCCCTTTTGCAACTGGTCCTTCAAGAGATGTAGAATTTGTTCTGTGTCATCTTAAAGGGCAAGGCAGGGATAAATTGGTATAAGATATAGCCCTAATGTATCCCAGTAAAACTTTTAGCTTCCACAAGATATGATTTTCTCTGGTATGTCCAGGTTCAATATGAGTATTTTAATTTGGAAGGTATACAATTTTTAAATGAATTTAGTACATCTATGTTTGTTTAAATGCAATTCAGCACAATAATAGTTGTTATCCACTTAAATATACACAATAAATTTTGGAATGGAATTCCCTATAAGATCACTCCAAATCATTGATCCTCACAGCTCTCTGATGCTGTATATTGGGCCACTGTAATGTCACAGAGTACTTATGGGTACCCTGGCAGACACACATCATGGCGCTCATTGTTGTATGACGAATCATTCTTCAATTACAAAGAGTGGATTTTTCTCTTTTACATTACTTTAAGTCAGTCTGGTTGAATGGGTACTTTTACTTTGTTGGAGTTTCATTGCTGAGACTCAAGGCATTAGGTGTTACACTCTTTTCTATTCTGGTGAGGGCCAGTCTCAGAAAGTGAGTTTCTCTCCCCGCAAAAGCTTTTAGGCAGTCCAATGCCATCTGTGAGGAGGGCCAATCATTTTTGTAAAGTTTCAGACTGAATTGGGTTTACACATAAGTGGAGATGAGTAGATTGAATGCCAACCACATGGCCACTGGTTTAGGTGGAGTCATTTTCATTTCATTCCCCAGAGCACATAATGAAAGGCACAGCTTATCTCAAAGCCAAGTTTGAATTGGATAATAGTGTCAGAATGGCTGCCAGGGGACAGTCATCATGTGCTAGAGTTCTGATGCCCTTGGCTACTGGAGAGCAAAGAGATCGATGAGAGAATAATCAGGGTTTTTATAAAGGTAATCCAGCCCATATACAACCACCTTCCTCTTGTAGAACAGGAAAAAGATGACTGACAGAGATATCCATGGCAGGGGGGTGAGAAGACTGCTACCAAGACTCCATTATGGTGGTATTTGCTTTCTTCTCCATTCTTTTCTTAGCTCTCTCAGTGGTTTTGAATTGATGAGAAAGTATTTGTGTGGGGGAAGAGGGGTCCCAAATAAAAAAAAGTAAAACACTGAAAGAAGGGGAAGTGAAGGCCAAAATTAGAAAGTATTTTAGTGAAGACATGTCTTGGGTCAACTCATAAGCTAATTACTATAATATATTTCAGTTGTTTTCTATTGTTTATCCTTTGTTTATACATTTAACCAAATTGCAGTTCATTATTTCCCAAGAACAGCTAGTACCACACCAGAAGTATTTGTTGTCTCATGGGATTTTGTTGAGTCCCTCATTTATAGCTTGAAGGATAAACTGACTCTTAAAATTTGGGGGAAAAAAAAAGTCATTCCTTGTTTCTCATCACCATGCCTTATTTGATCTTATTGGGTTAAAAACAAGACAAAACAAAGTTGAGTGCATATTGTATGCCAGTGTGTGATTATGCTGTGAAATTCTGGGCACAGAAATATAAATAATGCTTGGTCATGGTCCTTGAAAAGGGGTATAGTCGATGGAGAAAACAGGACTTATAGACAGATATTTTATGTAACTGAAGTGTAAATGAGATGTTAGTTCTAAGTTGTTGCACAGTTTGGCTGTGTGGGCAAAGTTTTGCTTTCCTTCTGCCACCCCATAACATTTAGCATTTACTTTCTTATTCATCAATCTCTGACAGAGACACTGAAATCAACCATCAATTCAAGGTGTTAAGTTTTGGTTTCATCACTTAATGTTCCTATTTTAATAAAATTGGGCTTTGATCCCTGATCATTATCAATTGGAAATGACATAAGATTGAGTGCCAGTGGAGAGGTACATAGACATGTGTGAATAGAATTCAAAGCACCCCTTTTTCTTACCATGTAGTTAAAAGAAAAAGGGGTTTTATGGATTAGACCTATACAGAAAGGAAAGCCTTTTAAAAATGTTAGTTTAGGTTCACCATGCTCTACTTGCACACTTTAGAAAACAGGTAATAGATTGATTGCTCTCTATTCACTTCAATATATTGAGGTTCACACACAGGCAAAATAATATAAAATCTGCCCTTGTTGAGGGGCAGATTTGGCATAAACTTGATAGATTATAATGGAGTTACAAGAGGAAGATCAATTGCCTCAAAGATCTACTCAACTTCAAAAATTTGAGCTGTGATTGTAAAGTTGACTCTAAAACCAAACATAACCAGAACATTTATATGAAATGATGTCACCAACTGACAAGTCATCAGCCAAACTCCCATGTCTCAGCTCCAGTTTTGAAGTGGCCACGGGTCACTTACTAACCACAGGAATAAAATCAGTCTTTTTGTTTAAAGTCATTATTGTTATTTCCAAACTTTGGGGTCCCCAAGGTTGCCAGAGGACCTCACACGACTCTGCTGCCCCCTTTCATACCCTGCACTACAGTCTGATTAAATGGCTCTTCCTGCCTATTAACCAGGAGGCAGCTCCCAGCCTGGCACTTGTGCTCAGAAGCAAACTTTGTGTTTCTCCTGGTCCCACCTCCTCATTAACAGACAGAGCAGCTGCAACTTTGTTCTTCCAGCAGTTTCTGTGTGGCCCTTCGACTCCTGGCAGGATGCCTAGCACCTCTGCCATAGATACCTCTTAATGTAGCCTCTAAGAGAGTGTCTGATCCGAAAAGTTCTAATGACTGAAAATTGGGGGGAAGTCCTTATCCACAAGCCATCTTTTGATCAAGGAGGGGCCCTCTGCCTCAGAGGAAATCTTTCCTGTTTACAGACTTCTGGGGCTTTGAAAAGCCCTGGGAGGCTATGAACCAGGCTCCGTAGCTTCTACGCAAAGGGGCCAAACAGGATGAGACCAGGATGGAAACTGCATATCATAAGAATCCAGAAGGACAGGAAGTAACAACATAAGAAGGAATTCTTGATTAAAAGTATAATTGGAAAAGTTCGTGTTGGGTGAGTAGGGAATAATGACATTAAATTCTGTCTAGCTTTTGTATGTGTTTGTAATAATAAAGCCATGAGCCCACCTTTTCTTCAATTGTGTTCCCCTAGTCATTTTACTGGTCACTTTGGGGAAGTCTGAAATATTTTTTTCTAGACAGTGCTCCAGTGTTAAGTCTATGTGATAGAAAAGAAAATCAAACTTCATTTTTATATTCTTTGTGAACTAGAATCTTAGAAAGACCTTTTTATCATTTGTGTAATTAATTATTCTTCAATTTATAATTAGGGAATTGAAAATGAGAGGACTTCAGAAAATGGTAAAGTTGTTATTCATTAAACTATTAAAAACACTCTTCTCCAGGAATGACATAGGTGTTTGTGAACCTTGTTGGGGGAGTGGGGGGTAGGCTCAAAAATTAGCATGAAAGGAGCAACTCTTCTTGCTCCAAAGATGTGTGTGTATGTGGGTGGGGGGGGGGAGGATGGTTGCTACTGAAGTCCCACCTACACCCTTGTGATTTTATTTTTAAGATTTATTTATTTATGCATACAGAACAGTGGTACAGGACAGAGGTGCAGGGGCAGTGAGAGGCTTCACCTGAGACAGAGTGGGGAGCAGAACAGGCAGATCTACCACATACACTGCTGAGGGGAGCAGCAGGCAAGACAGGAGGGGTCTGATGCACCACGTGGATCTCCTTTCAGAAGTGGGGGGTTGAAGGCCCACTGAAGCGGCTGTGGCAAGCATGCAGTGCTGCATCCTAACCTGCTGCGCCATCAAGGAGGGCCCGTGATTTTTTTATTTCTCTCCTGGCACCATTCTTTATGGACCCTCTAGTCCCACCCACCCTGCTTTCTATCCACACTCAAGAGTGAGTCCGGATCATCTGTTTCCAGACAGAAGTAGTAGTAACATGTTTTATCATTGTAGTCCTGTGCCAAGTAGAAAATAAATTGTCATGACCAGATGGCTCCGTGTTGCAGAAAATGTGCTCATCCAGAACTGCCTCCTTGACTCGCACCCAGCAGGTGATAGTTGGGAACAGTGTACAAGTTTCTCACATATGGCATTCAAACGACGTTTGTAAGTTGTATAGGTTGTCATCCAGTTTGTTTATTTTATACAATCCCACTGCAAAGGTCAGCCTTGTTCTGCCTATCTCCCTTATTAGGGCTGAAGGAAATTCCTGAATTTCATCCCAGGTCAGACGAGCTAAAACAGACTTCCAAGCCCTCCATATAGAGCGCACCCGTGCACACATGCTGCCCATCCCAGCACAGGCATCACCCAAGTGAGGACAGGGAAGAGTCTGTTTCCCATTCAAATGCAGCCCTATTCATGCTCTTTTGTGTGGAAACATCTGCCTGTTTTAGACTTGGTTCAAAATCACTTGGAGGAGAGGGCAGTGACCCCGGAGGAGGATTGGACTCAGGACGAGAGATCAAGCCATGGCGACACACCCACCACATACTGCTGCATTCACCTGCTGGTCTCCCCAGCTCAGCCGCCCAGGTCTCTCCTCTGAAATCCTCTCCTGAGCACTGTACAAGACAGAGCATCAGCACAGCCACCTGCAGCAGGGGAAACCTATGCCTGGGAATAGCTCTTCAGACACAGATGCATTCTGTCGCCAGCTATTTTCCATGCCTGACCTAATGAATGATCTTCCAGCTGGACACTCTGGAGTGTGCATAGGTGTTACCATGTTACAAAGTCAATGAAAAGAACAGAGGGCTGTTTTCTTGTCCTTCTGAAAGTAGACCTAAGAGAGCGATGTCAGTTTTTTCTGGGAAACACTTTAGTTCCACAGATTTGAAGAGAAACCCTGGCTTAGATGAATTCAGGCTGTCCTCATGACAGTGCAGGGGAGAGGGAGCAGGCCATGTAGGAACCCCGAGGACTGTAAAGGTCATAGATGTTTTGAAAGCTGAGCACAGTTTTTAATCTTCATTTGGGAGGATATAGAAGAGAACACAAAGTTCAGAGCATGGGCTTTTTCAAGTAACTTTTCTAAGTTACAAAGGTGATCTCTTCATTTTTCACAAATCTCTTTAGGTAAGGAGAGAGCATTTAATACCTGCGAGGTCCAAGTGGGAAACCAGGAAGCCCAGGGATTCCCTAAAACTCGACAGTTATCCTCAAGGCACCCCCCACCATCAGTTTGCAATGCACAACCAAACTCACTTCTCAGAATCATCAGTTGCCTACTGCGATATTTTAGAAAATACTAGTCTTGGACACTGCTTCAGATACCTGAGCTGAGATCCAGGGGTGGTTCTCAGGGACAGAGCTGAGTCAGTTCTGATGAGAGAAGGGACTGACCCCCTCCCCGTCAGCCGTCTGGGGCTCATAGACCCTGCTTGCCTGAGCCAGTGGGTAGGAAGGGAATTCTGAGGGCAGGAGGGGTTTTGAGGTGGGAGGTAGGAGTGCAGGTGTGGCTCATTCTCTGTGAGGAGTGGGCATGATTTACAGGGTTCTAACTTTGGGTCAAGCAGACCCAGGGTCGGCCACTTACTCTGTGACCTTGGGGCACTGTAACCTCATTAAGCCTCATTTCTCTCGACCACAAAGTGAACCTAAAACAGCACCTGTGGGTTATTGGAGACTAAAATGAGAATGTGCATGGAAGTGTTTAGTAAAGTTCTAGCGAAAGTAAATATTCAGGAATGCAGGGTGCAGCAGGAATAGTAGTGGGAATATAGTAGTGGGAATAGTCATGGGGCTATTTTGAGTGTGACTACTATGGCATTTACATTCTAACAACATGCCAGCCTAGGTCTGTAATAATAATAACTGCAACTCATTTGGTGTCTAGTGTGCATGTGAGATCTTTAATTTCACAAGCACACTGTGAGATGTTGTCATCCTTATTTCACAAAAGAGAAAATGAAGTATAAAATGATTAAAAGATCTGCCTAAGAAGACAGAACTTGAAGTGGCAGGATGAGGGTTTGAAGCCAGGTTCCTTTGATACAAAACACAATATATCTGGTGATGCCTGGTCAGATACAATATGTTCCCTGGCCAGAGAAACAGAGATTTCGGAGCACCTGCCCCCATAACTGATACTATTATGATTATTTCCTGAATAGTAAGTGAAAAGCACTTGAGATCCTGTGAATTCCTAACCTGTGGAAGGTTAGGACATTAAGTGGGGCCTTTGACATCTCCATGAGAATCCATGCGCTATTTCTCAGGCGGAGTGGCTGGGAAGAATGGATCAGATGCCTCACAGAAGGATGGAAGCTGGTTGTGTAATTCAGTTCTCTCAAAACCACAAGACTCTATACGGCCTTGTCAGTTTCTCCTATATTGCCAACCTCTGATTGTCCAAAGGTGAATTCCTCATCACCCATGGGGGAAATAATGTCATGTTGCTCTGAGCCCAATGCTGAAAAGAGGCTCTCTTGCAACTTTTACCAACTGAGAAAAACATTTCCAGGAGACCCCAAGATCTTTTTTATGCTTGGCTCCATAAAAACATGTGTTTTTGAATACCTGCCAAAATGAGCAAGATAAATAGGATAACTGAATTTTAACTGTGAACTGAAGTATGTCATTAACAGGGAAATGTGGTATTCATTTTCAGAGACTAATGTAATTCCTAGAAATTTTCTTGGAGCTCAGTCCATGAATCTGATTTTCTAGGACCCTGCGTAACAACCTCTCTGACCCAATAGGATCCCAGTACATCGTGTAGGCTTTCTAGTTTTCCCTCCCTTCCATGTATCCTAAGGCTCTTTATAATTTAGGACAGTTAATTCTAATTGTAAGCCATGAGGCATTTTTCTTTTAAGGAAAAGTAGGTGCCTTGGAACAGGTGTACTTGAATTCACAAGATGTAAGGTTGGAAAGTAAAATTTGTAGAAGTCCCAGGAATACTTCAGCATTCTTGTACTCAATCTAAAGCTCAAGAAAATAAGAACATCATTACAAATAGCTTCTAGGAACATGCTTGAGGAAACTGTTAACTCACAGCTATCAATAAAATATTAAACTCTAATAGTGTGCTACTTTTTTGCATTATTTAACTATCTATGCCCATATCTAACTTTGTCATAAATTATATGGCATGTTATCATGCAGCCAAGTTTCGTGTTTGAATTGTAGAGTATGTGGACTTACAACTTTTGATTTATAATCAATTTATAGAGTACTTGACGTTATGCTGAATAAAAGATTTTCTTTATTTTTAACTGGATTATTAGGACTAAAGTGCTGATCCTGTCTGAGCTCAAATGACTTTCCAGGGACTAGATCTCCCCTAAAGCAGCCAGGTTTGGGGTACCGCCCCAGAGGGCTGATTCACCAGGTGCCTTCTAACATCCTCCCCAACAAGCTGTTGAGGAAGACCCTTACCCCACTTCAGGCAATTGCTGCTGGAAATCAAACCTTCCTGGCTCTCTTACCTGTATCAGGCCTATCCTGAGGGCCCAGAAGCACCTTGCTCTTCTCTTCACCAAAGAACAAACAAGCTGGTTCTAAAGTTTCCAGATGGCTCTGGGCTAGTTTGGATATAAAGAGCAGGATTAAGATGAAAGGGATAGTTTTTCATTAATCCACTCAAAGTAAAAAAAAAAAAAAAATAGGAAAAGTAGGCTGGAAAGTTCTAGAACAAGTAAATTCCCAGAGAGGTTGGTAGAGCAGGAGGCAGCCTACCTTCAAACACACCTCCCTGTCTGTGTGTGGGTTGCTGCCCTTAACAACTGGCCTAAATACAGGCCTGAAAGAAAACAAGAATATTTCTCAAATTTAAGGAATATGATGACTTTTTCCCCCAAAAATTTCATTGTTATGGACCTTTAGTGTTGAAAACTATTTTTATTATAATCTTATTATATAAGTACAAAAACATTTATTCTTACTTAATTTAGCTCAGTGTCCCTATGGAATAAATAAATAAAGCTATGCAAGTTTATATATTAATCCCTACGTAATTATAAAATATAAACAGTCAGATAAAACATGAATTTCATGTAGAAAATGATGGCAATTGGTAGAAACAAAATGTCTAATAATTTTCTCTAAGAGAAGAGTAAAATGCATTTGCAACTTTGTACTTTTGTTAATTTTATTTCTGGAGTTTAAGTATGATGGATGTTAAGCAATATCATGGCCTTTGCTGGTCTCAAATATTTTAAATTGTGGATTTTGTTTTAGCCATTGCTAGGCCAAATGATTAATGGTATGAACCAAATATGACATTGGGGAGAGAAGCCTCTTCAGTAATCTTCTCTGCACTTCTGGTGGCGCAGCTGGTTAGGACGCAGCACTGCAAGCTGGCCGTAGACACTTAAGTGTGAGTTTGATCCCCACCCCCAAGGTGACCCACATGGTGCGGCAGACCTCTCCTAACCCACCCACTGCACCCCTCAGCAGTGTACTTGGTAGATCTGCCTGTTCTGCTCCCCACATTGTCTCTGGTGAAGGCTCTCACCGCCCCTGCCACTCTGGCTTGCACCCCAGTCTGTATGAACAAATAACTAAATCTTAAAAAAAAAACACACACACACACAATCTTCTCACTTCCCATTTGTATCTAGACTTGCTACTAGTGAACTACTGACTAGAACATGTGCCAGTGGTCAGGATGTCAGTGCATTAGAGTTCAATCCTGTGTTATTTCTGCTTTCCCAAGTGATAACGAACCTCATTCGTTACCTGTGTCAGGTTTTTTGGTCAAGATTTATTTATTTATGAATGCAAGAACTGGGGTACAGGCTAGAAATGTAGAGGGTGAGGGGGTTCACCAGAGACACAGTGGGGAGCAGAACAAGCAGATCTACTGAAATACACTGCTCAGGGGAGCAGTGGGTGGGTCAGGAGAGGTCTGTTGCACCATGTGGGTCACCTCCCTGGCCAGGATCGAATCAAACTTGCAATGTAGTGCTTTAATCCTTTGCACCACCAGGGAGGGGAAGACCCAAAAGTCAGCTGTGTTTGAAGATACTTGGTAGATTTTGTGCATCCTTTTAATTGATATGAAACATTTCCTCCTTCAAAGATAATGAGCATATTTTCAGTTTTCTCCCTTTTGCTGCATACTGAGTGAGTTAGTATGCTTTAGTAGAAATGCTGGGTTTGGAAGAAGGAATCCAGAGACTGACCCTGACAGCTGCAGACCACTGGCTGTGTGACCTACAGCAGTTCACAGAACACACAGTGGCCCTTCTTTCCTTATTTGGAATATTGATGGGTCAAAAAAGATGCCCTCCAAGATCTGTTCTATAACTCTGATTCATGGTGATTTTCCTTATTTCTATCACAATGATACAAATCTTGTGTGATTAAAAATATTATTCCACTATAATAAGGCAACAATCTAAAATTTTTTTTTTCTAAGATTTATTTATTTGTGCATACAGAACTAGGGTACAGGCCAGAGATGCAGAAGGTGAGAGGATTCACCAGAGACAGAGTGGGGAGCAGAACAGGCAGATCGACGAAGTACACTGCTAAGGGGAGCAGCGGGCGGGTCAGGAGAGGTCTGCCACGCCATGTGGACACCTCCGGGGCAGGCAGGGATTGAACTCATGCGGAAGTGGCTTAAGCTTCTCAGTGCAGTGCTTTAACCCGCTGCGCCACCAGGGAGGGCCAACAATCTAAAATTTTTAAATTGAAAATTCTACGGAAGCCACCGGCTTCTCTTTTCCTTTGTGTAGGATGTGAATACATGTTTTTTGAGTGATGTCTTTTTAAAATCACTTGTTTTAGTTATAAGAACTATGCTAAAAAGAAATTGGCACCAATATTCAAGTTTGGCATTGTAGAAGTCTGTTCTTCAAGAAAAATTAGGGAACTAAATTTGTAGAGAATTGGATTTATAATCGATACTACTGTAAAAATACCTTTGGAAAGGCTGTAGGCTGCAGCAGGTGACATCAGAAGGCAGGGTCTTTGGTTCTGATAGTAACGCTGATACCAGATATTTCAAGCCCTTTGGATTTCAGTTTCTACATATAACAGTAAAGCGATTAAACCAGACTATTTTCAAGTTTATTTACTATTGAGCATAGACAAGTATCTATGCTATATAGAATTATAATCTATAACTCTTCAAAACTGGGTCTCCACTTGAGTCGCTGTTCTGAGAAATACTGTAACTTGTGTTTTCAATATTTATTATAAATGAGTTTGCAGGCACTTTGAGTTTTTTCCTGGAATCATGCCAACACTACCTCTTTTGAAAATTGTGTATTTGTATCTACTTCATGTGTTCCCACTGATCTCCAATTGCACTGTAGATACCACGGTTTTGTTTAGTCATGCGCTATCTTTGCCGTCATTCATATTTGTCTGGAAAAGTTTTGTCTTCGAGTTATAGTGGCTTTCTTTTTTCTTGCCCTGAAGCAACAAATGATGGGAGAAATAGGTGTGTGTTTCTGTTCTTCAAACAGAGTTGCCTCAAGTGTAAAATCCTTAACCCTCTAGTTTAATCCAAATGCAATGAATCACAAAGTAAATGCAAACCGTGGCCTGCATATCAGGGGGATTGTGTGAGTTAAATTAATTTTTAAAACCAGATTGCATTAGTTAAGACTGGTATCTTAATTTGTGCTGACAAAATTATCATATCAACCTACCAAGGTGCTGGAGATTTGTTGCCCAGATAATAACTAAAAATTTGAAAGTGACATTGTCATGGATTGGTTGGTCACTAGCTTTATTTAAGGTAACTTTTAAATACCTCAAATAAAGGTTACTTTATGGACACCTACCGCAGGACTGTTTATAAAAAAGTCCAATCATCTTTCCTAAAAGTAGGCAGAAGACGGACTTCTTAGTACTCAATTCTATAACCCGCATTGCACTGAATCCTTCAGTGGCAAAGAATACACAGCTCCTGAAGAAAGAGCTCAAGAAAACATTAAAAATATCAGGCTGGCCCTCCCTGGTGGCACAGAGGGTTAAAGCACAGCACTGGGAAGCTTAGGCCACTTCCGCATGAGTTCGATTCCCGACTGCCCCAGAGGAGATCCACAAGGCGAGGAGGACCTCTCCTGACCTGCCCACTGCTCCCCTCAGCAATGTACTTCATTTATCTGCCTGTTCTGCTCCCCTCTCTGTCTCTGGTGAATCCTCTCACCCTCCGTATCTCTGGCCTCTACCCCAGTTCTGTATGCATAAATAAATAAATCTTTAAAAAAAAAATATCAGGCCACACACAGTATGTTAAAGCGCGTACTAAGAATCGAAAGCCACCTCCACATGAGTTTGATTCCCGCCTGCCCCGGAGGTGATACACAGGCGTGGCAGACCTCTCCTGACCCGCCCGCTGCTCCCCTCAACAGTGTACTTTGTCGTTCTGCCTGCTTTGCCCCCCACTCTGTTTCTGATGAATCCTCTCACTGCCCATCTGGCCTGTACCCCAGTTCTGTATGCACAAATAAATAAATAAATCTTTATTTAAAAAAAATGTCAGGCCACAAGACCATGTTTAAATTAAAGAGGGACACATTCTTATGTTTAACAGTAACCCAGCACACTTCGAGACCCAACTTCCTGTCCACTGCTCTGTTTAGAAGAGTGAGTGCAAGCTGTTGTAAAATTGAATTTCACTTTGTTTCAGTAGCATTTTGCAGTAAATAGGAGTGACTTTGGTATCTCGTTTGTGAACCTTGAGATAATAATCAGAGATAATTGAAGCATGCACAAGCCACAGAGACTTACGACAAGTTTTAAAATAAGTATTGACATGTGAAACTAATGTAACAAAAACGGGAAATCAAGCTCCTCCAAGAAGGGGTGCATCAAATAGACGAATAGACGCAATTACGTAACAGTTGGCTTTATAATGGCAAGTTCAAGTTTCCTTACCTTTCCTGGAGGACCTTAGGGGCAAGTTACTGACAGACAAGAACTAGAGCTGATCATCTGACCACTGGAGTTAAATCATTTGTTAGTCATGGTTTGGATTAACCTAAGTCAGTCATTCCCTGCTGTCTCTGTGGCTCCACAGAAGAAGAAATTCTCCTAGTAACAGAGGCATACAAAATCAACTCCAAGTGGCAAACTGAAATCTTCTGTAAACTTATTATCCTCAGGCAGATAAAATTGTAATTTTTTTTATATTTCTGCTCATGCATACTCGAATATATGTAAGTATATACACATCTCATATTGGCATTATATACATCTTCACTTACAAAGCACCTGCTGAATTTATATTCCATTTTAATGCAAGTTTGATACTAAAAAGATGAAATAAAAGAGCAAAACTTGTTATTTGCATCTATAAGCCTTATTACAGACAAAGATGATTAGAGTCGGGAATGCTATTCTCCTTAGGCTTTGGATTTAAAGTGGGGTGAAAAGCATTTGAGGATAATATGAAATTCAAATGATGGAAAAAAAAAACAGCCTAAAATGTTGGCTTCCACAGATACTGACCTTAAGTAGAAGGCGGTGAATTTTTATTTCATGCACTAAAGAAAAGAAAAGGTATTGTGTGTAGCCTCTCAGAAGATTAGTGATAAAGATAAAGGCAATGCAATCTTTTGATGCTTGTCCCTAATGAAGGAAGTAGAAGCAAGTGATAATGCAGGGAGGGAACACACTGGGAAGAAAATAATTAACAGCTTCATTAAGCAAAACTTAACCATGTGTATGTGTTTCTTACAGACACTAATGTCAGTTGTATTGAGATTTTTAGGAGAGCAAATTTCTTTAAAAGATAATGAGTTACAACTCTTCAACATACAATTAGAAATGCATGAAAGTCAGCATTATCACTAACACTACCAGGTATCACAGCAAAGCTGAGATCTAAACATTCTGTTTTTCCAAATAGAAATCTGGAAGACATGAACCTCATTAGAAACCTATCATTCCACCTGTGGAAACTGAAACAGATAGGATTGACATAAGTGTCTAGGGACTTATAGACGTAATAGTTATTATCACTAATAGGAGTTAGGTAACTAAATCCCAGAACGACTAGATCAGACTATGCCCCTAAGTATTTAGTGTGCTTTTCTGAAGGGATGTTGTTGTCACGATGGCTATTTTAATAAGGTTTAATGTAATTGGAACAAAGCAGAACACCCAGTGTCTTGAGCTTTCCCAAAAGTGATGTGTAGAAAAAAATTCTGAAAATATAAGGTGTTTTCTTCCAGAACTATTTACTAAATAATTTAAAAGATTCAGTTGAAATGTTGTTAAAATAAGACTATAACACTGTGGAGCCTGACTTATGTGATGTTTGTTCTAGTTTTTCTTGTTTATTTTCTCAGTAAGCATGAATTTATTTTCTTTTGCAAAGATTTATTTATTTATGCATACAGAACTGAGGTACAGGCCAGAGGTGCAGGGATGGTGAAAGGATTCACTGAGACAGAGTGGGGAACAGAACAGGCAAACTGACAAAGTACACTGCTGAGGAGAGCAGTGGGTGGGTCAGGAAAGGTCTGCTGCACCATGTGGGTCACCTTGGGGCGGGATCAAACTTGCACTCAGGTGGATGTAGCCAGCTTGGAGTGCTGCTCCTTAACCCATTGTGCCACCAGGGAGGGACCACACATGAATTTATTTCTCGGAAAAGTTTTGGTTTTGACTCTCAGAAAAATCGAAGCTAACTAGAAAGACGTAATTTCTAACTACAAGAAATACCATTTTATCAGGGAACTAAGTCGACATGGAAACAGTCCAGCACAGGCAAGCTACGTGGTGTGTCCTGGCTACAAGGATCCCTTTGGTTCAAGTGGAGGAAATGTTTATGTGACTACATTTTAAAAAGCTTCAGAAAATAAATGGTTCTTGAGTTGAATAATCTTGAAAGAATGGAATTGGGATTAGCATAAATTAAAAAGAGAGAGAGAGTGAGAGAAACTTCTGGGAAAGAAATGCCAGCACATAATTTTGTGTAATTACTCTTAGACAAGAGATATCAGGTCAGTTATCCCTGATGGCCATTGTACTACCCCGGGGGTGGCAACTGGGCAGATTCAGCCTGGAGATGGACAGGACTCAGGGGAGGACCCCTTCTGTTTGTGGCTTCAAATGAAAACCCTGCAGCTAATATCTAGACATGCACCTGAGCCCCCTTGTTATCCTGTTTCTATCTGCTAGGATTCCTATTTCACCCTTTTTCTTTTTTAAAGTGATGTTCAAAATTCATTTTAAAGAGATTTAAACTTTATTTCTTAAAAGTTAGAATAAAAAGGAAATGCACCATGTTGCTGTGGTCCCAAAAGGCCTGAGCTCATACCCAGGCTGTTAGCTCATTTCCTAGCCACTGACTGACTACATGGACCAGTCCCAAGGAGGAGAGGTTGACTCTGCCTATACTATCACTCATATCCTTTATTCCATTTCAGGCAAACAATTCTGGATTTAATTCAGTCCATTCACCAGTCACTTCAGTAAAGAATCACACGTGAAGTCAGTGGTTGACAAATTCTTCTAGCTAGTGTTGTCGTAACATGTTCACAGCTGTAGTAAGGATATATATGTCACAAAATACAACCTGTCCATTTTCTCTTTTCAAGCCTATAAAACAATGACAAACATAAAAACACTCTCAGCATTTTGGGAGAAAAATAGTGCTGCATAAATAACACCACTTGTCTCACCAACAATTGTATATAAATCTTTTTTTTTTAAAGATTTATTTATT